>NC_133328.1:240830140-241187604 GCF_042186555.1 Aquarana catesbeiana
TGATCACCAGCTAAAACCTTTTGCATTAGACCTGCTGGCTATGCCAGCTTTTCAAGCCTTTGCAGAGAGGGTATTCAGTGTCATGCCCCGTACACATGGTCGGACTTTGTTCGGACATTCCGACAACAAAATCCTAGGATTTTTTCCGGTGGATGTTGGCTCAAACTTGTTTTGCCTACACACGGTCGCACAAAGTTGTCGGAATTTCCGATCGACAACCACGCGGTCACGTACACCACGTACGACAAGACTAGAAAAGGCCGGTTCAGAACCAAGCGCGGCACCCTTTGGGCTCCTTTTGCTAATCTCGTGTTAGTAAAAGTTTGGTGAGAGACGATTCGCGCTTTTTCAGACTCGTGGCTTTCAGATCGTTTTCTGCCGTTCAGTTTGTGCTTGTGGGTTTGTATCTGCTCTTCAGTGCGTGCAGAAAGTTCCGCGTGACTTTAGGTAGTCATTGTATTCTTGTTCGTTCGTTACTGGTTTTCAGGGCGCTCTTCACAGGCCTTGCTGTTCTTCAGTGCGTTCTGTTACTTCGTTCTGAGCAGCCGACCGTTTTCTAGCCATGTTTCGTATGCGTACTCCTCGTACAGTTCGTGCTGTGTGGGGGCTTGGTGTTGGGGTCCTGACCTTGACACAAGTCCAGTCCATGAACAGGGTGGGGAGGAGCTCAAGGACCAAGAATTGGTTGCTTCAGCGTGACCAGTTCTGTCATATGCCTTTGCTCCGTGAGAATAATCCTGATGATTTCAGGAACTTTCTCAGAATGACGGACCCCATATTTCACCGTTTGTTGGCTTCGCTGACCCCTTATATCAGCAGGCAGGATACCTGCATGAGGCAAGCCATCACTCCAGAGCAGAGGCTCGTCGCTACCCTGCGGTATTTGGCCACAGGGAGAAGTCTGCAGGACCTCAAGTTCTCGACAGGCATCTCCCCCCAGGCTCTTCTTTGTGGACATTTACTGCTTGTGTTTGTTTGAGCTAACCCTGACAGAAATGTGTGGAGTCCAGAAAATGTCGTGATTGTGTAACCTTATACAAAGCACTGTTGGCTGTTATTTACTAAATGCAAAAGTGTCTTCACTACAAGTGCACTTGCAACTGCACTGAAACAGCACTTGTAGTGCAAAGTGGATTTGCCCTTAGGAAATTACCCCCATTTTCTCATAAAACAACAATTACATCACCCCAAAAGTGTTGTAGTGTTGAGACAATAATCCACACATTCTTGATGAACAATCTTTTTAATACCTGCACAATCACATGTGCATTTACCAAAGGTTTTTCTGACAAACCAACATGTTTGTTGTATAACAATTTTTGTGGTGGCATTATCCAAAATCAAAATGTCCATTTTATAGAACACAGGCCTGTGTAAAACCAACAAGAAAGACACAAATCTTGATCTTACAAAGTTCACATTAGGTAGAACTTGAAGGCAATATCAGACATCAGTATTTAGGAACTGTGTTTGATATTGCGTTCAGATGGGGGAAAATCACCCCTGGAAAAGCCAAATTTGGAAGATGCACACAAATTTCACAATGTCAACATGTGCTATCTGCCATCAGGGGGGATCAAGGGACGTGTTTTGGGGGAGAAAGCCCTTCCTCACCGCTACTTTATTATTGAGCAAGGGGTTGCACCCCCAAAACGCGTCCATTGATCTCCCGTGATGGCAGATAGCACATGTTGGCACACTGTGTGCATCCTCCAAATTTGGCTTTGGGAAAAAAAATCACAAAAACATTTCGCACATTGTAGCAGACAAAAGAAGAAAGTGATTTGGAGGGGTTTTAAACTCGCCCCAAAACATCAATGATGTTTTTATATTTTGGAATAACATCATTGATGTTTTGCTTGATGTTTTCCAATTGTAAATTACACCCCATGATCTCCCCGATCAGGATCTGGGCACTTTCGGATGTGAAAGGATCTTCATCCACAACCTCACGATCACCTAAAAAGAGAGGAACCCAAAATAAATTAGGTATCCAAAAAAATGCCGCCATCCATCTCTTATCGGAGCCTGTGGTCGCAGACACTCACCTGTTGTGGTGACTAGTTCCACCACGTCTTCTTCCTCCTGCTCATCTTGTGTTGGGTAGATTTCCCCTTCTTCCAGAGGTGGGGGGTCTCTGGTCTCCTCGGATGAGGGGTGTCCTCCGAGTCTTTTCTCCCCTATGTAAAACAAAAAAGGTATACTTAGCACACAGATATTTGATGGCAGAACTATAAAGATGAAACATTGCTTGGAAGTGGGGTACAATTATTTTTTTTAGCCGAGTTCCAAGATGTAGCTTTTTTAGTGTCCTTTGTCAACCTGCAATACTTTACCTGTTTAGTACAAGCTTCACAGATGGAGACCCCCCCTATAGTATACACTGGAGCACCTGTGTGCCCCCCCCCTAATAAAAATGGTGTTCTTGTGTCCCACACTAGTGCTCCAGTGTCCAGATGTGAAAACAGCTGCTCAGTGTCCTCTCCTTACACACAATCTAGTTTGCATTTCATTCTAGTAACAAAGCCATCTACACAACCCAATTCTTTGAAGCCAAGTATAGGGCGTCAAAATGGTGGCCAAATGCATATGGGCTAAACAATGGTATTTTATAGTCCGAAATAAAAATGTGTGATCCGAACGAATAATGTGCCCATGAACATGAAAGTTGCCATTTTAAACTGTACAACAGTTCCTAAAAGCACATGGAGCAGCACGAACGTAATAAACACAAAAAGAATAGGAACACAGCACAACTACTTACTTTTTTGCAGCACTCTCCGGATCTTTCTGTACTGCTCATGTTCTCGTAATTTCAGGTCCGACCACCGCTTCCTGAGCTGATCTTTCGATCTTCGTACCCCGAATTTCCGGTGCAGACTCCTGACCACTTTCGCCATGATCTTGGCCTTTCGGACATTGGGGTTGGTGTAAGGCCAATACTTTCCATCATAGTCGGCCTTCTTCAGGATGTCCACCATCTCCAACATCTCCCCAAAGGACATATTTGAGTCCTTCAATCTCCTTCTGGATCGGGACTTTTCAGGCTCCGGCCTTTCCTCCTCCTCCTCTTTGCTACAATTAGCATGATCCTGCTGTCTATCCGCCATGTGCTCTTCCCCCACTGCGCCGAACGAAAAGGGGCGGGGAATAGACTAGAAAGAACGTCAGGGGCGGGCGGAGTTATACGCATGCGCAGTGTGTATAAATCGTAACACGCACGCGTCTTACGTACGATCTGTGAGCGGAGGAAGGAGCATCGGAGACGCCGATCGTGATAACGAAGGTAGGATCTAAACTTGCGCCTATACTGCTTCGAAATGGAAGCCTATATTGTAACAAGATTAGGGGAGTTTGGCCTGACATTAGGGTTTGTCTTGTGTTGTGTCTTGCAGAGAAAATGGATGGGTTCAACGACCACAATTTCCTGCCCCTGTTTATTGACAAGTACAGGGAGCTGCCCTGTCTGTGGCAGGCCAGACACCCCCACTATAACCATAAACAAAAGAGGCAGGCAGCGCTGGAGAAACTGCTGGAGTTGGTGAAGTCGGTGGTCCCCACAGCAACCATCCCTTATTTAAAAGCTAAAATTGGTGGCCTGAGGAGCACTTATCTTAGGGAGCGCAAGAAGGTCACAGATTCCCAGAGATCCGGAGCTGCAGCAGATGACATTTATGTCCCCAGGCTGTGGTACTATGAGAGACTGCGATTTCTGTCAGACCACACTGGTCAGGGAATCCCTCTCTACTCTTCCTTCCACTCTTCCTTCCATACCAGCTGAGGCTTCTGATGTCCAACCTGGGACTTCCAGCCAGGAAGAAGTGGAGGAGCCCAGCTGGAGTCAGGTATAGCATTCTTCTACAGATTTCTGGGCAATAAATAAATGATGTTTACTAGATGTTATTATTGATCATTAATTGAAAGTGTTTTACATATCAATAGACAGTAGTGGGCACCCAAAATTGGGACAAGAATGAAAAATGCTGGGCTCAGAAGGATAGTCTGTTATATTTGTTAACATTCAATTTGCAGCAGTCAGGAGGTGAAAATTGTGTGTGATTGATGGAAAAAATACTAAAACTATGTCCCTTTTTCATACACAGGAAGACCTCTTCCAGGAGGAGGTTGTGGAATGTGGCAGTCAGGAGGAGGCGGGGATTAGTGGCAGCCAGGTGGAGGCGGGGATTAGTGGCAGCCAGGAGGAGGCGGGGCTAAGTGTCAGCCAAGAGAAGCCTGGGACAAGTCGCAGCCTGACTGAGTCTCAGGTTCCTCCCCTCCACCTGCCATACAAAAGAGCCAGGAAGGCCACTCCCAGTCCTGTGCAGGATTCAGCATACAGGCTGATCCAGGAGGCTTCGGCGTCCCTCAGAGCCTTCCCCAGTCCTGCAGAGGCCTTTGCCTGCATGGCGGCCACCAAATTGCAGGGCATGCAGGAGGGCCAACGCAAGCTCTCTGAGGACCTGATTTATAAAGTCCTACGTAAGGGGAAGAGTGGGGAACTGACACCCAAGACGGATGTCATTGAGATCGACGATCCTCCTCCTCCTCCTGCTGCCACAACTCCACCACCAGAGCCACCACGTGGAAGGAGGCGTGGAAAGAAGACCAGAGAGTGATGACCCTGGGTTCAGTCTGGTCTGACAGAAGATGCAGTCTCTCGTATGACCACAGCCTGGGGACACAGATGTCATCTGCTGCTTTTCGGATCTCTGGGACTTCTGGACCACACTGCCCTCCCTTAGATATGGACTCCTCAGGCCACCATTTTTGCTTTTAAATAATTGATGTCTGCCCTGGGGGTCCAAGGCTTCGCCCACTTCTGTAGTTTCTCCAGCGTTGCCTCCCTCTTTGTTTTTTTTATAGTTGTGACCCCTTAATAAAATTTTTTTTAGGTAAATTCTACTCTCCTGTGTGTGTTTTCATCCAAAAAGGACAGTTTGTTGGTGACGATTCAGGTACATTTCTAACATAAAATGTGAAATTAACAAGGGACAACAACACGAAACAATCTCCTACAGATTAAATAGAACAACATATCAATGGTGTTGTGGGAACTTGTCACAAAAAACACACAAACATTTTCGGGAGTACAAATCAAAATCACCAAAAAAAAAAAAAAAAAAAAAAAAGAGAAAACACAAAAAAAGATTCTACATTAAAGGCAAAAAAAAAAAAAAAAATATACAAAAATATGTTGTCAGATGTGAGAAATCAAAATATATTGAGGGAATCCCGATAAATAGTAACGAAAGAAGTTTGTGAGAAGTGTGTGTGAATATGAGCATCATAACTACTTAATTCTTGTCACATTATAAAGAAGAAGAGAGTGCGCTGTATTAAACCATTTTTAACATTGCAGCGTGACGAAAGTGCTGTATCCATTGCGAACGCTACGTTTACCAGAACGAGCTGTCCCGTGTCGGAATTTCTTCTGAGCATGCGTGGCACTTTGTGCGTCGGAACAGGCCACACACGGTCGGAATTGACGCGATCGGATTTTGTTGTCGGAAAATTTTATCTCCTGCTCTCCAACTTTGTGTGTCGGAAAATCCGATGGAAAATGTCCGATGGCGCCCACACACGGTCGGAATTTCCGACAACACGCTCCGATCGGACATTTTCCATCGGAAAATCCGACCGTGTGTACGAGGCATTACAGGTCGGCGGAATAGAGCAAGGGTCATGTTTGTCAAATTTGACAATATAGGTACATTTCATACTAATAAAAAAGAAAAATATCCAATAGAAAATCTGTGGTCAGACTTAAAAAGATTGCCGTTTACAAGCGCAAACCATCCAACCTGAAGAAGCTGGAGCAGTTTTGCAAGGAGGAATGGGCAAAAATCCCAGTGGCAAGATGTGGCAAGCTCAGAGACTTATCCAAAGTGACTTGGAGCTGTGATAGTCGCAAAAGGTGACTACAAAGTAGAGGCAGAGCAGCCTGCATTTCTCCTGCGGATACCTGTGGGTTTTACTTTGTATCCCGTTCCTGTGGCAGTTGTGGCTGAAATCTTTGATCTACCTGACCTTGGGGCTTGGTATCAAGAGATCCCCAAATTTTCCACTTCTTATTAAGTGATTAAACAGTACTGATTATCATATTCAAGTCCTTGGATATCTTTTTATATCCTGTTCCATCTTTGTAAACTTTCATTACTGTCAGGGAAGAAACCGGAGAAGAACTGGCAGATATGCCAATATCTATTATGGTCGCGTGAATCCACGCATGCGCATTGGCAGTCGGCGCGTAACGGCAAACGCACATTAGCGACGGCTAACGTGCATATGCAAAATATGCTAATTACCAGTGTTCTGCTGGCCTATATAAGGACTCCAAGTGCTCTCATAAATCGCTGGATTATCGTTAGCTCTGTATCCCATGTTCCTTGCTCCTGTTGGATTACCTGTTACTGACTCGGCTTACCCTGACCTGCTCTGGCTTCTCTCCTGGCTCTGAACCCAGCCTGTTTCACGGACCTGCTCTTGTCTGTTCCAGATTGACTTCCTGTGTTTGACCCCCGGTCTGGCTTCTGACGACGTCTCTGCTTTGCTACCTGTTAAGATCCACCAGTACCTCCAGGGAATCAATGGCTGTGACCACCTTCTCTGCTCCTGGAACCATCAGACAGCAACACCGACAGGCAACCCGTGCATCTCTGGGCATAGGTCCCTCTGTCTCCAACTCCAGGGGTGCTCTGCACTCAGCTGCAAGGGGAGCCCTCTCGTCACCTCAGCCTCCAGCCTGGTAAGTGATAATTACCTTGTTATGCAGGTCTTTTGACTGTTCTTTAACTCCTCATGGCTCAGTGTCTAGCCTTCTTAGTGCATCCATGTCAGAGCTAACAAACTCATTGACTATTTATACACAGACACCCATTGTGATTTAAAAAGCCACAAATGTCGGAAATTAACCTTTAATTGTCATTTTAACCTATATGTGCCACCTTCTGTATCTATACGAAGGCCAAACATTCCAGGGTATGTAAACTTCATCAGGGCCAATTGGCTGATTTCTGTTAGAATTACGGTTTAAAAAGGATCCAAAAAAACTATGCAATAATAAATGGCTTCATGTGATCACTATCATTAACTACTTCCCTACCCACCCATAGACCTATGACGTCCGCAGATGGGATCTCCCATCCTGGGCGGGCGTCATATGATGTCCTCGGCTTCCCGGCAGTATTGGGGGGGGCACGCGCACTGCGTCACCTAGGAGCCGAAGCGTGTGCCCAGCAGACAGATGACTGCCGGCACTCGCGATCACTCGTTACAGAGCCGGAACGTGAATCTGTGTGTAAACACACAGATCCACGTCCTGTCAGGGGAGAAGAGACCGGTAGTGTGTTCCTTGTATATAGGGACACCGATCGGTCTCCTCCCCAAGTCAGTCCCCTCCCACACAGTTAGGATCACTCCCTAGGTAACACATTTAACCCCTTGATTGCCCCCTAGTGTTAACTCCTTCCCTGCCAGTGACATTTATACAGCAATCAGTGCATTTTTATAGCACTGATCGCTGTGTAAATGTGAATGGTCCCAAAATAGTGTCAATAGTGCCCAATATGTCTGCCACAATGTCAAAGTCGTGATATATAATTTTTTTTTTTTATAATATATATATATATATATATCTATATATCTCACACATACACACACATATATATATATATATATATATATATATATACATACACACACACACACACACACCCCGATGCCACTTTTGACAGAGTACCGATACTTGACATGATGTACTCGCCGATACCAATTATCGATACCCTATTTTGGTCATGTGACCATTTTTTAAAAAAAAATAATGAAAAATTACACATTTTCACCATAATATGAGGAATTGAAACGTAGTCAAAAGATTATGAAAGAAAACATTGCACAGAACATGTTATATAAAAAATAATGTCAATTTTCATCAATGACATGTACATTGCAAGTTCACAATGTTTAGGCATGAGGAGAAGAACAGTACAGTACCTCAGTTAACTCACAAGACATTATTTATAAAATTTCAAAAACCAAAAAAAAAAAAAAAAACACAACATGTGTTTGTTTCCAGTTCAACTTACACATGGGTAAGAGAAACACATTGCACAGACAGAACATTCCAGGATGGCAAAGATGTGTGTTAGGTTGGCATGTAGGCTGCAGTAAGGCCTCATGCACAGCTCAAAGCAGCTGCTTCTCCAGGTGTTTTAGCTCTTTTGAGCTTTTTTTTCTCTACCGGTTACCTCTTCGCCTCCATGTTAGCCTATGTGTTCATTCATGGCCATGAACACTATGCGGTTTCAGAAGTTTAGTGGCAGGGCAGCTTACAGGCAGCAGACAGAAAAAAAAATCCTTAAGAAATTGGAAATGGAAATCTTTGGATTTTTTTTCTGCCTGTAAACATTCCTGCAACTAAACTCCTGAAACTAGTGTGCAATGGGCTGACATGGAGGGGAGGCATTAACAGGCAGGAAAAAATCTCAAACTCCTTGAGGAGCAGATGCTTTTAGCTGCATTGTATAGGCATTATGCCTTGAAAATGAAAAGCTCAAAATGTCACACAGAACACGAAATATTGTTGATGACGCCACACATAAAACAAACATCACAAGTTCACGTCATCACATCAACCAACCCAAGTGCAATACAGTTAAATAATGTTAGGCCCGAGGAGGAGCAACTGAACAGTACCTCAAAACTAACATTATTTTGTAAACATTTTTTTTTTTTTTAATTAATTTAAAAAAGTGCTAGCTTCTAGTTCAACTTCTTATGAAACTAGTGAAAAAACATTTTTCACAGACCAAAATTAGGGTCATTCCAGGATGGCAAGGCCAAGCAGCCAAGGACTTAGCAGCAGTAAGGCCACATGCACAATATTGCCCTATACACACGATAGGACCTTGTTGTCGAAAATTCCGACCATGTGTAGGCTCCATCACACATTTTCCATAGGAATTTCCGTCATACAAAATTTGAGAGCAGGTTCCGTTGTCGGAAATTCCAATCGTGTGTACACAATTCCGATGCACAAAGTGCCACGCGTGCTCGGAATCAAGCAGAAGAGCAGCACTGGCTATTGAACTTAATTTTTCTCGGCTCGTCGCACGTGTTATACGTCACCGCGTTCTTGACGTTCGGACTTTCCGACCAACTTTGTGTGACCGTGTGTATGCAAGACAAGTTTGAGCCAACACCCGTCGGAAAAAAAACATGGATTTTGTTGTCAGAAAATCCTATCGTGTGTACAGGGCATAAAGCTTAAAGTAGCTGCTCCTACAGGCGTTTGAGCTCCCTGTTTTAGAGCCTTTTGTTTGCCTGTAGTGTTAACTCTATGCCGCTCCATATTAGGCTATGTGTCCCCCATGCATTGCACGTTCAATCACCTATAGTGTGCAATGTGCACACCATAGGCAATCACTTTTTCACTTAAGGAAAAAGGTTTTGGCATGGAGTTAAAAAGGCATATTTTATTTTTTTTTTTAAAAGGCCAACATGGAGGGGAGTTAACAGGCAGAGGAAACGCTAAAAAAAAAAAAAAAAAAAAAACACTCAAATGCCAGGTGGAGCAGTTGCTTTGAGCGGCAGCATGCAACTGTGCATGATGCCCTACAGTTGGACGGTAACAGGCGGTAGATTACTTTTCCAATTCAAACGCAAGTGGCAATTTTTTTTAAGAGACAGAAGAATCTCTGCATGTTCAGTAATGCCCCGTACACACGGTCGGACATTGATCGGACATTCTGACAACAAAATCCTAGGATTTTTTCTGACGGATGTTGGCTCAAACTTGTTTTGCGTACACACGGTCGCACAAAGTTGTTGGAATTTCCGATCGCCAAGAATGCGGTGACGTAAACCACGTACGACGAGACTAGAAAAGGCCAGTTCAGAACCAAGCGCAGCACCCTTTGGGCTCCTTTTGCTAATCTCGTGTTAGTAAAAGTTTAGCGAGAGACGATTCGCTCTTTTTCAGACTCGTGGTTTTCAGATAGTTTTCTGCTGTTCAGTTTGTGCTTGTGGGTTTGTATCTGCTCTTCAGTGCGTGCAAGCAAGCTCCGCTTGACTTTGTCATTGTGTTCTTGTTCGTTCGTTACTGTTTTTTCAGGTCGCTCTTCACAGGCCTTGCTGTTCTTCAGTGCGTCCTGTTACTTCGTTCTGAGCAGCCGACCGTTTTCTAGCCATGTTGCGTATACGTACTCCTCGTAGAGTTCGTGCTGTGCGGGGGCTTGGTGTTGGGGTCCTGACCTTGACACAAGTCTGGTCCATGAACAGGGTGGGGAGGAGTTCATTGACCAAGAATTGGTTGCTTCAGCGTGACCAGTTCTGTCACATGCCTTTGCTCGGTGAGAATAATCCTGATGATTTCAGGAACTTTCTCCGGATGATGGACCCCGTATATTTCACCGTTTGTTGGCTTTGCTGACCCCCTATATTAGCAAGCAGGATACTTGCATGAGGCAAGCCATCACTCCGGAGCAGAGGCTCATCACCACCCTGCGGTACTTGGCGACAGGGAGAAGCCTGCAGGACCTCAAGTTCTCGACAGGCATCTCCCCCCAGGGTCTGGGGATCATTATCCCAGAGACCTGTTCTGCCATCATCCAGGTCCTGCAGAAGGAGTATATTACGGTAAGATTTTTATCCTTTAACTTCACATTTTATTGTATTTAATGTTTACTAATATATTGTATTTCTTTCCTCATTCCCCAATTACCATGATTGTAATATGCTGTGAATGTCCCCTTTGTCCTGGATTTTTATGTAATTAATTTTTTCTCCTTCATACATATTTGCCTTCACTTACCTCCCCAGCATGCTCTCCTGGCCCTATATTCACCTCATGTAGTCAGTTAACAATGTATTTTATCAGCTCCATAGTAGTGCTTTACCCCAAACACCCCCTAAAATGTTGTTAAATGTGATTTGTGCTTTAAATTCAGGCAGAGTGCCAGAGGCTTTTTTTGGGGGGTCCCCAAATCATTTTGAACCCTCCCTCCCCCCAACTGCTAAGTCAGCTGATACCAATTCTCTATATATCCTCAATCATCTATCTGCTGACTCTGCCAAATCCACACACACACTATACCCATCTCTTTTGTGCTGAGATTTATGGATGAATTCCCCAAAGCATGTAGTGCAAGGGCCTGCCTGTATACTTTAAAATGGTACTGTTGAAAGTTTTTGTATACTATTATTATCTTGATAGGTAATAGCAGAATGTCCAAATGTGCTCAAATGTATACAATGTGTATTTATATCTTTGTATTATGACACTTCTTACCTGTCCAGTGGGCTGCCAATAGTGTAACTAAGGAGGGGCTGTTCAAAGTAATACTCACTATTTAGGCATTCATCTCTCAATGAAGTGGAGAGGGCTACCTGTCCAAGAGCTCCCCCCCCCCTATAATGTTAGAAATGGCCCAGGAGAGGAGGGGGGGGGGATAAGATAGGTGTACCTTATACTTTGGTGTTTAAAAAATCCCATAAATAAATGTTATCTTGATGTTGGCCAAGAATGTTTGTGTCTAATCTGCTTTCCATATTTTTATGTGCAAAAAGACTAATTTTTTTTTGTTTTCCTCAACAGTTTCCTTCCATGCCACAGGAATGGCAGACCGTGGCCTCCCACTTTGCCCAGCGGTGGGACTTTCCTAACTGCGGAGGGGCAATTGATGGGAAACACGTCCACATCGTCCCACCACCCAACTCGGGGGCGTACTATTATAATTATAAGGGGTTCAATAGTATTGTGATGTTGGCGGTGGTGTTGGCTACTTATGAGTTCCTGTATGTGGACGTGGGGAAGAATGGCCGATGTCCGATGGTGGAGTCATCACCCAGACCGAGTTCTACAGGCGTCTCCAGAATGGCAGCTTGGACTTGCCACCTCCAGAAGACAATGTGGAAGGACTCCCATTCGTCTTCATTGCGGATGAAGCTTTTGCGCTGGGGGACCATCTTATGCGGCCATTCCCGATGAGGACTCTCACCCCGGACCAGAGGGTTTTTAATTACCGGCTGGCCAGAGCCAGAAGAGTGGTGGAAAACACGTTTGGAATCATTGCCAGCCGGTTCCGCCTATTTCTTACAATCATACATATGGCGGAGTACAAACTGAATCACATTATCCTGGCGTGCTGTGTTCTACACAACTTTTTACGGCAATATTCTGCCAACTATGCTGGCTCAGTTGGGCCTGAAGCCAGAATTCAAAATGAACCAACCCTGGCGGCGCTTGAAAGTGGCCGTCCTGGCTTGCCCTCCCTGAGTGCCCGTGATGTCCGGCTAAGATACCTTGAATTCTTTGCGGGTAGGGGGGGCCATCAATATGCCAGGCAATGTGTGAAACCTTTATCAAATAAAAAAACAAAAACATTAAGCAAATCTTTGGTGACATTTACTGCTTGTGTTTGTTTTAGCTGACCCTGACAGAAATGTGTGGAGTCCTGAAAATGGCGTGATTGTGTAACCTTACAAAGCACTGTTGGGTGTTATTTACTAAAAGGCAAAGACACTTTGCACTACAAGTGCACTTGTAGTGCAAAGTGGATTTGCCCTTTTAGGAAATAACCCCCATTGTCACAGAAAGCAGCAATTAGAGCACCACAAAAGTGTTGGAGCGTTGAGACAATTATCCACACATTCTTGATTAACAATCTTTTTAATACCTGCACAATCACATGTGCATTTAGAAAAGGTTTTTAAAACAAACCAGCATGTTTGTTGTATAACAATTTTTGGGGTGGCATTAGAAAAAGTAGAAAATGTCAATTTAAGATAAAACAGGCATGTTTCAAACCCACAAGAAAAAGACACAAATCTTGAACTTACAAAGTTCACTTTTGGTAGAACTTGAAGGCAATATCAGACATGAGTATTTAGGAACTGTGTTTGATATTGCGTTCAAATGGGGTGAAGTTACCCCAGGAAAAGCCAAATTTTGAAGATGCACACAAATTTACGAATGTTAACATGTGCTACCTGCCATCACGGGGGATCAACCCCTTCCTCTCAGCTACTTTATTATTGAGGAAGGGGTTTCACCCCCAAAACGCATCCATTGATCTCCCATGATGGCAGATAGCACATGTTGACACACTGTGTGCCTCTTCAAAATTTGTCTTTTTCTACAATTCGACAAAAAATGTAAAAATTGTAGCACACCATAAAAGAAAGGGATTTGGAGGGGTTTTAAACTCTCCCCAAAACATCAATGATGTTCTTATTTTTTTTGAACAACATCATTGATGTTTTTCTTGATGTTTTCCAATGCAACATTACACCCCATGATCTCCCCAATCAGGATCTGTGCACTTTCCGAGGTGAAATGCCCTGGATCCACAACATCACGATCACCTAAAAACATAGAAACCAAAAAAAAAACATGTATTATAAATATGCCGGCATCCATCTCTTACCTGAGCCTGTGGTCGCAGACACTCACCTGTTGTGGTGACTAGTTCCACCACGTCTTCTTCCTCCTCCTGCTCTTCTTGTCCTTGGGGGATTTCCCCTTCTTCCAGAGGTGGGGGGTCTCTGGTCTCCTCGGATGAGGGGTGTCCTCCGAGTCTTTTCTCCCCTATGTAAAAAAAAAAAAAAAAAGTATACTTAGCACACAGATATTTGATGGCAGAACTATAAATATGAAACATTGCTTGGAAGTGGTGTACAATTGTCTATTTTGGCAGAGTTCCAAGATGTAGAATTTTTAGTGTCCTTTGTCAAGCTTCAATACTTATTTTGTCCAAGCTTCACAGATGGAGACAACCCTATAGTATACACTGGAGCACCTGCGTGGGACCCATAATAAAAAGGGTGTTCTTGTGTCCCACACTAGTGCTCCAGTGTCCAGATGTGAACACTGCTGCTGAGTGTCCTCTCCTTACACAGAATAGAGTTTGCATTTCATTCTAATAACAAACCCATCTACACAACCAAATTATTTTCATACAAGTAGGCCCTAAAAAATGTGGTCAAATGCATATGGCCAAAACAATGGTGTTTTATAGGCTGAAAGAAAAATGTTTGATACGAACGAATAATGTGCCCATGAACATGAAAGTTGCCATTTTAAACTGTACAACAGTTAAGAAAAGCACATGGAGCAGCACGAACGTAATAAACACAAAAAGAATAGGAACACAGCACAACTACTTACTTTTTTGCAGCACTCTCCGGATCTTTCTGTACTGCTCGTGTTCTCTTAATTTAAAGTCCGACGACCGCTTCCTGAGCTGATCTTTCGATCGTCGTACCCCGAAATTCCGGTGCAGGCTCTTGACCACATTCGCCATGATCTTGGCCTTTCGGACATTGGGGTTGGGGTAAGGTCCATACTTTCCATCATAGTCGGCCCTCTTCAGGATGTCCACCATCTCCAACATCTCCCCAAAGGACATATTTGAGGCCTTAAATCTTCTCCTTCTGGATCGAGACGTTTCTGGCTCTGGGCTTTCCTCCCCCCTCCTCCTCGTTGCTATAATTAGCACGCACCTGCTGTGTCTCCGCCATGTGCTCTTCCCCCACTGCGCCGAACGAAAAGGGCGGGGAATAGACTAGAAAGAACATCAGGGGCAGGCGGAGTTACACGCATGCGCAGTGTGTATAAATCGTAACACGCGTGTGTAGTACGTACGATCTGTGAGCGGAGGAAGGAGTATTGGAGGCGCCGATCGTGATAACGAAGGTAAGATCTAAACTTGGGCCTATACTGCTTCTAGATTGAGGCCTATATTGTAAGATTAGGAGAGTTTTGCCTGACACTAGGGTTTGTCTTGTGTTGTGTCTTGCAGCTAAAATGGATGGCTTCAATGACCACAACTTCCTCCCCCTGTAGACAAGTACAGGGAGCTGCCCTGTCTGTGGCAGGTGAAACATCCACATTATAATAAACAAAAGAGGCAGGCAGTGCTGGAGAAACTGCTGGAGTTGGTGAAGCCGGTGGTCCCCACAGCAACCATCCCCTATTTAAAAAACAAAATTGGTGGCCTGAGGAGCACTTATCTTAGGGAGTGCAAGAAGGTCACGGATTCCCAGAGACTCAGGAGCTGCAGCAGATGACGTTTATCCCCCCAGGCTGTGGTACTATGAGAGACTGTGATTTCTGTCAGACCACACTGGAGTCAGGGAATCCCTCTCCACTCTTCCTTCGCCCCAGCTGAGACTTCCGATGTCCAACCTGGGACTTCCAGCCAGGACGAAGTGTCATCAGTTATATTTCTTAACATTCAATTTGCAACAGTCATGAGGTGACAATTGTGTGTGATTGATGAATCAAAAACTCAAACTGTGTCCCTTTTTCATACACAGGAAGACCTCATCCAGGACGAGGCTCTGGAATGTGGCACACAGGAGGAGGCTGTGGAATGTGGCAGCCAGGAGGAGGCGGAGGTTATTGGCAGCCAGGAGAAGCCTGGGACCAGTCACAGGCTGACCGAATCGCAGGTTCCTCCACTCCGCCTTCCATACAAAAGACCCAGGAAGGGGAGTCACGTGCAGGATTCAGCACTCAGGCTCATTCAGGAGGCTTCTGCTTCCCTCAGAGCCTTACCCACTCCTGAAGAGGCTTTTGCCTGCATGGCTGCCACCAAACTGAAGGGCATGCAGGAGGGCCAACGCCTCATGTGTGAGAAACTTATTTATAAAGTCCTAACTAAGGGGGTGAGTGGCAAAATCCTCCTCCTGCTGCCACAACTCCACCACCACAGCGTGGAAGGAAGACCAGAGAGTGATGACCCTGGGTTCAGTCTGGTCTGGCAAAAGATGCAGGCTCTTGTATGACCACAGCCTGGGGACACAGATGTCATCTGCTGCTTTCAGGATCTCTGGGACTTCTGGACCAGACTGCACTCGCTTAGATAGGGACTCCTCAGGCCACCAATTTTGCAGTAAAATAATTGATGTGTGCCCTGGAGGCTAAAGGCTTCGCCAATTTCTGCTGTTTCTCCAGTGTTGCCTCCCTCTTTGGTTGTGAGCCCTTAATAAAGGAATTTTTGGTTCAATTATACTCGCCTATGTGTGTTTTCCTTCAAAAAAAAAAAAAAAAAAAGTTTGTTTGTGAGGAGGCAGGTACATTTCAAAATACAACGTGAAATTAACAAGAGACACCAACACCAAACAAACAATCTCATTGAGATTAAATAATACAAGATAATAATGGTGTTGTGGTAACTTGACACACAAAACACACCCAAAAATATTCTTGATTAAAAAGCAAACAAAATTACAAAAAAAAAGCCTTGAAAAAAAATTTTTTACAATTAAAAACAAACAAACAAAAAATTGGTCAGATGTGACAAATCAAAATATATTGGAGGGAATCACAATAAATAATAAAGAAAGAAGTTTGTGAGAAGTCTGTGAATATAAGCAGCTAAACTACTTCATTCTTCTCACATTATAAAGAAGAGGAGTGCGCTGTATTAAACCATTTTTTACATTGCAGCGTGACGAAAGTGCTCTATCCATTCCGAACGCTAATTTTACCAGACCGAGCTGTTCCGTCTCGGAATTTCTTCAGAGAATGCGTGGCACATTGTGCGTCGGAACTGGCCACACACAGTCGGAATTGACGCGATCGGATTTTGTTGTCGGAAAATTTTATAGCCTGCTCTCAAACTATGTGTGTCGGAAAATCCGATGGAAAATGTCCGATGGAGCCCACACACGGTCGGAATGTCCGACAACACGCTCCGATCGGACATTTTCCATCGGAAAATCCGACCGTGTGTACGGGGCATTAGAAATCAGTTTCTGGTGTCAGTCAGAATGTGCGACGTTGCACTGAACAATCTCTCACTTTCCACACTACAGCAATGAGCTGAAAGATATTTTTGTGCCATTTGGGCTAGAGTGGGAAATCGCAGTTTATTGACTGCCCAATACTCAAGAGGTTTGTCCGAACGAGGCACAGTGACCTCTCCAAGATATGCTTCTAGTTGTATGGTAGCAGCTGTGGGAGCACTGTTCTCAAATATAGATGAATAAGCAATTTCTTGAAAAACACTGTCCACAGTCACACCGGTACCTGGCTGTTGCTCAGTGCGAGGCCTTTTGGTAGCTGGTTTCTCAAGCACCTTAGGTGTAGCTGCCTGTGCCTGTAGTACCTGTACAGAAGATATTTGTTGCATTTCCAGCACGAACATCTTTGGCCTGCCTGCCAGCATCTGCATTTGAGAAGAACCGATCTTTATACCTAGAAGAAGAATACAAGACATTAGACAACATCATGCAAGCAAAGCAACAACTGTGGAAGCTTGCTGTGGGGGCACTGCTAGAAGGAAAGGTGACGGCGGGGAACACGGCAAAAACAGTTGTCTGGCCTGCTCTGTGCAAAACCATTACACAGAGGCAGAGCAGGTAAGTGTGTTTGTCATTATCGATTTTGTTTTGTGTTTTTTTATGAAGGTGAGATTTACAGAGTTATCACTTGCATTACAAAATTTTTTTTTAATGCAAGCAAGTGATAATAACACTGTAAAATATTACCTTCATCCAAAAAACAAAATCATATCAATATTCAAATAAAAACAATGCAAAATAGCAGCTAGCAATAATTGATTACCTTGGATCAAGTAAGGTAGTAAAGTGGATTTTGCTCCATGCAGAGAACCATTTCTGCAAAGCACCAAGCAATGTGTTCATCATTTTAACACCGTGGTCCTCATCCACTTCTTTAGATAATTGCTGTAGCACAGTCACTGCAGGAATTACATCCGAGGCAAAAGAATCTGAACAACTCACATGCCGAGTCAACTCTTCAAAGGGAGCCAAGATGTTGATCATTCGCTCTATGAGATTCCACTGATTTGCAGTCATCGTTGTAGGCAGCTCATGTTCTGACACATATACTCCAATGGCCCGTTTGCTCTATCAGAGACTGCAGCATGTAAAAAGTGCTGTTCCAGCGAGTCTGAACATCTTGTTGAAGTCTTTTAATGGGTTGACCAAGCTGGATCTGAATATCTTGCAGCCAAGAATATGCCAGATTTGAATGTTTAAAGTGCCCAACTACTTTGCACCCAACTCCCACAGCCTCCGTAATGCTGCGCTGTTATAAAAGCCCCTCTGAGACAGCCAGCTGCAGTGTATGTGCCACACATGAAAGACTCTGAAGACCAGCATCTTCTACACCTTTTATCATATTTCTGCCATTATCACGGACTACAACATGGATAGAACTTTTGGGAATCGCCCAAGTGTCAAGCATTTCTTCTAGTATGCTTCTTATAGCTTGGCCTGTGTGAGAGCCTTGAAATTTCTTTGCGTGCAGCATGACTTGGTGCAGAGTGAAATTGGTATCAATCCACTGTGCAGTTAAGCTAATTACAGACACGGGACTCACACTACTGCTCCAAATGTCCGTGGTGAAAATGATAGCCTTTATGTCCTCCTGTAGCATGTTGGTAACGTGTTTTTTCACTGTGTTGTGTAATTGTGGCAACATGACATCTGTGACATGACGGCGGCTGGGAATTTCGTATTTTGGCTCCAAAAGATTCATAAGTCGCCGAAAACCCACATTGTCAACTACTGATAGTGGCTGATCATTAAGAACAATGAATTGGGTAACTACTTCAGAAATTTTTTTAGCCCTTGGGTTATCCATGGAAACTTTTTCATGTCTGGCAAGGGTTTGTTGCAGTGTCAGCTGCTGAGTGCAAGAGCTAGTGAAATTCCCCATGCTCAGTCTTGTCTTTCATTTTGAGGTGTTTTATGAGATTACTGGTATTATAAGAAATAACTTTTGAACCTCCTCTGGATATTCTGGCAGAACAAAGTTTGCAGTCTGCAATGCATTTGTTGATTTCATCAATTTTAAAAAACTTCCAGACAGCTGACATTTTGCTGGTGGCAATGGCATCCGTTTGCATTGCACTTAAAGCCAGAAATAAGTAAGTCTCTCCACCTTAATGGGGGAAAAAAAATTAGGAAAATGGGGAGAAATTTTGAGCCCAAATGTTTTGTTTTCTGATTTTTTCCCACATGATGACAGCTACTATTTTTTAGAATAATGAAGCTGCTCTCACCTCGTGGTTGTTTGTTCCTGCTGCATCCAGCATCTTGATATGGCCAAGTAAACAGCGGGGATGATGACATCCATCTGTCGGGTACAACGGTTGGTATATCTACAAATACAAAAAGCAGAGGATGGTCTCAGAAAGGCACATGCAGGAAAATGTTAGGCAAAAGACAATGATAATTTATGTAACAGCAGCAGTCATTTGCCGCCATGATGGACATGTTAGGCAACAGAGACAATGTGGGACACAAAGTTATGTAACACACACAAACACAGGCCGCCTGCCATGCTGGACAGTGGTCATTATGTTAGGCAAAAGAGAGATAATGTGGGACAAACTAACTTAAGTATACCACAGGCCGTCCGCCATGTTAGGCAAGTGAGAGAGAGACAATGTGGGACAATACTAACTTAAGTTAGGCCTCCCGCCATGTTAGGCAAATGATGATGTAAGCTAGTAGTACTGTACAGCAATTACTGGCCACGGGACACTTAAGAAGAAAGCAAGCAACAGTTAGAAATAGAGCACTCACGGGAGCAGGAGGCGGAGCCTAACAGAGCAGACATGCATTGTTAGAGCTCCACACCGCTGAGGAGAGAAGAGAAGGACAAAGCGGAGCCTGCAGGCTCAAAAGGTATCCATTTGAACCTTTTTGCCCCAGGGAACAAACTGTGAAATTTTGGGCAGGAAATATGGTACTGGGAGGAAGCCGTGGCAGAAATAAAAATCACCTCACAAAGAGCTCACAGGCACTCACTGCAGCTGAAGCAGCTCCAGTCACCTCACAAGATACAGCATCAGGGCGCTCTCACAGACAGAAAATGTCACAGAAAGACTCTCCATTTGAGTCAGATACAGAACAAATCCTCTCACAAACTTCTCCACAAGCCTCCTCAGTATCCCCAGTAATATTATTACAATTTGAAAAGATGCTTCATAAGGCTTTAAAACAAACCTCAGACCAAATAACAAAAAGCCTAACCAAAGAAATAAGAGAGCTGGGAAACCGCACCACAGCCTTAGAAATAAAAATGGATGAAATTGAAATTACAACCCAAGAAAATATAACAGAATTGGAACAATTAAAAAAAGAGAATTTAATACTTCAAACTAAGCTCGAAGATTACGAAAATAGAGCCAGACGTTCAAACCTGCGCATAAGGGGAATACCTGAAACTGTGACAGACCTGCAATCTACTATTACTGCTCTATTACAAGAACTAAAGCCAGATATCCCTATTGAACGTTTAGAACTGGACAGAGTACACAGAGCCCTCACAGCCAAAAAGAAAGATGGACCCCCACGTGATATAATCACAAAATTTCATTATTACAGAACGAAAGAACAAATACTAATTGCTGCAAGAGAAAAAAAGGAACTTAATTTTCAAGGACACAATTATCAAATTTTTGCTGACCTATCCCAACTTACTATTACTAAAAGACGATCCATGAAACCCCAACTAATAGAACTGCAACGCCACAACATTATGTATCAATGGGGCTTCCCCTTTTCAGTCAGATTTAACTACCAAGGTACAATTTACAGAAGCAGATCAGCAGATGAACTACAACAAACCCTTTTAAAATTAAATCTGACAGAACCCACAAGCAGCAACACTCCCACACGCAGAAGAATGGCGTCATCTTCACCTTCAGGCAGCACCCAGAAAATTTCAGAACAAAATGGGAATCATCATTCTCACAAAAGAGGCCGTTATGCCACATCATCCATGGACCAAGAAGATTCAATGGACTGACATCCTAATTCCTGATATCTCTTCATTTATTATACTAAGAGATGGTTCTCTATAAAAAACCTGTATTTATAACTGAATGTAACTGCATTCTGATAGTCACACACTGTGTGGGATCATGTTACATTCCAGTTATATTTCTTATTACTTCTGATTCATATAGCCTTAGAATATATAAGTGAAATAAGGAAATTCTTGTTCAGTTATATATTGTCAGGTAATAACAATAGATTTATTACTTTTTAGGACAAATATGTTCAATAATCCAGAAGTAATGGAAGCTTTTTCTTTCTTTTCTTAAAACAAATATATTATTACCTAACTAGTTCCTAGAATTATGTTTTTGTTTATTCTAATCTGAAGCAATACAACCTCAATTTTATGAGTTAACATATCTAAACAGTTACATATGAATAAAATATGTAATTGTTTACTCTAAAAGGGTTAAAATCCCAAAATAATTCAAACTATCTTCATCAATATCAAAGTTATTAACAGTACCTTTCTAACTGAATTATTTAGCCTAGGGCAAGACTAACCATATACAACCACCCTGGAATAAATAATTTCAACAAAAACTATATTCTGCACTCCAATTAATGAAACATCATTTTGATGTCTTTTGACATAGCACTTCTCTCCTGTAAGCGGAAGATCCGTGTACCCCCATTAGCCCTCCTCATTCTCCCAACCATATTATGTGGGAGTGTGACGAAGGCACTTATTCCCCTGAGAGAGATATTTATTCTCCTTCACGGGTAAATTGTGATTACTTGCAAAAAATAATTTATACAATGTATCATCTAATTTCATATGTTTTTTGTTTACTCTTTACTCCAGAATTCACTGGTTTCTTTTCTATCTATTCATCTCTTCAGTCCACACAGGTTGATCTGCGCAGCCAGCTCTGCATAACAAAAAGTAAGTCAAAACTATTTGATCTATTGCCATGGCACCACTGAATATACTTTCCCTGAATGTTCAGGGAATAAATGTCCCTCAAAAAAGGACCAAAGCCTTCCGTACTTTCCATAACAAGAAGGCTCACATAGTAAGCCTCCAAGAAACACACTTCACCAAAGATTCTACTCCAAAATATATTTCTCCTTTTTATCAACAAATTTACACGGCTTCTGCCTGTACCAAGCAAAGGGGAACTCTAATTGCATTTCACCGATCCACACCATTCACCTTATCATCAGAAATTAAAGACCCAGAAGGTAGATACCTGATACTCATGGGTTATATAATGGATACAGCAATCACGGTGATTTCCTACTACGCTCCTAACAAACAACCTACACCATTCCTCTCACATATATTACAAGTGATTAATACACACAAAATAGGAACAGTGATAATGTGTGGGGATTCGAACCAGGTCCTCCTCCCATTTCTAGATAAATCACCTTTTACACCATCCAAAATAACCTCTAGATTACCTTTTTCTCAACTTCTTTCCAAATACAATCTGGTAGATTCATGGAGAGAAAGTAACCCAATGAAAAAGAAATTCACTTATTTCTCGCACCCTCATCAAACCTTCACCAGAATAGATCATATTTTTCTAACAATAGGAATGATACCAGAAATTATTGCATCAGATATAATTCCGATTCCGTGGTCTGACCATAATGCAGTATACACTACTATAGCCTCAGCCATACCAAAAGCGCATGACCCAACGTGGTACTTACCGGACATAATGCTCAAACACCCACTACATCAGATGGCCATTGAACAAGCTTTAAAGGAATACATATCAATTAATAATACAACAGACATCTCCCCAATAACACTGTGGGAAGCTCATAAGCCTGTCTTGCGTGGTACAATACAAAGACAAATGGCACTATTTAAACGGGAACGCAAAAATCTAGCAAAAAAACTAGAATTCAATTTTAATGCAGCCTACATATCATTTCAAGATAATCCATCTCAGAGTACAAAATCTCATCTGGAAAAATCTAGATTGGAATACGATCTATTTCTCACTGAGTCAGTTGATAAATCCCTCAAACGCTCCAAACACAATTTCTACATGAATACAAACAAACCAGGTACATATTCGGCTCGGGCATTAAATTCAACTAACAAATCTTTCAAACCAATACGTTTGAAATTATCAAAAAATGTTTACACTTGTAATCCAGTTAAAATAGTCCATAAATTTCACTCACATCTTGCAACTTTATACAAGACAAACAATGAATTTAATCCTACAGAAGCTGAATCCTTCTTCTCAAAAATAACCTTACCTGAGTTATCTCAGAATCAAAAAAGCAGTTTGGATGAGCCTATAACTATAGATGAAGTTGCTAACGCCATAAAAGACCTAAAACTTAACAAAAGACCAGGCCCAGATGGCTACTCGGCTTTATACTATAAAACATTCTCAGAAATACTCTCTCCCATTCTCACTGAAACTTTTAACAAACTTCTAGATGGACATTCTTTTCGGCAAGAAACACTAATGGCAATTGTTTGTATGATCCCAAAACCCCTTTCTGATGATACTTCCTGTGTGAATTATCGGCCTATCTCTCTGTTAAACCTCGATATTAAATTATTAGCAAAAATAATAGCAAAACGCCTCAACAGCATTATAGGAAAATTAATACATAGAGATCAAGTAGGCTTCATGCCAAATAGACAGGCAGGCGATAATATACGCAGGGCAGTGTTATTGGCACATATTGCTAAAAAACGGAAAATCCCTTTATGTTTTCTATCTCTCGATATTAAGAGGGCATTTGACACAGTATCCTGGCAATATATGCAATATTCATTACAAAAATGGGGTTTTGGACTCCACTTTTTAACATGGATCAAAGCATTATATAATAAACCCAAAGCCTATATAAAATATGCTGGATACAAATCTGAAGCCTTTAATATCGAAAGAGGTACCCGACAGGGTTGCCCATTATCTCCCTTATTATTTGCCCTTATACTCGAACCCATGGCCCAATACATCAGAACAAACCAAACTATAACTGGCATTGAAGTAGGAGGTATTACACACAAATTATGTATATTTGCAGACGATATATTACTTTTTCTATCATCACCACAGGTCTCTGGTCCTAACTTAATACCAGCTCTTGATGGATTTGCAGCCCTATCCGGCCTTATGATTAATCCTAAGAAATGCCTAGTGCTTAATATTTCACTCACAAACATGGAATTGATCCCAGCTAGGGCTGCACTCCCATTCACATGGGCAGAAAAATCAATCCCATATCTTGGAATTCATTTAACAGCATCTCATTCTGACTTATTCTCAACCAATTATCCTCCTGTATTAAGACAGATCACAAATCTAATAAAACAATGGTCGCAACTTCCTTTATCCTGGATAGGGAAGATTAATGCAATCAAAATGACTATTCTACCCAAATTGCTTTATCTATTCAGAGTCCTCCCTATTCCAATTCCTTCCTATTTTTTGAGAATAGTACAAAAAAGAGCAACTTCATTTATATGGGGCTCTTCTAAACCACGTATACCTATACACACACTACATCTTCCCAAAAATAAAGGAGGCCTGGGATACCCTAATTTTACTAACTACTACAGAGCAGCACATTTGGCCAGTCTGTCCAAATACCATGCAAAACAGGAAATCCCATTATGGGTATTTATAGAGGCTTCAGAAAATGACCCTCTATTAATATCAAATTTATTATGGCTTGATCCTAAAGACCGCTTTAAAATTCATAATCCCATAACTAAACACTTCTTATCTCTCTGGGATAAACTAAAAACCAAATATCAGTTACAATCTCCACACAATCCTCTCCTTTCTTTTATCAGAAATCCGGCCTTTTATCCGGCATGGATCTACCCAAATTCTTTTAAAGCTTGGACAACATCAGGCATTCAGACACTAAATGACTTCATAGCATCTAAATCATTCCTTTCATTCCCATCGCTTAGAGAAAAATATGATCTACCAAACTGAGATATTTAGATATCTCCAAATCAAAAATTTCTATACACCATTCCTAAAGGGGGATACATCATTATCCCAACTATCCATTTTTGAATCAATCTGTACAAAAGATCCATTTGCTAAAGGTACAATTTCATCACTTTATAATCAATTATATGGAGTAGCAAATCTTAATAGACCCTCTTACGTTCAGAGGTGGGAGGAGGACCTGGGACGAACTTTAGAAGACACGGACTGGTCTAATATATGGCTCACATCTAAGTCATCTTCACCCAACATCTTAGCACTGGAGACAAATTATAAAGTCCTAACTCGCTGGTACCTTGTACCCGCTAGAGTGGCAAAATATTCATCTAATACCTCAACTCTTTGTTTTCGAGGATGCCCAGAAATAGGCACATATTTACACATATGGTGGACGTGCCCAGTAATCCAAACCTTCTGGAAGGAAGTCTTCGTGATTGCATCTAAAATATTTAAAAAAATAATACAACCAGATCCATATTTAACTTTACTTAATCTAAAACCGGAATGGTTAACACTCTCTCAATTCAAACTTATGATCCAACTAATAACGGCTGCAAAACAAACAGTGGCCAAGGCATGGAAATCTCCTACATTGGTACTAGCAGAAACAATTCACAGAATGAATAATACAATGTCCCATGCTAAGATGGTAGCCATCGATCAAAATCAAATTCCAAAATTTGAAAAACTTTGGCATCCTTGGATAAAACAACAGTTCCTGTCAAATTTCAATGACTCTGTCCTGTTGCCATGGTAACAGATTAAATGACTTACAGAGACACCTATTCTAAGGCTTCAAAGAGAACTAAAAAGAATAATAAACTGACGAGCGGGACAACCTTGTGGACCATACCTCTACCTTTCAACCCTTTTTCTTCTTTCTCTTTCCTTTTCTCCACCTTACGATTAAAGCTCATTATCAGAATTTATTTGACCTATATACACTCTACTTGTAAACAATATGTATAGTAGGTATAAATCATTTAAATACCTACAAAAGTTACTAAGGAAATGATATATATCTTTAATTTAGGTTTACGTGAACCCAATGTTTAATATTTGAAATTTCATGATATTTACCTATATAAACCCTACTGTAAAACAATGAGCTTACTTTATAGATCCTTGTAAACTTACTTTATGTATCTTTATGTATCTTTATAACATTGTATACTCAATAAACTTCTTTTGACAAGGAAATAGAGCACTCACCGGCCGCCATGAGGGGAAATGGTGTAAGGAGGACGCTCGCCATGTGAGGCAGCCATGTAGCAGGCGCAGCAGCAAAACACGTCATGAGGGAAACAGCACTCACCGCCGTGTGGAGAGGCCGCAACCTTATCCAGTTCCCGAGCGCCGCCCAAGCCGACGTCACTTCTGGTATTGGTGCATTTTCACGAGTACCAAGACATAGATATATTATAAAATATATATAACACAAAAAATTTTTATTTTAGGGATGCACCGAGATTTCGGCCGCCGAAACATATCGGGCGAAAATTGTGTTTACGGCAGATTGGCGAAAGGAAAATCGCGCATGCGCAGTAGGGGTGGCCGTGCCGCCCATTGTGGGGTATCATTCTGGCTCAAGGTCCTGTCCTCCCCTCCCTCCTCCTCTCCTTGCAGAGCGGCGATCTCCCTGTGTCAGGGAGCCGAATTGTCCAGCAGTAATAACAATGTCCCGCCTCTTGTGATTTACGGCACACTGATCCAAGGCTGGGGCATTCAATCAGTGTGACGTGTTAACAGGGAGGTGGGACATTGTTACTGCAGCCCAGGCAATTCAAATGACACACGGAGATCGCCGCTCTGATCTGGGCACAGGCAAGCTGCATCCACTGGCACTGATGAGAGGCTACATGCTGGGCACTGGCACAAGGCTGTATGACTGGCACAAGGCTGCATGACTAGCACGATGCATACACTGGCACTGGTGAGGCTGCATTGATCTCTTGTATTATGTCTGCAGTCTCTGACCATCTCCTGTACCATGTCTGCGAGAGGTGCACCGAATTAAAAATTTTGCTAATACTATTAGCAGTGTGTTTAATTTTAAGTTTAAGTAAGAGATTGCAGACATATTACAAGAGATGGTCAGACTGCAGACTGCATTTTTCTTGAACTTTATTAAAAAGGTGCCAATAATGGTCAACAAATTCATGATATTTTCGGTATCGGTTTTCGGCCTAGTGCATTTTTCATTTTTGGTATCGGCACCAAAAACCCATTCGATAGATAGATATACAGTGGGGACGGAAAGTATTCAGACCCCCTTAAATTCATTAATAAAAGTTCATTTTTTTTCCTCATTAATGTACACACACAGCACCCCATATTGACAGAAAAACACAGAATTGTTGACATTTTTGCAGATTTATTAAAAAAGAAAAACTGAAATATCACATGGTCCTAAGTATTCAGACCCTTTGCTGTGACAATCATATTTAAACGCAGGTTCTGTCCATTTCTTCTGATCATCCTTGAGATGGTTCTACACCTTCATTTGAGTCCAGCTGTGTTTGATTATACTGATTGGACTTGATTAGGAAAGCCACACACCTGCCTATATGAGACCTTACAGCTCACAGTGCATGTCAGAGCAAATGAGAATCACGAGGTCAAAAGGAACTGCCTGAAGAGCTCAGAGACAGAATTGTGGCAAGGCACAGATCTGGCCAAGGTTACAAAAAATTTCTGCTGCACTTAAGGTTCCTAAGAGCACAGTGGCCTCCATAATTCTTAAATGGAAGACGTTTGGGATGACCAGAACCCTTCCTAGAGCTGGCCGTCCAGCCAAACTGAGCTATCAGGGGAGAAGAGCCTTGGTGAGAGAGGTAAAGAAGAACCCAAAGATCACTGTGGCTGAGCTCCAGAGATGCAGTCGGGAGATGGGAGAAAGTTGTAGAAAGTCAACCATCACTGCAGCCCTCCACCAGTTGGGGCTTTATGGCAGAGTGGCCCGACGGAAGCCTCTCAGTGCAAGACACATGAAAGCCCGCATAGAGTTTGCTAAAAAAAACACCTGAAGGACTCCAAGATGGTGAGAAATAAGATTCTCTGGTCTGATGAGACCAAAATAGAACTTTTTGGACTTAATTCTAAGCGATGTGTGGAGAAAACCAGGCACTGCTCATCACCTGTCCAATACAGTCCCAACAGTGAAGCATGGTGGTGGCAGCATCATGCTGTGGGGGTGTTTTTCAGCTGCAGGGACAGGACGACTGGTTGCAATCAAGGGAAAGATGAATGCGGCCAAGTACAGGGATATCCTGGATGAAAACCTTCTTTAGAGTGCTCAGGACCTCAGACTGGGCCGAAGGTTTACCTTCCAACAAGACAATGACCCTAAGCACACAGCTAAAATAATGGAGTGGCTTCACAACAACTCCGTGACTATTCTTGAATGGCCCAGCCAGAGCCCTGACTTAAACCCAATTGAGAATCTCTGGAGAGACCTAAAAATGGCTGTCCACCAACGTTTACCATCCAACCTGACAGAACTGGAGAGGATCTGCAAGGAGGAATAGCAGAGGATCCCCAAAACCAGGTGTGAAACTTGTTGCATCTTTCTCAAAAAGACTCATGGCTGTATTAGATCAAAAGGGTGCTTCTACTAAATACTGAGCAAAGGGTCTGAATACTTAGGACCAAGTGATATTCCAGTTTTTCTTTTTTAATAAAGCTGCAAAAATGTCAACAATTCTGTGTTTTTCTGTCAATATGGAGGTGCTGTGTGTACATTAATGAGGAAAAAAAAATGAACTTAAATGATTTTAGCAAATGGCTGCAACAAAGAGTGAAAAATTTAAGGGAATCTGAATACTTTCCATCCCCACTGTGTGTGTGTGTGTGTGTGTGTGTGTGTGTGTGTGTGTGTGTGTGTGTGTGTGTGTGTGTGTGTGTGTGTGTATATTTTTTTTTATTTTATTTATTATCACACACAAACACATTAAAAATAATTTTTTTTTTTTTTTTTTTAATTTTTTCTTAAAGTGCCCACATAGGTTGCACATGTAAACAGCATTTGCACCACACAGGTGAGGTATCGCAGCAAACGTTATAGCAAAAGTAATAATTCTAGCACAACACCTCCTGTGCAAAGCCTGGTACACACTAATGCCGCGTACACACGATCGGACATTCCAACAATAAAACCGTGGATTTTTTTCCGAAGGATGTTGGCTCAAACTTGTTTTGCATACACATGGTCACACAAATGTCATAAATTCCAAACGTCAAGAACGCAGTGACGTACAACGAGCCGAGAAAAAGATCAGACCAACAACAAGCTCACATCGAACATTTCCTGTCGGAAAGTCCAACCGCGTGTACGCAGCATCACAGTTTTTTCATTCAACCCAGCGGGTTGAAAAGATAAAAAAACAAAAAACAAAAAA
This sequence comes from Aquarana catesbeiana, assembly GCF_042186555.1. Classification (NCBI taxonomy): domain Eukaryota; kingdom Metazoa; phylum Chordata; class Amphibia; order Anura; family Ranidae; genus Aquarana; species Aquarana catesbeiana. The sequence continues at coordinate 240,859,305 of NC_133328.1, forward strand.
AAACTGACAGCTCCAGCTGAAGCCGCTGTACTAACAATCTGCTGTACTAACATAAATCTCCTGAGCTGAGCTGTTGTGTTCTGACAGGGAGGCAGCCCACCCGCCAGAACACTATGATCAGCGCTCTTCGCCATTGGCTGAGAGAGCTAATCGGGAGCCGGTCAGCTGCTGGTTATCCAGCATGCTCGTCCGACAGAATCTGGTCAAACGGCTGGTTTATTTTGGACCGACTGACATACACGTGCCGAATGTCGGACGGTTTTTATTGAACCGGCCGATGCCTCCCGACATGGGGCTTAACTCTAAAATGGTAACCTGCAAAGGCTTTTAAAGTATTGCCTGTTGAGATTTTTAAGTACCATAGTGTGGTGCCATTCCACAAGTGTGCACAATTTTAAAGTCTGAAATGTTGGGTATCCATTTACTTGGTATAACATCTTTTATATTTTACCAAGCAATTGGGTATTATAGTGTGTTTTTGTACATTAAAAATTCACTAAAGTGTATTTTTTCCGAAAAATTGCGTTTGAAAAATGGCTGCATAAATACAGTGTGACATGAATAATTGCAACACCCTCTATTTTATTCTGTAGGGCCTCTGCTAAAATATACAGTGATCAGCACAAATGAGTACACCCTTTTTGAAAATTAAGATTTTAATCAATATCTCTGAACACAAGAACAATTTCCAAAAAGTTCACAAAACTGATCTTCATAGAACATTTGTTTAGCTCCATTACAGGAAAGTAAGGTTAATAATTTAACTTAAAAAATTCTAAATCTTCAGTTTTACTGAAATTAGTTGATGCAAAAATGAATATACCACACAACAAAAACTACTACATCTAGTATTTTCCATGAACTCCTTGATTTGTAAGCACAGCATCAAGTCTTCTAGGCACGGAATGAACAAGTTGGCAATATATTGCAACATCTATATTTTTCCATTCTTCAAGAACGACCTTTTTTAGAGCCTGGATGCTGGATGGAGAGTGATGCACAACTTGTCTCTTCAGCATTCCCCATAGGTGTTTGTTTGGGTTCAGATCAGTAGACATACAGGCATACCCCACTTTTAAGTACACAATGGGACCAGAGCATGTATGTAAAACGAAAATGTACTTAAAGTGAAGCAATCCCTTTTTTCACTTCTGGAGTGTCAGGGACTGTAGTGGAGGGGGGTCAGGGAGGATGTTTCCAAGTAGTAGGGAATCTGAACTATGCGTGCACGATTTACTCAGCTGCAGCTTTAGCTTGAGAGCCACTTTACATACACTCACGGGTATGTCCTTACTCGCGAGTGGATGTAAAGTGAGTTTACTTAAAGTGGGGTATGCCTGTACTTGGCCCCTGAATCACTTACGCCCTGTTCTTCAGAAATGCAACAGTGGCCTTGTTTTGGATAATTTTCATGTTGGAAAAGTGCACGGTGACCAAGGGCACAGAGTGATGTAGCATCTTCTCTTTCAATATAGAGCAGTACATCTGTGAATTCATGATAACAAATGAAATGCAGCTCCCGGACATCAGCAGCACTCATGCATTTCCACAGAAGGACACTGCCACCACCATGTTTCACTGTAGGCACCATGCATTTTTCTTTGTACTCCTAACCTTTACAACACCATACAGTTTTGAAGACCTCAGTTTAAAAACAGTTATCTTGATCTGATCACTCCAGAGTACAGAGCCCCAGTGGTCTTTTTCAGCTTGGGCCCTGGCAAATTCTAGGCGGGCTTTTTTGCGCATTGGCTTTAGGAGAGGCTTCCTTCATGGGTGGCACCCATGCATGCCATTCCTCTGCAGTGTACGCCGTATTGTGTCACAGGAAACAATCACCCTAGTTTGGCTTTCTACTTAACTGCTAAATTATTTTCTCTTTCTCAGGCCTTGAGACATTTCTCTTTCATGTGGTGCCATTGCTGACAGCATGAAATGGGAAGAGGTTTTCTTTGTTAAGCAACTTCCTTTGATAATCAACCGTCTGCTGGACACCTGTTTATTGAATAATTAGACTCACCTGTGGTTGAATTCTTGTTAAGAAAGATTTTGTCTAAAATTTGGCTTTGCTCCTAAGCTCTCGTTCATATTGAACACAGCTTTGAAATCGTGCTACTGCATCTAAAGCCACACAATTTCAAAGCAGCATGTCCATGCGACTTGAAAGACATCTGTGCAGCTTAATGCACAGATGTCTGTTTAAATCGCACCCAGAATCTGAAAAACTAGTGCAGGAACTACTTTTGCAAATCGGTGCGACGCCATACTGACAGGAATGGTGCCATTGCCAGCAATAGGCTGCAATCTGTCATGCGATTTGACCCGTCAAATCACATGACAAATCGGTTTAGTGTGAACCGATTGTATTCATTTTTGGAACACAGTCTGGAATGAATTTGTTAGTAAAAATACTTTGTGTGTGCAAAATTAACAAATCTTGGTTGCAATCAATGGCCCACATTTGTGGGAGTATTTTGTATTAAATTAAAGGGAGTGCTCCTAATCTCAGCTTGTTACCTGTATAAAATACACCTGTCCACAGAAGCAATCAGATTCCAATCTCTCCACCATGGCCAAGACCAAAGAGCCGTCCAAACATGTCAGGGACAAGATTGTAGATTTACACAAGGCTGCAATGGGCTACAACAATGTTTCTCAACTCCAGTCCTCAAGTACCCCCAACAGGCCACGTTTTCAGGATTTTTCTCAGACGAAACAGCTGTGGTAATTACAAAGGCAGTAAAACTGATCAAATCACCCATGCAAAATAATGGGGAGCCTGAAACATGACCTGTTGGGGGTACTTGAAGACTGGAGTTGAGAAACATTAGGCTACAAGACCATCGCTAAGCAGCTTGGTGAGAGTGGTGACAACAGTTGGTGCGATTATTTGCAAATGGAAGAAACACAAAATAACTGTCAATCTCCCTCGGTCTGGGGGAGATCTATGCAAGATCTAACCTCGTGGAGTTTCAATGATCATGAGAACGGCGAGGAATCAGCCCAGAACTACACGGGAGAATCTTGTCAATGATATCAAGGCAGCTCCAGACCATGGTCACCAGGAAAACAATTGGTAACACACTATGCCGTAAAGGACAAATCCTGAAGCGCCCGCAAGGTCCCCCTGCTTAAGAAAGCACATGTACAGGCAGTCTGAAGTTTGCAAATTAACATCTGAATGGTGAAAGTGTTGTGGTCAGATGAGACCAAAAATCAAGGTCTTTGGCATCAACTTAACTCCCCATGTTTGGAGGAGGAGGAATGCTGTCTATGACCCCCCAATAACACCATCTCCACCGTCAAACATTGTGGTGCTTTGGGGAAGGGTGTTCTGCACATCCACAGGGGGTCCAATTCATGTCATTTGGGATGCAGCAGCTGCACAACCTGTCCCCATTGGACATCCTTGCAGGTGCCCAAACACAAACTGTCTACATTTAAGGCAAAGACAGCCCTTGCAAGGGTATACGCATTTTTTATGCCCCCCGTGTGAACGAGAAAAACGAAAAAAAAAAAAAAAAAAATTGTGTACACCCAAAAGACTACCTCATCACATTTATTAATCACATGCAAAAATAGTACATATAAAACAGCACAGACCATGTAGCGAACACTTCCCAAGTCCTATCCCTCCCGCCCCGGACAACCCTACAAACCCCACCAAATCCCTCACCCCCTAGACCTATGAACTGCCTCGCTGGGATCATCCCAAGGAGCTGAGAATGTGCGGCTATGCCGCTAACCCCTTTACAGAGATGAAACAAACCCTTGGTGGTTACACCTGCATGTAGTGATTTAATATATACTGGGTGATATGATGTAGAGTGGGTATGATAATTATTTAGTAAGTACTCTTCCGCAGCAAGCCAATTCTTCCAGAGAGATGCACTTTATTGACTTCCAACACAGAACAAAGTCCACAGATGACAAAAAAATCCGACAGAGTATATAATTCAGAGTCCCATTTCTTTCTAGGTTTGCCTGTTCATATACAGACAAGCCTAACCTAAAAACTAGACTGAATGCCATGTTATATTCACTAGACACTGAATGGCTGAGCAATTTGATTGGCCGTCTCCATTCAGGTCTTTTATATACTTTAGTCTTTCAGACAGACAACTCCCAGCCGTGAACAGCTGCAGTCATAGACCACCCCAATTTGCACTCCCGCATATCAACATGTCCCCTTAGATATGTGTAATTAGATTCGATTAACAGATACCACCTGAACACCTTTTTGAGCCCTTAGAATACCTACATTCCTAATCTGTATTCTTGCATATTAATATCAACAAGTCCCCCTGATATATTAGCCCCCCAGGAGGGAGCCTCCGCTAGGCCAACCCAAAACACTCCTTGATCCCATTGTTACCCCCTCAAGTCTAATTACCATCAATAAATACTTCTTCTATGGTCTTTTAAACAATGTATCCTTTGAAATGTTCAATTAGGTTAACAGCCCATACCTCACACCCCTAGGTAGACTTGCATAAGACTAACACATCAAAGAGTCTTCATCTGTCCCCTTGATATGTCAAAATTCAGTTGACTTGGACAATTCAACTGAATTTCTGGTCAACATGGCACTCCAATACAACATTATACATAAATCGGCCAACATATTACAACATATACAACATATACCCCCACTTGGGTCAGTTCTAACTACTAGAACTGACCCATAAATCAAACAACAAAAAATATCATTTTGATTTAAGGTACTGGATGCTTTACAATGGCTCATATAAAATATGAAGTTGAAACTGGTTACATCTCTCTTCGCCAGCCTCTAAAATATCCCCATGAAACAGTTATTAGCCACTTTAGCCCCAGACCATTATGCTGCCTAAGGACCAGAGGTCTTTTTCCAATTTGGCATGGTGTCGCTTTAACTGCTAATTGCGCGGTCATGCAATGCTGTACCCAAACGAAATTTGCGTCCTTTTCTTCCCACAAATAGAGCTTTCTTTTGATGGTATTTGATAACCTCTGCGGTTTTTATTTTTTGCGCTATAAACAGAAAAAAAACTAAAATTTTGAAAAAAAAAAAAAAAATGATTATTTTCTACTTTTTGTTATAAAAATAATCCAATAAACTCAATTTTAGTCATACATTTAGGCCAAACTGTATTCGGCCACATGTCTTTGGTAAAAAAAATGTCAATAAGCGTATATTTATTGGTTTGCGCAAAAGTTATAGCGTCTACAAACTAGGGTACATTTTCTGGAATTTACACAGCTTTTAGTTTATGACTGCCTATGTCATTTCTTGAGGTGCTAAAATGGCAGGGCAGTACAAAACCCCCCCAAATGACCCCATTTTGTAAAGTAGACACCCCAAGGAAATTGCTGAGAGGCATGTTGAACCCATTGAATATTTATTTTTTTTGTCCCAAGTGATTGAATAATGACAAAAAAAAAAAATAAATAATATTTACAAAAAGTTGTCACTAAATGATATATGTAGACACCCCAAGCTATTTGCTGAGAGGCATATTGAGTCCATGGAATATTTTATATTTTGACACAAGTTGCGGGAAAGTGACACATTTTTTATTTTTATTTTATTTTTTGCACAAAGTTGTCACTAAATGATATATTGCTCACACAGGCCATGGGCATATGTGGAATTGCACCCCAAAATACATTTAGCTGCTTCTCCTGAGTATGGGGATACCACATGTGTGGGACTTTTTGGGAGCCTAGCCGCGTACGGGGCCCCGAAAACCAATCACCGCCTTCAGGATTGCTAAGGGTGTAAATTTTTGATTTCACTCTTCACTGCCTATCACAGTTTCGGAGGCCATGGAATGCCCAGGTGGCACAAAACCCCCCCCAAATGACCCCATTTTGGAAAGTAGACACCCCAAGCTATTTGCTGAGAGGCATGGTGAAAAAAAATTTGTCTCTTTCCCGCAACTTGTGTCACAATATAAAATATTCCATGGACTCGACATGACTCTCAGCAAATAGCTTGGGGTGTCTACTTTCCAAAATGGGGTCATTTGGGGGGGTTATGAACTGTCCTGGCATTTTATGCACAACATTTAGCCCTCATGCACACAGGCTGTTAAAAAAACGTTATGAAAACGCCAGTATCTTTGCAGTGATTTTTCTTAACTTTTTTCAGCTTTTTTCAGCGTTTTTGCAATAGCGTTTTTGAGCTTTTTTTTTTTTTTTTTCAATGGATCAAAAACGCTAAAAAACGTTGGTGAATGACGTTTTTGAGCGTTTTTACAGCTGAAAAATGTCTTTCAGAACCCACTGGTCCTGGGTTTTTTTACAGCTTAAAAACGCCTATGCCACTTGCAGCTCAAAAACGCCTAGGTGGGCATGAAGCCATAGACTAACATAGACAGGCCTTTTTAAGCTGCAAAAAAAGCTCAAAAAAGCAGCTGTAAAAACGTCCGTGTGCATGAGGACTTAGAAGCTTATGTCACTCATCACCCACTCTTCTAACCACTTGAAGACAAAGCCCTTTCTGACACTTTTTAATTACATGAAAAAGTTTTTTTTTTTTGCAAGAAAATTACTTTGAACCCCCAAACATTATATATTTTTTTTAAAGCAAATGCCCTACAGATTAAAATGGTGGGTGTTTCATTTTTTTTTTTTCACACAGTATTTGCGCAGCGATTTTTCAAACGCATTTTTTGGGGAAAAAACACACTTTTTTAAATTTTAATGCACTAAAACACACTATATTACCCAAATGTTTGATGAAATAAAAAAGATGATCTTAGGCCGAGTACATGGATACCAAACATGACATGCTTTACAATTGCGCACAAACGTGCAGTGGCAACAAAATAAATACATTTTTAAAAGCCTTTACAGGTTACCAATTTAGATTTACAGAGGAGGTCTACTGCAAAAATTACTGCCCTCGATCTGACCTTTGCGGTGATACCTCACATGCATGGTGCAATTGCTGTTTATGTTTGACGACAGACCGCCGCTTGCGTTCGCCTTAGCGAGAGAGCAGGGGGCGACAGGGGTGCTTTTTTTTTTTTCTTTATTATTTTTTTGCTTTTTTATCTTATTTTTAAACTGTTCCTTTCATTTTTTTTTTAATCATTTTTTATTGTTATCTCGGGGAATGTAAATATCCCCTATGATAGCAATAGGTAGTGACAGGTACTCTTTTTTGAAAAAATTGGAGTCTATTAGACCCTAGATCTCTCCTCTGCCCTCAAAGCATCTGACCACACCAAGATCAGTGTGATAAAATGCTTTCCCAATTTCCCAATGGCGCTGTTTACATCCGGCGAAATCTAAGTCATGAAATGCTCGTAGCTTCCGATTTCTTAGGCCATAGAGATGTTTGGAGCCACTCTGGCCTCTGATCAGCTCTATGGTCAGCTGGCTGAATCACCGGCTGCATTCTCAGGTTCCCTGTTGAGACAGGAGAGCCAGAGAAAAACACGGAAGACGGTGGGGGGGGGGGGGCATTCCCTCCCACGGCTTGTAAAAGCAGTCTAGAGGCTAATTAGCCGCTAGGATTGCTTTTACATGAAAGCCGACCGCTGGCTGAAAAGAATGATACCAAGATGATACCTAAACCTGCAGGCATCATTCTGGTATAACCACTCAAAGTCGTGAATGGTGTACCTGAAGACAAAAAAAATGGTTAACAATAAAACACAGTAAACAGTAAAGTATAAAAAAAATTGCATACCTGAAAAACAAACATGATAAAACATAACAATAAAACATTGCAGAATAGAATACAGTAAAGAGAAGGGAGAGGGGAGAGGGGAGAGGGGAGAGGGGAGAGGGGAGAGGGGAGAGGGGAGAGGGGAGAGGGGAGAGGGGAGAGGGGAGAGGGGAGAGGGGAGAGGGGAGAGGGGAGAGGGGAGAGGGGAGAGGGGAGAGAGAGAGAGAGAGAGAGAGAGAGAGAGAGAGAGAGAGAGAGAGAGAGAGAGAGAGAGAGAGAGAGAGAGAGAGAGAGAGAGAGAGAACAATAAAACGACATTTATTTTTATTTTATATATTTTTTTTTTTTTACACTTTTATTGTAACTAACTTTTATAACTGTAACCGGTTCCAGGTTCAGGTCTCTCAAAATGCGATGGCATCTTGGGAGACCCTGTGAAAGTGTGCCTAGTCTGTGCAATGCTGTACCCTACGCTAATACTCAACTAGTGAATGGTAGCGTTCAAAACATTCACCAATGCAAAGACCAGGATTGGAGGGACAATAATAGCGGGTGTCACGCCTATATCCGCGCTTGCTGCAGACACGACATCTTTTTTGGGGGGGTTCGTTGGGTAGGGGTACTCCGGAGGACATAAAGAAAATGCCTCTCATGCAGCTGACTGCATTTGGTTGGGGATGTGAATGGGGGAAGTACGGGCGCTGCAGAAGTGGTGGGTTCCCAATTAGGATTGGCGAATGCAGCAGGAAGGGCACTATGGGCATGACGGGCCTGTATTTGTCTTTTTGGTGGCAGCGGGACACTACTTGTGCTTGCCATCTCACCAGCTTGAACTGAACTTATGGGACTCGCCACGTCACCAAGTGTTACTGCAGTGCTGGTTTGACTACGACTGGGGTGTACTAGGCCGCTGGTGCTTGCCAGTTCACCAAAACGCTACCAAAAAATCTGTTAGCGATCGCAGGGATCAGGCCTGACTCTGCAAACGCTGCAGTTATGCGTTTAGTGTTTTGTAAGTGTCAGTGATCGATCGATACTGCACTTGGGTGGGCTGGGCTGGGCCGGAGGGGCAAAACGCAGGTGCTAGCAGGTATCTGGGCTGATCCCGCTAACACTGCGTTTTTGGGAACCTTAAACTGCTGGGGACGCTAGTATAGATCTGATTGGATCAGATATTCGATCCGATCAGATACTATACCACTAAGGGAGGTGTACGGTTCGTGCGTGGGTGTTAACGGTACTGGCGCTAACCTGACGCTGCTTGGGGCTAGTGCTTGCCAGTTCACCAAAATGCTACCAAAAAGACTCTGCGAACGCTGCAGTTATGTGTTTAGTGTTTTGTAAGTGACAGTGATCGATCGATACTGCACTTGGGTGGGCTGGGCTGGGCAGAGGGACAAAAAGCAGGTGCTAGCAGGTATCTGGGCTGATCCCGCTAACACTGCGTTTTTGGGAACCCTAAACTGCTGGGGACGCTAATATAGATCTGATCGGATCAGATATTGATCCGTTCAGATACTATACCACTAAGGGAGGCGTATGCTGCGTGCGTGGGTGTTAGCGGTACTGGCGCTAATCTGACGCTGCCTGGGGCGACGCATATCACCGCCGGGAGATCAGGGGGCTAAACCTTTATTCGGTAATAAATGGCGGGTGCCCTGACACTATAAAAAATAAACGAACTAACCAGCGTCACCCGTAACAGTTATACGGTGATCAGTGGTGAAAGGGTTAACTAGGGGGCAATGAAGGGGTTAAAATATTCATTAGGTAGTATATGGGGGTCCCTGTCGCTATAAAACGCTGACGGCGAACCTAAATATTTACGTCCCTAACTAGCGTCACCAGCAACACTAATACAGCGATCAGAAAAATGATCGCTTAGCGACACTGGCGTCGGAGGGTGATCAAGGGGTTAAAACTTTATTAGGGGGGTTAGGGGGGTACCCTAGACCTAAAGGGGGCTAACCCTAACTGTCCTAACACAGTAACTGTCACAAACTGACACCATGCAGTAATCAGAAAAAAAAAAACTGCTTGGTGTCAGTTTGTGACGGGGGGTGATCAGGGGTGTTTTGTGTGCCTGGCATGTTCTACTGTGTGTGTAGTGTGTTTTCACTCACAGTGCAGTCTTCGCTCCTCAGGGCCGGAACGGAAAATACCGAGCCGAGGAGAGATGACATAATTTCCTTTGCTGCTGTTTAGCATACAGCAGCAAAGGAATGTTCTCATTGGCCGGCGGCGATCGCGAGGGGGGGGGGGGGGCACGAACTGATGGCCTCCCCCTCACCTCCGATCGCCGGGGGACAAAAGAGGGCCACCTCGGGCACCGGGGGGGGGGTCCGATCGGACCCCCCACCCGCGGGAGGCAGATCACGTAGATGTACGTGATTTTGCCTGCCCGTGCCGCCTTGCCGACGTACATCGGCGTGAGGCGGTCCTTAAGTGGTTAGATAATATAACTTTTAGACTATGACTGGAAAAGGATTTGGTAAACGTCAGTGGCCCATATAGCTGTTAGGTCTTATTGTATCACATCAAGATCTTGAATATTGCACAAAGACGAGCTGATGACACAGTCCATTCTTTGGTCTGACTTCATCACATCTCTCACCATCTCACTGAAAGTAAACTTGGTATGCTCTGGGAGCTCCAATCCACAAGTCCAGGATTCTCTCATCTCCAGGCTCAAGATTTTCATTTTTTAAAGATGCTTTTACGTAAACACTCTACTTTCATCTTTATAGTAAGAAGAACCATCAATGTACCAGCACTCACTTTCAAGGTCAAAAAGGTTTGGATACGGCAGTAAAAACTGTACTGCAAACTATTTCCCTGCACTTGACATTCATGAGTCCATCTGACAAGCATTTTAACCTGTTGTGTACCTGTCAGGTACCTGAATTTATTGATTGCCAGCCACAATTTTCTTTTGTAATTCGCTGTAGGCCGACTCCTCATTGCCTTTAATAGAGCAGTTACTTGGATCATTCAGTCCACAATTGCACCTGAATGGTATACCAACATATACATATACCCCCACACTATGGTTCAGATAGAGTCATCAGTGTTTATCAGATCTTCTATCCAGACAAAGCGGCAGTGGAAATTCCTGACAGTATCTTCACCATGAAAGGTAGAAAGGTCTTTTTCATCCATATATGTCATAGCTTTTAGCATATTATAAACAACTGAATCAACAAAGTTTCAAATCATGACTGGAGTGATGAATTTCACTCGCCCCTCTTATAAATTTAGGAAAACCACCCAACATACTATAATTTATGCTATGCCAAGCCATTGTGCAGCATCTCACCTTAGATGTCAAATATATTGATCAATACGCATTATGTAATATGTACAGATGTTATGAAAATTATTTTAGGTTTAAATGCTTCCCTTTGGTTTTAAGATACAGTTCAAGAAATAAAACAAACAAAATAAAAAATGAAAAGCAAAAAAAGGGAGTATAATTAAAAATTAGGGCGTTGAAGAAAAAGGAAAAAGGTCCATTGCTTGATGCTTTATAATTCCTTGTATAGAGATATATTGTCTATTCAGCGTTTCTCCCCCACTAGACAGCAATTTCAGATACTTCTAGTGCTTCTGCTATTCACATGCAAACCAGCATCTCCAGACGTACCTGAAAGACAAAACTCTCCAACAAAACTAATTAGCAAGGTCCTTAAACGTTGTTTGAAGTTAAAACAAAGCATTATTTACACGTTTACAGTTTGGAGCTAATTCACCCCCACTGCTAGAGAAGTGTCATTTGCATTCAAAAACAGATCTGGAGAATGTACATCTTGTACCCCCTTCAACTGCTCTAATAATTTATCACGTTCCCCTCTCATCTTGTCATACTCAATCTTCAGGTGGTCATATTTCTGTTTTAACTGAGAAAACGGTATCCAAGTCTTGGACCTTTTCTTATTATTATTTTGGTCAGCTCTGTTTTTCATATTAATATCACCTATGTTTGACCCGGTGTCTCCTCTCTGGGTATTATCAAAGGATATTATATTCTGATCTTTATGTTCAGTATTTGTCCTAAACAATGTGGCTAAATCAATTTTGACAGCATGCTCATTTGACTTTCTCCATAAATGGTCTGCTCTCAACAATATGTCTTTTAAATCATGAGGATTTGGGGTAACTAATAAAATATTTTGTTTGATATCTTCATGCAATGCATCTAGAAACATACTCATATGCATCAAGCCCCCACGCTCAAATGCAAGATTATTACCGACCAATAATTCCATAATAGTTGCTATCCTGTGTGACAATTCATAGGGAGATTCATTTTGCATTTGTTGGATCCTCCCATGAATAGTAACATCAGAACGTACACCATACAAAACACATAATAATTCCAGTAATATGTCACTTGTCCTCAGAGGCCGAATACAGATCTGTTTAATTCTCATCCAAAGACCACTTCCTAAAGAATGTTGCAAAACTCTTTCTAAGTCAGATGGGTTGAGATTGTACATATCTGACCTGCTGCACGTCACAAAACCATTTTAAAAATCTGTTTAAATCATGGTTGGAACCATTCCTATTTCTTTAAGAATTGCGTCTAATTCTTTTGGTTTCAAAGGCTTCATTACAAGTCGAACGTCACCTGTATTATTATTATTGTTATAAACTGTAGTAGTCACAGTGGGGGCAGCTGGTAATGAATTATCAGATTTAATATGAGGTTCTGTTTCATTTGATAGAAAGTATGTGTCTGTATTTTGCTGAAGATTGCAGAATCCAAGATTTGATGCATATCTGCATTCTTGAGATCTCTTCTCTAATTCCATAATTCTTAATTTTAATCTCTCATTTTCCTCTGATAATTCATCACAACGTTTAGATTTCTCAAGCAAAGCTCCCCCCAATGGTAACTGCATGCAATTTTAAATTTACTGTCTCGGTGTCTGATTGGTTTTGTAACCTCTCACAAACATTGTTGCTATTATCAACTGCCTTCTGTAACTGGGTAATTTCCTCAACCTTACCCTTCAAAGAACTTTCCATTGTTAAACAGCAAGATAATAAGCCCTGTATAATATAACCTTTTCTTTTACTTTCTGAAATTTTGCTATCAAAAACATTTTTCTCTAAAAATTCCTTCATCATCGTCCACGTCTGCTTACATTTTTCTGGAATTTCATAAGAACCGCCATGGCGCTTAATACATTTTAATACCCATCTGTTAACTTTATCAGAACTGACACTAGCTTCACACTGAGTAAGCATTTTGACTATATTACTAATAATTAAAAAAAAAGAAAATATTTTACTCACCGCATTAGTTACTCCTTCAGATTCCAGTTCAGGTCTTCTGGTACACGACATAGTCCTTTTTTGTTGTTTCCAGTCTCCAGAGAATAATTCTGGGGTTCCCAACTTGTTAAATTTTGTAGATTAGACTTTCTTATGTCACAACCAGACATTAGAGTTACAGCACAGCTCTTGGTTCTTCGTCAGACTTCTGTCCACCTCACAGGATTGTTGTCACCACTGACTTCTGTTACTAAGTCCGAAAATGCTCTTCTGGTCACTTGAACGGCACCAATGTAGTGATATAGTACCTTCAAAGAACGGGTCACGGCCCCAATGTAGTGATATAATACCTTCAGGTGGTATAGTAGTATCGTGGGTAGGTAGAGAGTGGGTATGATAATTAATTAGTAAGTACTCTTCCGCAGCAACCCAATTCTTCCAGAGAGATGCACTTTATTGACTTCCAACACAGAACAAAGTCCAAAGTCCACAGATGACAAAAAAATCTGACAGAGTATATAATTCAGAGTCCCATTTCTTTCTAGGTTTGCCTGTTCATATACAGACAAGCCTAACCTAAAAACTATAGACTGAATGCCATGTTATATTCACTAGACACTGAATGGCTGAGCAATTTGATTGGCCGTCTCCATTCAGGTCTTTTATATACTTTAGTCTTTCAGACAGACAACTCCCAGCCGTGAACAGCTGCAGTCATAAACCACCCCAATTTGCACTCCCGCATATTAATATCAACAAGTCCCCTTAGATATGTGTAATTAGATTAACAGATACCACCTGAACACCCTTTTGAGCCCTTGGAATACCTACATTCCTAATCTGTATTCTTGCATATTAATATCAACAAGTCCCCCTGATATATTAGCCCCCCCAGGAGGGAGCCTCCGCTAGGCCAACCCAAAACACTCCTTGATCCCATTATTACCCCCTCAAGTCTAATTACCATCAATAAATAATTCTTCTACGGTCTTTTAAGCAATGTACCCTTTGAAATGTTCAATTAGGTTAACAGCCCATACCTCACACCCCTAGGTTGACTAACACATCAAAGTCTTCATCTGTCCCTTTGATATGTCAAAATTCAGTTGACTTGGACAATTCAACTGAATTTCTGGTCAACATGGCACTCCAATACAACATTATACATAAATCGGCCAACATATTACAACATATACAACACTGCAAAGATAGTTACTTAAACAATGGGGATTCGTACATCCACCCAAGCAGCTGAGAGGAGAGCACTGCACCTTAAAGCCACTATGGGCAAATGCAGTGCAATCTGACAGAGAGCTGCACCTGGGGGATGGATGTAATGTCTGATTAATGAAATTGAGCCCCGCTGTTAGTCCTGTAACAATACAAAAAAAAACACAGTAAGTCCTCATCCAGTCCCGAATCTCAGGTAATAGTAAAAGTCTGTAGGATAAACACAGAGAGGCAGCGGGTGCTAAGATATCCAGCAATCTGCTACGGTATATATTGTTGTTATTGAACATCTCATAAGGAATAAAAGTGATATTCACTCCTTGCTCCGCTTGGTTTCCAAGGTGAATGGCACAGAAAAACCAAGTTAGACTTACCGGTAACTTGTTTTCCAGAAGTCTTTCAGGACAGCACCTGAGAGATAGTGACTTCTCCCACCGGACCATAGGAAACACCTTCTTCCTCCAGACTTTAAAGGGAGGCACCTCCCTACCATACCTCAGTTGGAGTAGAGAAAAACACATCCGGCCCCGGCTGGAACACAAACACATACGTTAGTCACAGCATAGTATTTAAAATACAATAGGGCGGGATGTTGCTGTCCTGAAAGACTTCTGGAAAACAAGTTACCGGTAAGTCTAACTTGGTTTTTCCCCAAGGCGTCTTTCAGGACAGCACCTGAAAGGATAACAGAGACTTACCCCCTTAGGGCGGGACAACAGCTGGCAGGACCTTTCTGCCAAACGCCTGATCATTAGCAGATACGAGGTCCAGCCTGTAATGTTTCACGAATGTGTGAAAACTTGACCATGTTGCCGCCTTGCAAATTTGTTCAGGGGTGGCACCAGATCTCTCTGCCCAAGTGGCCGCTAGTGCTCTTGTTGAGTGTGCACAAATTCCTGCTGGTGGAGGCACGCCTGCATGCGAATAAGCCTCTGAAATGGATAGTTTCAGCCACCTTGCTAAAGAACCCTTAGAAGCCTGGCAACCTTTCCTGTTGCCCGAAAATAGCACAAACAGTGAATCTGAACGTCTAAAGAGCTTTGTTTTTTCCAAGTAACATAACAAAGTCCTTCTGACATCCAACATGTGGAAACAAGTCTCCTTCTCCCCTGCTGGGTTGGGGCAGAAGGTTGGAAGTACAATGTCCTGAACACGATTCTGTACTGAAGCTACCTTTGGTAAGAATTTCTGATCTGTCCTAAGTATCACCCTATCTGGAAAGATAGACAAATAGGGTTCCTTAATTGATAAAGTGTTAAGCTCACTGATCCTGCGTGCAGAGACCATGGCAATCAGAAACACAGACTTAAACGTGAGATATCTGAATGGCGCTTCTTCCAAAGGTTCAAAGGGACTCTTTGTTAGAGACTGAAGGACAATCGACAGATTCCAATTAGGAAAAAACTTAAGCGGTGCTGGTCTGGATCTCGTAAGAGATCTAAAGCATCTGGTTACCAACGGATTTGAAGCCACAGATTTTTACAAGAACACTGCTAGCGCAGCAACCTGCGCCTTCAAGGTACTAACTGCTAGCCCCTTGTCAGCTCCAACCTGTAAAAACTCTAAAATGGTAACAAGACTCCCTGGGTCCTGGGCAGATGAATTACACCATGTATTGTAAACCTTCCAGACCTTGGAATAAATGTCCCTAGTCACCTTTTTCCTACTGATAATAGTGTTGAAATCAACCGGTTGGAAAAGCCCTTGCTTTTTAGAAGCTACTCTTCAGATACCAGGCAGTGAGTGCCAAAGTGGCTACCTCTGGATGATTTACGGGACCTTGTAATAGTAAATCGTGCCTGAGGGGCTTGGCCGCCATTCTCAGAACGGTTGAAAACCAGGCCCTTCTTGGCCAAAAGGGCGTGATTAGGATGACTGGTACCATTTCCTTCTGAATTTTCCTTAATATTAAGGGAATTAACTGGAATGGGGGGAAAGCGTAGCAAAGATGGAATTTCCATGGATACGCCAAAGCATCTATCCCTAGTGACCCGTCGTGATTGTTTAGGGAAAAAAATTGCGGAACCAGGGCGTTCTCCCTTGAGGCGAACAGTTCCACCTCTGGCATCCCCCATTTTTCGGTAATCATAGCGAAAACTTCTGGGTTCAGTGACCATTCTGCTTCCTGAATGGGGTTCCAGCTTAAGAAATCCGCCACCCTGTTCAGAGACCCCTTTAGGTGGACTGCAGATAGTGACAGCAAGTGTCCTTCTGCCCACCGAAGAATGTCCATGGTTAGTACTTGCAGCGATTTGCTCCTTGTACCTCCCTGCCTGTTTATATAAGCCACGGCCATGGCATTGGCTGTTAGTATTTGAACATGCTGAACTTGAAGACCCTGAGCAAATTACTTCAGAGCCAAGTCGATCGCCTTGAGCTCTCTCCAGTTTGAGAACCTTGTCGCCTCTTTCCTGGACCAGTTTCCCTGAGAGAAACCCTTTCCTAGGTGGGCCCCCCAACCCCAGGAACTGGCATCGGTTGTCAGACTTTTTTCAAACTTTTTTTCGACTTCTCGGCCTGTGAAGGAAGACGGAAGAGAATTCCACCTTTTCCCTTCGCTTTTTGTGCGGACCAATTTTTCCTGCTCCCCTGAAACTTACTGTCCTGCTCTTGAGCTTTTTGAGGTCGAAAAAGACATTTTGGGGCCTGCTTTTTCTTTTTGACCAGAAAGGACTTTTTATCGGCAGTTCTGTCTAGGATATTATCTAGATCAGGGCCAAAAAGAAGATCACCTGAAAAGGGAATACCACCAAGTTTGCTCTTTGAAGCTGTATCACCTGGCCAGGTTTTTAACCATAAAGCTCTTCTTGCAGCCTTTGTCAAGGCTGCAGACCTAGCAGCCTTTGTCAAGGCTGCAGACCTAGCTGACATTTTGATTGCTTCAGCCGAAGCATCCGCAATATAAGCAACTGCTGAGATCAGGGTAGGAAAGGAATCTAAGATCTCCTGCTTGGGGGAATCTGCCACTATAGGTGATCGGAGTTGGTTCACCCAGTATTCCAGATTTCTGGCTACACATGTTGTGGCCATTACTGGCTTTAAATTGCTCATGATTGATTGCCATGATCTCTTGAGCAAAAGATCCATGCGTTTGTCCATTGGATCCTTCAGAACCCCCATGTCTTCAAGACAGGTCTGTGGATCTTGAGACCTGGGAAAATGCAGCGTCCAACCTGGGCACCTTATTCCACACCGCAGAAGGGTCCTCCTCAAAAGGGGAGCGCCTTTTTAGGAAATTTCTTTCTGGATCTTGCCATTCCTTAGCAATGGTGTCAGAAATGACCGAATGGACCGAAAATGTTCGGCTCTTAGGTTCATTTAATCCTGCATACATGCGGTCATGAAGAGATAATTCCTTCTTCTCCTCACTTAAGCCAAGCGTAACATGAATAGCTTTAAGGAGCCCATCTACCTCCTCAAGGGATAGCTTAAATTTGGAAGGAGCCACCTCAGCTTCCTCACCCTCTTCTTCCGAATCTTTAACGGAAGGAGCAGGGGATTGCTCTTCCCTGGTTGAGGGGTCTTCAGGTAAAGCTTCCACCACCGGGATAGAAAGGGAACCCTCAGAAGTGGATGGCTGACTAGCAGCTGGAATAACTAAAGAATCACGAAAAGTTTGAATCATGGCATATAGTTCCTTCTTTACAGAGGCAACCAGATCATCACAAACCGAGGCTGATTCCTCCCTGACTAAAAGAAGTGATGCATGCACTGCACAGGGCTTTTTTCCAATTCTCTCCCATTTTGGCCCTGCAAAAAGGACATCTTTTTTTTGGGTCAGAGCTTTTAGCCTGTGAGAGAAAAAACAAAAAACAAAAAACAAAAACAAAAAACAAAAAACAAAAAAAAAAAAAAAAAAAAGGGAAAAAAAACCAGGGGACCTTTTAGTGAGACCCAGTCTCAATATAGCAAGAATCACCCACAGGTGCACTAAGAAGAAACCAGTCAGCCTCTAGTGCCCAGACAGGCCCCTTGCCACAAGGGGGTAAAGAAAAAAAGGAATAGACCAAACACCAGGTAAAGGAATAAAGGCAGACTTTAACCGCTGCTCCTACCTGAGCTTTGCTGGTGCCTGTGCCTGTCCCCACCGCTGCAGACGCTGACTCCTCCATGTCTGGTGTGCAGCTTTCCACTCGTGGCTTCATATGCCGCTTCCGGACTCCCATAGTGCATCTGCACTGGACCGGAAGCGGAAATAGGCACCAGCTCCTGTCCTCCCTCCTCCCCCCTTGTGTCCACGCCGGAAAAGAAGTTTTTGCTGACCCAGTGGCCCGCTTTGTAATTTACGGCGCGACCGCCGGCCAAAATGGCGGCGGCGCACCGGCGCTTCCTACTACCATGCGGGCCACCGGATCTACGGCTCTCACCGAGCACTAGGAGGAGAAGAGGAGCACAATTGCTACCCTTGCTGTTGCTTGGGTAGGCAGGGAGGACAGCGGATCTCTTGTGGAGGAAAAAGAAGGAAGCCCCGTCTCCCCGGAGCACCCGAGAGACATTGACTCCCCTCCCAAAAGATGTTCCCTCCGGGCCAGAGGAAACACAAAAACTGAGGTATGGTAGGGAGGTGCCTCCCTTTAAAGTCTGGAGGAAGAAGGTGTTTCCTATGGTCCAGTGGGAGGAGTCACTATCTCAGGTGCTGTCCTGAAAGACGCCTTGGGAAATAGTCACTACTAGGACATAGCTTCAAAGGACTTAAGCTCAAACATATCTGGCACCATAATAGACATCCGATCCGGCCAGTACTAAACCACTGTGTCCCAGAGCCTTTAGGTACCTCGTGAATACTGCCGATATGGTCGGTCTGTCTGTGTATACATTACTCACGGTTCCGTGGTTTTTCAGCAGCCATTGTATGTTGTGCCTATGGTCCATAGTTCTTAGTGGAATAGCCAGAGAACTTCACAGCCAGTTCGTTCAGCAGGCAAGTACAGTGGAAGTCCTTACAGGTGTCCTGTGTGACTAGTACGGGTGTTCAGTATCTCCTGTAGATAATCCCGGCTGCTGAAATCCCACAGAGCACCAGGCTGTAGTAAAGTGGGATGATCCCGTAGCACAGCACACCAAAAGCCTCTGGTAAGTCCGTCAGGTAAGTGATATTATGTAAACAGGCAATGGATCCAAATGGATCTACATATGTTTTGTTCCACCCCCAGAACTTCTTCAGGATGAGGAGCAATTAGGCTATCGATGGTATTAAAACCATCCACATGCAGCTGATTGGTTTTCTTAAAGTGGCGGATACAGCTTTAACCCTTAATTCTATTGTTCCATATTGTCACCAGGGGATTTTTCACCAAACTAAAAACTTTTACATCCATCCCCCCGGTACCGCCGTCTGTCAGATTGCACTGCATTTGCCCATAGTGGCTTTAAGGTGCAGTGCTCTCCTCTCAGCTGCTTGATTGGATGTATGAATCTACATTGTAGAAGTAACTATCTTTGCAGGTGTAGCCACCAGGGGTTTGTTTCATCTCTGTGAGGGGTTAGCGGCATAGCCGCACATTCTCAGCTCCTTGGGGAGATCCCAGTGAGGCAGTTCATATGTCTAGGGGGTGAGGGATTTGGTAGGGTTTGTAGGGTTGTATGGGAGGGAGGTGGGGGAGGGATAGGACTGGGAAGTGTTCGCTACATGGTTTGTGCTGGTTTTTTTTTTTTTTTTATGTACTATATTTGCATATGTGTAGTAAATGTGATGAGGTAGCCTTTTGGGGTACACATAATTTTATTTTTTTTTTTTTTTTGTTTTGTGTTTTTTTTTTTGTTTGTTTTTATGGTTATTTGCTGTGTTGCACACCCTGCCCGCATGTTGGGTGGCACCATCCATCTATCCTTCAGGTTCCCAGCTTTCTTTTTCGTTCTTCTTTTTCTTTAATATCCTGTGTGAATGAGGCCAATAACTGAATGCGGTGAACCAGCTTGTAGGCGGGGTCTACTGCGCCTGTGCAAGTGGGGTACCACTCTTGAGGAGCATGCTCATTAAAAGACCAGAACCAGACAAAAACTGCGGTCTTGTGAAGTATCTAACATTAAGGCAGCTCCCTGACTTAAGCCCCTCACACTGGGGCGGTTTGTAGGCGGTATTGTGCTAATAATAGCGCCTGCAAACCGACCCGAAACAGCCCTGCTGCCTTTCCAGTGTGAAAGCCCCGAGGGCTTTCACACTGGAGTGGTGTGCTAGCCGGACGGGAAAAAAAGTCCTGCTAGCAGCATCTTCGAAGCGGTGAATACACCGCTCCTGCCCATTGAAATCAATGGGACAGCACAGTTATACCGCCGACAAAGCGCTTCTGCAGAGGCACTTTGCGGTGGTTTTGAACTCTCTCGGTCGCTAGCCGGGGTAAAACCGCCCCGCTAGCGGGCGAACACCGATGGTAAAGCGCCGCTAACAATAGCGGTGCTTTACTGCCGATGCCACCCCCGCCCCAGTGTGAAAGGGGCCTTAGAGATGAGCCTTATGCCCCGTACACACGATCAGAAATTCCGCCAGCAAAAGTCGGATGTGAGCTTTTGGTCAGAAATTCTGACCGTGCGTATGCTCCATCGAGAGCAGGTTCTCTATTTTTCGGTTGGAAAAAGTTCCTATCCGAAAATGTGTACGTCTGTATGCAATTCGGACGAGCAAAAAAAAAAAAAAAAAACCTTTGTTAGACTTACCGGTAATGGTATTTCCTGGTGCCTCCATGGCAGCATACTGGTGATAGAGCTCCGCCTCGACTCCTCCCTCAGGACTAGTGAATAGCATAAATTAAAGGCATAGTCCCTCCCCCAACATTCTCCTTTTTTTCCTCATACCTCTTGTGCTGGTGAAGAGTAGCAGTATGTCCATACCTCTGCCTTTGGCAGCGTCCGCCGGGTTTAGCCTTTCCCGTGCGCAGTCCCTGTTCTTGGGCTGCTCACAGCGCTGATAAGACTGGGAACCCCTCTGTGAATCTGTTGGGGTCTTCTTGCAGAGTTTCCTCACAGGAACGCAGTCTGCCACCATATCCCATGAAGGCAGCAAAGGAGTCGCAAAAGGATCAGATCTCATTCTTCCAGGCTTGTGATTTTTCAGTTTATTCCATTTTTCATTTTAAAAAAAAAAGAAAGAAAGAAAGAAAGAAAGAAAGAAAGAAAGAAGCATATGTCTTTCCCTTCCCCTCTTCCCTTTCTGTTTCCTTCCCCTTTATTCTTTTTGAAAGAATATATATATAGGTATAGGTTATAGGAGGGAGTAAATATGTTCTTTTCTTGTTACCTGTCATATTTCCATGCTGCTGCCCTTTAAGTTGCAGCCTTCGTCCTATTGCTGCGGTGCCTTGTTTTTCGCTGTCTACCTTCCCTGCAGGTAGAGACAGCGTGGTCCGGCGTCCCCACCTCTGTACTGCGCATGCGCGATCCGGGGAGTGAGAAGGCAGCCGTCGTTAGCGGGGTTTTCTTGTCTTCTCAGCGTCGGCTCTTCTGCGCATGCGCGGTCTCTCGGCGCCCCGGTGGCCATTTTTAGTTATGGAAAAAGGGCTAGTTTTTGCCCTTTTTTCTTCTAAAAGTTTATAAAAAAAAAAAAAAAAAAAAAAAAAGAAGAAGAAGAAGAAGAAGAAGAAGAAGAAGGACAGAGAGACTGGGGGTTCATGGGATTACCGCTCCCCCCTTAGGGTATTTAAGGTCAGCTTTGGGGCTAGCAGTCAGTCTCCTCGGCTGCGCCCTGTTAGCTTTCTCTGAAGCTGCTCTGTGGTAAGTATTTAAAAAAAAAAAATAAATAAAAAAAACCCTTTTCTTTTTTTCTCCTTTTCTTTCTTGCGATATTTCCGCAGCTGATCCTTTTGCCCAACTCCGCGATGAGCTATTCATCTCGCAACAAAGATCCTCACGCTTCCGTTAGGTATGGGACCACCTATACGTGAGTATTAAAAAAAAAAAAAAAAAAAAAAGTGCGCTCGCTGGCCTGACTTGGTTCTTTTTTAAAATCATAGCCCTGCCCACTCCAAGAGGACCGAAAAATCCTCAAGGCACCACGATGACGACAGCCCAAGTCGCAGATCTCGTTCTTCACGCCACCGGTCCCGCTCGTCAAGACGTAAGTCCCATTCTTCTCGACATAGATCAAGATCCAGAAGACGGGATCGGTCCCCCTCTCCTAGATCCTATAAGAAGAAGTGCTGGACCTGTGGGGCTACTCCGCTGCCGAACAAAGTAGTTTGCAAGGACTGTTTTGCAGAATATGCGTCCAGCCGCGAGTTAGAAAATCAACAGGTTGTGGACCTGCTCAAAAGAACTATGAAGGACTCCTTCTCTGAGCTTGCGGCTTTGGTTCCCTCTCAGCCAGTCCCGCAGATGTCCCAGACTCAGGATGTTGAGCTTAATCTTCCCGGTCCTTCTGCAGCCAGTACTCCTCTACCTCCATCAAGCCGACTGGCCAGAGATTCCCCACCTGAAGACCTCTCGGGGGATTCGTCAGATGAATCAGATCCTTCTGGCTTCAGCCATTCATTGGTAAAACCATTCATCCAGGCAGTCAGAGCTGCAATAGCCTGGGAGGATGCTGAAGAACCTGCCCAGGAAGCAAAAAGCTACTTCCCATTCCTTAAAAGGAAACAGGCTTTCTTCCCTTTGATGGGCGAAATTAGTCAAATTATTCAAGATGAGTGGTTAAAGACTGATAAAAAAACTTTCATTGGGCCGTTTCAAAAAACTGTATCCCTTACCAGAGTCGGGAACGCAGTCATTAAACTCCATGCCTGTGGTAGACGCATCAGTGGTGCGACTCGCAAAAAAAACTCACCCTGCCTATGGAAGATTCCGCTTCTTTTAAGGACCCTCTTGACAGACGAATCGACCTGGACCTCAAGAGGAGCTATTTAGCTGCAGGAGCAGCATGTAAGCCAGCGATCGCCCTCACCTCCGTGTCTAATGCCATTAGAGCTTGGACGGATAACATTGAAACGGCTCTGCGCCAGGACGTCCCCAAAGGAGGACATAATTAAAGCCTTGGAGGAAATTAGATTGTCAGCTGACTTCGTCGGAGTAGAAGCTATAGACACGATTAGGTGTTCAGCAAGATCTATGCTGCACTCAGTAATGGCGAAAAGGGCCTTGTGGTTGAAGCCCTGGACGGCAGATTTAGCTTCCAAGCAAAATCCCATTCGATGGGAAGGCATTATTTGGAGACAAGATGGATAAAGCCATCTCCAGGGTGTCAGGAGGAAAGCCTGGTATGCTTCCCCAAGACAGAAGGATGCGGAGATCCAGAGGGGGTTCCTCTAGGTTCCGCCAGTCAAATCCTAGGGATTTTTAGACAATCAAAGCAGTCCAGAGACAGCAGAAAACCCTGGAGGGGCACTCAGGCATCCTTTTTGGGCAGAAAGTTGAAGGGCCCTCCGACTCCACATGAGCAGAAGCAGTCCTTTTGACGCCAGATTAGCCCAGACACTCCCGGTGGGAGCCAGGCTAAAGTTCTTTTTTCCAGTCTGGGCCAACAAATGCCAGGATCCCTGGGTCCTGTCAACAATCCAATGGGGACACTTTTGGAGTTTCTCTCATCCTCCACTTCAAAATTCTTTCAAGAGAACAGAAATTCCATCCTCTCCACTGAAGGCTCAAGCCTTAAGACACTTCGTATCGTCACTCCAGCTTCAGGGAGCAGCTGTGTCGGTTCCCTTGGCAGAGCTCTTCGCAGGCTTCTATTCCACTCTGTTTCTGGTCCCAAAGAGAACGGGGGGATGGATGCCTGTGATAGATCTAAAAAGGCTCAACAGGCACATACACCCCGAAAGCTTCAAGATGGAGTCTCTACAAACAATTATTCAGGCAGTGCAGCCAACAGATTGGATGATTTCAGTCGACCTGCAGGATGCGTACCTACACGTGCCAATCCTACCTGCCTTTCAGAAGTATCTCAGATTTTCAGTAGGACAGACCCACCTGCAGTTTCAAGCCCTGCCCTTCGGTCTGTGCACCTCCCCCAGAGTATTCACCAAGATTCTAATATCCGCCCTGGTTCCCCTACGGGAGAGGGGTTTGAGGATATACCACTATTTAGACGACATCCTTCTCCTAGCAAGCAGTCCGGATCAGTTGGTATATCACCGAGACATCCTTCTCCAGTCCCTGAGAGAACTAGGATGGTTGATAAACTCAGAAAAGAGTCAGCTTGCACCTACACAGCAGATGATCTATCTGGGTGCAATGTTCAACACCCAGGAGGGGACAGTATCATTACCATCTCCGAAGATGAGGATTATCATCATGAAGATGGTCAAAACCATCGTGAGCCTGTACCTAACGGCGTCACAATGCCTGAGCCTCATTGGCACGATGTCTGCCTGTATACCAATGATTCCTTGGGCCCATTGCTACTTGAGGTATTTCCAGATGGGTTTCTTGGCGCAGTGGAGGAAACAGCAACTCTCTCAGACAATTCTGTTGACGGGAGCAATGCGCAGGAGTCTTCATTGGTGGACCCTTCCGGAAAACCTCTCCAAACCTCATCACCTGGGTTCCCTCTCCTGGATCACAGTTACGTCCGACACAAGCGGACAAGGCTGGGTAGCCCATTGCGGAAAAACCAGGATACAGGGAAGATGGTCCTGTTCCACCCAGGGAGTAGTATCCAACATCCTGGAGATGAGAGCAGCGTTCTTGGCACTGACTTCATTGGCATCTCAGATCAGAGGCCAGAGAGTACTTTTACGCCTGGACAACAGGGCAGCTGTTGCGTATCTGCAGAGGCAGGGGGGCACTCGCAGCACATCACTCCTCAGGGAAGTAGAGCCGATTATGCTCTGGGCAGAAAAGAACATCTTAAACCTCAGGGCGATGTATCTCCCGGGAAGGTTGAACACGGAAGCAGACATGCTGTTGAGGAACTTCTTGGACAACAACGAGTGGGCTCTTCATCCCCAGGTCTTCCGTCAGATTGCCAACCTCTGGGATCTTCCTCAGGTAGACCTATTTGCCACTCCGGAGAATGACAAACTGACCAGATTCTTCTCTCGCCTGCCGTATACACAAGCCGAGGAAGTAGATGCCCTGTCATGACCCTGGAGGTTCACCACCGCATATGCCTTCCCCCCCGGCCATTAATATTCAAAGTTCCTCCTGGGGCTTCTCAGAGAGACAGTCCAGGTACTGGCAGTACTTCCATATTGGCCGAAGAGACCCTGGTTTCCTCTAGCTATGCGCCTCAGTGTGAGCTCTCCAATCAGGATCCCTCCTTTCCCTCAACTTCTGACGCAGGGCAGTTTAGTTCATCCAAACCCTCAGAAGCTGAATCTTCGAATCTGGAGGTTGAGAGGCGAAGGTTCGAGTCCCTAGGATGTTCCCCAGGGGTCATATCAGCCCTCCTGGGAGCCAGGAAGCCAGCAACCAATGCTATATACTCAAAAATATGGAACAAGTTCTTGTCATTTGCTACCTCAAAAGGAGTTTGATCCAATCCTTCCTTCTACATCGGACGTTCTAGGTTTCCTCCAGACAGGACTTGATCTGGGTCTTGGCCTAAGTTCCCTCAAAGTGCAAGTAGCAGCAATTTCTGCCGCAACAAATAAAAGATGGGCGGAAGAGCCTTTAGTAGTCACTTTCCTCAGAGGAGTGTTAAAAATTTGCCCACCTGTCAGACGGTCTTTTCCCAAATGGGATTTATCCATGGTCCTTGAAGTCCTCTCTGACCATCCCTTTGCCCCAGTGGAACAAGTGGCAATATGGAACCTAACACTAAAGACGGTTTCCTGCTAGCCATTACATCTGGCAGAAGGATCTCAGAACTCCACTTTTTAGGGACAGGTGATGACCACATCTCTTTCTTCCACGATAGAGTGGAGCTTCGTCCCCTCTGGGGGTTCACACCTAAGGTCACTACTCCAAGCCACCTTTTGGAGCCTTGGGCACTACCAGTATTTGCTGAAGCGAATTCGGAATCATGTCACGAGCTGGACATATCCAGAGTGCTCAGAGCCTACCTAGAGGCCCCCAGATCCTTCAGGAACTCGGAAAGACTTTTTATTGTTCCATTCGATAAATACAGGGGCAAAGAAGCTTCCATCAGAACTCTGGCATCTTGGGTGGTAAAGTAAATCCAGAAGGCCTACAGGATGAAGAATATGGAACCTCCATCCCGAGTGAATGCTCATTCTACAAGGGCAGTCTCAACCTCCTGGGCAGCAAGGGCTAACATTTCATTAGAGACGGTGTGCAGGGCCGCCACCTGGTCTTCTCACAATACTTTCCTCAGACACTACCATATTGATCCAGGAGCTCTCACAACGGTTGAGTTCGTGAGGAGGGCAGTTCAGGCTGCAATGTCCCATTCTAATTAAACATTTATTGTTAAGCATTATCCCACCTGTGTCAGCTAGTTATTTATCACCAGTATGCTGCCATGGAGGCACCAGGAAAACGGAAAATTGTATCATACTTACCGTAATTTTCCTTTCCTGGTGCCTATCCATGGCAGCATACGCTCCCACCCTCGGTATTCTATTTTACGGAGAATGTTGGGGGAGGGACTATGCCTTTAATTTATGCTATTCACTAGTCTTGAGGGAGGAGTCGAGGCGGAGCTCTATCACCAGTATGCTGCCATGGATAGGCACCAGGAAAGGAAAATTACGGTAAGTATGATACAATTTTCCGTTTTCTACGAGTCTTTCAGGACAGCACCTGGAGAGAGCGCAGCTCCATCCACTTTCCCAGGAAACACTGCAGTCAGTTTCTTTATAGACCAGACACTTCCACCATTGCCTCAGTTGTTTAAGAGTACCTCCAGCCATGCTGAAATTAGACAAGCAGAACATAGCAATAACACCACAGTTTGTAACACTTTACAATGTCTTAGGGCGGGTCATCGGTGCTGTCCTGAAAGACTCGTAGAAATACCGTTACCGTTAAGTCTAAGGTTTTCTCACCTCGTCTTTCAGGACAGCACCTGGAGATGATAAAAGAGTACTTACTCTAGGGTGGGACCAACACCTGTAGGACTTTTCTGCCAAAGGACTGCTCTGATGCAGAGAGCAAATCCAACCTGTAGTGGCGGGTAAAAGTGAAGAAGCTTGTCCACGTAGCCGCCTTGCAGATCCATCCTGGAGAAGCCCCTGCCCGTTCCGCCCAGGATGCTGCTACTACCCTGGTTGAATGGGCCGCCACTCCTGCGGGAGGATCTACCCCTGAAGCTTTATAGGCTTCATTGATGGCCATTCGTAGCCACCTACCTATGGTGCTTTTGGAAGCACCGTATCCCTTACGTGGGCCAGAGAATAGTATAAACAGTGAATTTAATTTTCTGAATTCACTTGTGATCTTTAGATAACGTAATATACATCTCCTTACATCTAGGCTGTGAAAGTCTCTTTCCCTCGTGCCAGATGGTGAAGGACAGAAAGTTGGGAGAACTATCTCTTGTGACCTATGGAATACCGTTGAGACCTTAGGTAAAAACCCCAGGTCAGTTTTCAGCACTACCCGGTCTGAAAATATAGAACAAAAAAGGTTCAATAATGGACAGGGCTTGTAATTCGCTCACCCTCGTGGCTGAAGTGACTGCAACTAAAAGTGCCAACTTAAGCAACCAAAATCTGATTGTCGCTTCTTCTAGAGGTTCAGAGGGTCTTTTAGTCAGACCCTGTAACACCAGAGATAAGTCCCATTTTGGGGAAAACTTAAAAGGTAGTGGCTCTGGTCAGTGCCTTAAAAAAAAAAAAATCTAATAAGTGGGTCCTGGGATAAATGTCTCTCCAGGAACACTGAAAGAGCGGCTACTTGCACCTTTAGGGTGCTAGTCGTCAACCCTTTTTCCATTCCTTCGTGTAGAAATTCTAACGAGGAAACTACTTCCTTTGGTGAAAACTGTTTGCTTACGCACCAGGAATTAAAACATTTCCATGTTTTAAAGTAAATCTTTCTAGTAACCTTCTTTCGGCTGTCTAGTAGTGTTGAAACTAATTTATTAGACAAGCCCTTATGTTTTAAGATCTGCTCCTCAGTAATCAAGCAGCTAGTCTTAGGTGCTCGATATTGGGGTGTTTACAGGTCTCTCTGTAAAAGGAAGAAACCAGTGGAGTTTCACCGCCATCTTCTGTATGGTTGAAAACCATGTCCTCTTGGGCCAGAAAGGGGCTACTAAGATCATGTCTGTAGATTCCTTCTGTAGCTTTTTTAGTACTAATGGAATCATTTGGAAGGGGGGGAAAGGCGTAGCACAAGTGGAAGGTCCATGGTTGCGCTAGCACGTCTAGTCCTTCCGCTTGATCTCATCTGTTCAGAGAGAAGTAAGTCTCTACCTTTGTATTGGAGTGGGATGCAAACAGGTCTATCTGGGGAGTCCCCCATCTTCCTGCTATCCGCTGGAATACATCTGTATTCAGACTCCACTCCGATTCCAGTACCCTTTCCCTGCTTAGGAAATCTGCAATCTGATTCAGATCTCCCTTTAGGTGTACCGCCGTCAGGGATGCTAGATTGGCTTCCGCCCAGGACATAATTTGGAGGGCTGAGGAAAGCAACACTCTGCTCCTCGTGCCTCCCTGCCTTGTTATATAGGCCACTGCTGTGGCATTGTCTGACAACACCTGAATATGGTGACCTAGAACTTGGTCCTTGAAAGCCCATAGTCCCAGGAGAATGGCCCTCAACTCCCTCCAATTGGAGGATCTCCTGGCCTCTCTGGTTGTCCATGCTCCTTGGGCCATCTGTCCGTCCAGATGGGCACCCCAACCCCAGAAGCTTGCGTCTGTTGTCAGTCTTTGCGCTATGGGAAAAGTCCAAAGTAGACCCCTGTTCAAATTTGACTGATTCCTCCACCACCATAGTTTTCTCTGAACACGAGGGGGAATTCCTGATTAATTTCTCCAGTGGTTCTCCATAGGACCAATTCCTGAGAATTGTCTGCTGGAGATCTCTCGCATGGAGACGTGCCCATTGTACTGCTGGTATTGAGGACGTTAGGAGGCCTAGAACTGACATGGCTGCCCTGATTGAAATTGGCAGATTTGTCTGAGTCCCTTTTACTGCCTTCTGGACATTCTCTATCTTGTCCTGTGGGAGAAAAATCCTTTCCTGAATGGAACTGATAGTATAACCCAGAAACTTTATTGTCTGTGACGGGATCATATTTGATTTTTCTTTGTTGATGATCCATCTGAGACTCTCCAAGTGTGTTCTTGTCTCTTCTAGATCTTTCTCCAATAGATCCCTTGTTCTGGCAAAGGGCAAGAGATCATCCAGTTATGGCACTATTGATATCCCCTTTAGTCTGAGGGGTGCTAGGGCCTCTGCTATAATTTTTGTAAATATCCTTGGTGAGGACGACAGGCCAAAAAGGGAGGGCTCTGAACTGCAAATCTTGCCCGCGAATCTCAGGTACTTCTGCGATGTTGGAGCTATAGGCACATGCAGGTATGCATCTCTCAGATCTATTGATGCCAAAAAGCATTTTGGCATCAGAAGATTTTTTACTGAAAAGATTGTGTCCATTCTGAACCTCTTGTATCTAATTGACTTGTTTAATACCTTCAGGTTTAAAATTAAACAGAATTTTCCTGATGGTTTCCTTACCAGGAATATGTGCGAATAGCACCCTTTCCCTTCCTCTTCGGGGGGGAACAGTTATAATCACCCTTTGTTGGATGAGTTCCTGCAGTAATGCCGCCATCCCTAGAGATTTTTCTAGGTCCCGGGGAGCCTGGGTTACATAAAAACGATTTGGAGGGGATTGAGAGAACTCGAGTCTGTAGCCCTCTGCTATTACTTTGAGGATGAATGGACTGGAGGTCGCTGTCTTCCACTGTGGAAAAAAGGCTTGCAACCTTCCTCTCACAATCGGAGGACTGTCCTTGATTCTTTGTGGTTTGACCAGGAGGTCGGAAAAGTACTCCTGACTTCCCCCTTCCTCTCTGGGACCTCCAGGGTCTTTTATACCCGGTTTCCTTCTTCTCTTCGGTTTGTCGAAAAGAACGAAAATTCTTTTTGGCCTGTGGAACTACCGTTTTTTATTGGGAAGGCCTTCTTCTTATCAGCCGTTCTATCAAGTACGGCTTCCAGTTCAGGACCAAAAATCAAGTTCCCCTCGAAAGGTAACCCACATAATTTTGCTTTTGAGGCAGTATCCCCTGACCATGTCTTCACCCATAAGGTTCTGAGAGCTGAGTTCACCAAGGCCGCAGATCCTGCCGACATCTTAATAGACTCGGCAGATGCATCTGCCATGTACCCTACAGCTTTCTGTAGTACAGGCAGAGTGTCTAACAGGTCCTTGCGAGAAGTTCCTGCTTTAATGTGCCTTCTTAATTGCTCGAGCCAATGTTCCAGGTTCCTGGCCACCACAGTTGATGCCATGGCTGGTTTTAAATTGGCTAGAGTCCAATCCCATGCCTTTAATAGGGAGTCTGCTCTCTTGTCCATGGGGTCTTTCATGACCCCAATGTCCTCAAAGGCCAAGTCTGTGTTCCTTGACACCTGTGAGAAGGCCGCATCAAGCTTTGGTTTTTTATTCCAGACCTGATCACTATCGTCCTCGAAAGGGAATCTTCATTTAAGAGATTTAGAGAAAAAAGGCACCCTCTCTGGGTCCTTCCATTCTCTTTTGACCGTTTTGGAAATAAATTTATGCATTGGGAAAACTCGATGTTTAACTTCCCCCATGCCTTGGAACATTTTATCATGCAAGGACAGCTGAGCCTTGTCCTCTGATGTTTAGAGTTGTATGTATATTCTTTAAGAGATCATCCACTTCCTCTAGAGACAATCTATAGCGAGAAGAAGAAACTTCTTTTTCTTCATCCTCCTCTTCCTCAGAACCTGGGGAAACACTTCTCTCTTCGTCCTTTGAATCACTGTCCCCTCTGGGACC
The DNA here is from genome assembly GCF_042186555.1 of Aquarana catesbeiana. Lineage (NCBI taxonomy): Eukaryota > Metazoa > Chordata > Amphibia > Anura > Ranidae > Aquarana > Aquarana catesbeiana. The sequence continues at coordinate 240,890,285 of NC_133328.1, forward strand.
AGAAATACATGGACGAGAACAGGATGGCGAATTGCCACTATTGTTTGTCCAAAAAAAGAATGGAATGACTCAAACGTGTCTGCCAGTTCTTTCCTGAAGGAGCTTAATAGTTCTCCTGGCTGGACAGCAGTTGTAGCTGGGGAAGTTTCTTCCCTGACTAACTCTGCTATACAGGTCTTGCATAACGCTTTGGCCCATGATTCCCTAAGTGTATTTTTGCAAGATGGGCATTTCCTCTTAGAAGGGGGGGAGGAATGTTTGATTTTTTTTCTTTGGCTTTAGCCTGAAATACACCAACACAAAAAAAAAAAAAAAAAAAAAAAAAAAAAAAACACATATACATACATACATAAACACACACACACACCTTAGCTCCTCTGTTTGTATGCAGCTTTCCCAGTAACTCTCCCCCAATGAGTCACCATAAACAAATAAACCCACTTTCCTCAGTATTGTTTAAAACAAAGGAGTGTGGTGCAGACTCCCCTGCATCCCCCCAGGGGAGCCAGGGAGGGACAACAAGACCTTCAAGATAAAGAACAGAGACCGCTGTCTCTGCTTACATGAGTCTGGCTGGTGTTAGAGGCTCCTGCCACCGCCGTCTGTTCCTCTTCCATGCTTTGCTGAGGTTGTAGCGGCGTCCGGCTGCTTTTATTTGTATTTTCCCAGTCCTTTCACCTCTGCGAGGACCGGAAATCATCACCAGCTGAGGCTGCCTCCTCCCCCTGCGTTCCAGCAGCCGGAAGCCGCGTCACGCCGCCGGAAGTCCCACCCCCGGACGGAATGACGCGCTCGCCACCCGGGACCCGGAAGAGCATGAAGGCCGACAAACAGACAGAGGAGACGCTGCTCACTACTGTAAAGCACGTTCTTCTCCTTTACAGCCCACAGCGCCGGTCTGAAGAGAGCGGGACCCCTGCAGCCTGAACCCTCGCCGGGTATGAAGGGGAGCAGACACCTGAGAATCCCCCACACGTAAGGGGAGATGCTGGGCTGGCCTGAATAACAAAGAAAGTGCACAGGTATGCCCCATACTGTCTCCACCTGGAGAGAGCGTGGCACACCATTGGTTCCCTGCAGTGACCATGGTCAGAGGAAACACTACAACTGAGGCCATGGTAGAAGTGTCCGGTCTATAAAGAAACTGACTGCAGTGTTTCCTGGTTAAGTGGGTGGAGCGGCGCTCACTCCAGGTGCTGTCCTGAAAGACAAGGTGAGAAAATCACACATGCTCAGAAACATTGAACTTCATTTTCTCTGCTCGTCGTAGTGTTGTATGTCACTGCGTTCTTGACGGTCGAAAGTTCTGAGAACTTTTGTGTGACCATGTGTATGCAAGGCAAGCTTGAGCAGAATTCCGTCGGAAAAAACATCCAAATTTTTTCTGACAGAATTTCTGATTGTGTGTATGGGGCATTACGGTGTGTAGTAATAAGGTGCACATTTTCCCTGAAATGTGACTTGTCCCATGTCACTACAAAGTATGTTTGCAATAGGAGGAATGTGCTGAGCCTATGCCCACTCCACCAGTTCTGTTACTGGGAGTGAGGTAACAGGTAACAGAATGGGGTCCTGCCAAGCACCTAGCGTGGACATCACGCATGCTCTCACTTAACTCTGTCCTTCACATACCATGTGACCAGGCCATAGATCTCCGTAACGCTAGTCTGCTCCCGGTTACCATAGGAGATTGACTGCTGGCGAGGGAGTCACAACACTGATCGCCTCGCTACCGGAGGACCTGTCACCTTACAAGGTACGATGCTTAAAGCGGAGTTCCACCCAAAAACTGAACTTCTGCTTTAAGGGAAGGTGACCCCCTGACATGCCACATTTGGAATGTCTTTTTTGGGGGGGGCGGAAACCCTCTTTATAGAGGGTACCAGCTCCCACTTCCTCTCTGGGCACAGGGGCTCCGGAAGGAAGGTCACCTTTCGGCAATCATCTGGGACACGTCACAGGTCCCAGATGATTGCCCGGTGGGGGTGCAACGGATCAAAAAATTCACGGTTTCTGATCATTTTTTTTTCGGATCAGAAAAAAAAAAACTGCAATATCCACGTCATCTCCCCCACTAATAACCAACATCTCCCCACCTGTAATAGCCACATCACCTCCAACGATTGTCTGCTTGCTTGCACTTGAGGCGAGTGATGATGAGATCAGCGTGCCTCTCACCTAGGCCGCCGCCGGGTGTACCAAGATGGCTGCCACTCCGCTGCTAGGCCAAAGCTGGACTTTCCTAAGGCCGAGGCAGCAGAGTGCTCCGCGGATCACCTGGTGTGCCGATCCGAACAGGTTTACCCGTTCGGATCATGGATCGGTGACGATCCGTTTGCACCCCTGTTGCCCGGCCAGTCACAGCGTGCAGCTCACGTATGCACAGTGTGTGCCCGGCTGTGAAGCCTCAGCCGGGTGCCCACAGTGACAATGCCGGCGCTGCAGAGAGGAGGGGGAAACGAGACGGGCTTCATTCCCCCACATCAATGGACCCTAGGACAGGTAAGTGTCCGACTATTAAAAAGTCAGCACCTGCAGCATTTGTAGCTACTGACTTTTAATTTTTTCAAGTGGAATTCCGCTTTAACGACTAGTTGCTGTAGCTTGTTCCTCCACTTGGTTACCCATAGCAATTACATTTCTCTTCTTCATCTTGCCAAGTTAACCATTTGTAGAGGTGTTGCTTCATATCCCGTAAGGCAATTACAGACCCAGGTTCTTTGACATACGCCAGAACCAACATGCTACCTTTTGAATAACTTCAAACCAGGCTTAGAATGGTCACCATAACTTTAGGCTGGGTTCACATATGAGCCGCAACGGCTCACAGCAGGAGTCCGGTGCATCCTCGTTCACCGTTTCAGGTCCGATTTCAGCCCGAATTTTTGGCTGCATTCGAACCTGGAACGGACCAAAAGATGAACAGGACTCCTGTGCAAATCGCACCAGAGCCACTGAGGAGATGTGAACTGGCTCCATAGAGAGCCTGTCACAATCTCCTGCTGTGCAAATTGGATGCGGATAAACACACCTCCAATTCGCACTAGTGTGAACATAGCCTTACAGTTGAAACGCAGCGTGATAATACAGCACGAACAATGTCCTTTCCCTAATCCTAACATGATGTAGTGGCCCAGGCATACCTCCCATGAGGTGAGAGTCCATATAGGCATTGTCCATGACTTGGATGCTGTCCATGGCTCCCGGTATATTCATGTCTTTTCCCCAGCAGCAGGACTTTACAACGTTCTCTGAAGGCAACTGCTACTACAATTACCGTACTACGCTCCGATCCTAGTGAACTTTTTTTTTTTTTTTTTTTTTAATACATCACAGTTGGGTCCGCAAAATAAAAAAAAACCCTGTAAACTAGGTAGAATATGCTTAGCCCTTTCCCCCAGCCTGGGACGGTGTACTGTCAAAATCTCCAACATCACTTCCGGTAACTCTCCAGAAGCAGGATTTTCAGATTTCAAGGACTTGGCTGTTTGCACAGAACACCGACAGGATATACACTACGGTACACAAAGAATTGGTTGTTTTGACAGAACCCTGGCTAAGAAGTAAAAAAGTTGTTGCCACCTTGGAGACGGACGGCCATGTTGTTGATTCCTATCAGGCAGATTAACAATGTCTACTCATTGTATGGTCTACCATAGTGCGTGGCAGTGTTCTATGAAAACAGCCAAGTCGTCGAAATCTGCAATTATTGCTGCTGGAGAGTCACCAGAAGTGACAGAATTTAAGATTTTGACAAGTTGGCCCTTTTTCACAGAAAACAGGCTGTAAGAAACTGTATGCATTTCAACCTGCTTGCAAGTACAAAACTAGCTAACGGCTCATTTTATAGCAGAAAGTTTTTTTTTTTTTTTTTTTTTTTTTTTTTTTTTTACACACATTAGGCCAGTATTTGTTTGTCTTACCTGTATATGCTGTAAAAAAAAATACCAGCTTGGCCGGTGAAATATCGGCCGGGTGATATCTGTAGTTTCAATCTTCAAGTGAGGTACAGATGGGAGTGATGTGTGGAGGTATGACTAGGTCCATTTCCCGCCTCACGAGGGCAGGAGCGCGCACAGTACAAGACTCATCGCACAGGAACGCGTTGAGGCTCGTGCACGCTGCCATGGAATCCCTGCATATCCTTCTTCCCAGCCAGAGGGGAAGACCATAGAATATGTTCCCAGCCATATCTGAGATTGGATGCAGATTTTAACCAATGGCTGAGCAGAGGGCGGGTCGCTTTAGTTCTGACAGCTTTTCGATTTTCCTGCTCTGAGACCTGTCACTTTGGATTCCTACAAGTAGTAAGTGAGCGAATTGTACATTTCTGTTTTGTCATGATGACATATGCAATGGAGTCTGGTGCATGGGAAAACTGAACGACTGACAGAGCTGTCGGCGTGTTTACATGGCAGAGAATCTCTGTACTTTCGGTTTGTGTACATGGAATACATCTCTGTGACGTCATCCTTGTAAACATTCTATTCTGTGAAAGTTGTGTGCCTCTGAACCTATCAGGAGGATCTGATCCAACCAGTTACAATCATTCTATACTGTTACATTTACCCTCACTGTGTGTTTACAGTGGAAGAGACTTTTGCTGTAAAACATGAATGTGATCTTTTGTTGTTTTGTTTTTATCTGGAGTTCTGGACCTACTTTAGTGAAAATTAGCTTATATTAAAGCAGAACTAAAGGATTAATACTCACCTGTCCTAGAGTCCCTCGCCGGCATCTGCCAGTCTTCGGGCCTCTTCATTGGCCGGCTCTGGATGACATCACACTCCTGCGCAGGAAGCAGTCATCCCAGCACTCAGAGACTGGCCTGGTGCACATCTGCAACTCAGTTGTACAGCCCTGGAAGAGGCCGTGAGCAGCAGTGGCAACTGGTGGTATGTTTTTTTGGGGGGGACGGCAAACAATGCATCCACAACCCCCCCTCGGTCTGTCACCAGGTCACCTGTGGCTAAAGCCACTGCCCCGGTCCATCTGTCATCCACCAGCCCCGCACTTATTCTATCCTGCATTACACCATGCGTCTCCTCCCGCCTCTCCTCCTTGTGCAGTGCATCTCCTGCATTATCCTCCTAGGCAGCCGGTCAGATCGCCCTTTTGGCCATTCGGGTGATGGGTCTCAGGACCCGCTTCCTGATTCATTTGGAGGAGACTCAGGAAGACAATAGCGAATATTCATTCGCTATTGTCACAAAAGTGGGTGTGGTCGGGACGCAGTGCTAGCATTAGAGTCTTAGGCTCTAATCACGTGCTTCAAAAAACAAAACAAAAAAACAAGCATTTAAATCCATGGATAGAGGGGGCGCCGCCCCTGCGTGCTGCATTATGGGCCGCCACTGGTGAGCAGGCAGGTAGAAGCATTTTATTGCAGAAGAGACATTGCACGTCTCTTCTTTATTAAAAGCCTGCCTTGGTGCTTGTTGTTTCTTAAGCAGACCATCTAGTCCCGCTTTAAAGTACAGTAAATCCTTGGTTTGAAAGCATTTTGCAAGACAAGCAAAATTTTAAAATTAATTTTGACTTGCTATACAAGCGATGTCTTGATATACAAGTAGCGTCAAGTTACAACTGAGTATAAAAGAGAAGAGAGGCGCCTCTAAGTGTAGCAATATGGTTACATATCCCTTCCACTCTGCGCTTCACAAGTGGTTCAAGCCTCGCTTTCAGATCGCTCTACTGCTGGGTAGTCTTTCCCATCACGATTGCAGACTGACAGTGGTGAGAGCTAGCGGTGCGGAGGACGGTCTATATGGACAGCTTTACCCTGGATGCCTGCATACTTAGATGTGTCTCTTTTAATCATCAACCATGTGAGTTGGTAAATGTTGTATCTTCATTAAATGTAACCATATTGCTACACTGATTGCCCTGTACACACAGTCGGATTTTCCGACGGAAAATGTGTGATAGGACCTCGTTGTCGGAAATTCCGACCGTGTGTGGGCTCCATCACACATTTTCTATCAGAATTTCCGACACACAAAGTTTGAAAGCTTGCTATAAAATTTTCCGACAACAAAATCCGTTGTTGGAAATTCCGCTCATGTGTGTACACAAATCTGACGCACAAAGTGCCTCGCATGCTCAGAATAAATTAAGAGACGAAAGTTATTGGCTACGGCCCCGTTTATAGTCCGGAGTACGTGTTTTACGTCACCGCGTTTAAAACGATCGGATTTTCCGACAACTTTGTGTGACCGTGTGTTAGAGCTGCACAATTAATCGTTAAAAAATCGTGATTTCGATTCACCTCCCCTGACAATCTCTCCTGCAGAGGTTGCTGATTCTTTCATATAAACAGGTTGAGAGACTTTATCTGCTCACTCAGCTGTCAAAAGAAAGCATCTGGGCATTCTGCCAAGTCTTTTAACTTGAAACATTGTAACTAAGCTTCCTTCTTAGATCAAAGGGATAGAACTGCTGTGTAAATAAATAATCCAGCAGTCTGCCAAGTTTTCAACAAAGTGTATATGCATGAAGTTTAACCACTTAAAGTCTAATCTTTTTCTGACACTTCTTTCTTAAGTTAAAATCATCAATTATTCTTTGCTAGAAAATTACTTGGAACCCTCAAACATTATATATATTTTAGCAGAGACCCTAGGGAATAAAATGGCAATTGCTGCAATATTTTATGTCATACTGCATTTGCCCAGCGGTCTTTCAAATGCAATTTTTTGGGAAAAAATACACTTCAATAAATAAAAAAAAAAAAAAAAAAAAAAACGAAACAGTAAAGTTAGCCCAATTTTTTTTTTGTTTTAATGTGAATGATGATGTTACGCCACGAGAATTGTGAGAGAATCGTGATCTATCTTCTAAGCAAAAAAATCGTGATTGTCATTTTAGCCAGAATCGTGCAGCTCTACCGTGTGTATGCAAGACAAGTTTGAGCCAACATCCGTCGGAAAAAATCCATGGATTTTGTTGTCGGAATGTCCCATCAATGTCAGACCGTGTGTACAGGGCATTAGAGGCGCCTCTCTTCTCTTTTTATACTCTGTAGCTCCTAATGGATATTTTATGGTTACACAACCTGGTCACATTGCTATAATCTTTTTATATGGACTATAAACTGAAGGACCTATGAATAAATGGTTGTGGAATGAATCATTTCAATTTCCATTATTTCTTATGGGGAAATTCGCTTTGATATACAAATGCTTTGGATTACAAGCATGTTTCTGGAACAAATTATTCTCTCAATCCAAGGTTTTACTGTATAATTAATAAGGATGAGCTCAGGCGTGTTCGCAACTCCATGTGCCCGCACCCGCCAGGTGGCTGAAACTCTGCAGCGCTAATCACAGGCAGTGAGACATTTCCCGATCTGTGCAGCTGTGGATCAGGAAATGTCTCACTGCCTGTAATTAGCGCTGCGGAGTGTCAGCTTCCTGGCAGGCATGGGCACGTGGAGTTGCGAACAAGCCTGTGCTCATTCTTAAAGGGGTTGTAAAGGTAATTTTTTTTTTTTTTAAATAACAAACATGTCATACTTACCTTCACTGTGCAGCTCGTTCTGCACAGAGTGGCCCCGAACCTGCTCTTCTGGGGTCCCTCGGCGGCTGTTTCAGCTCCTCTCCGCAAGAACTAACCACCTTAATGCGAGCTCCCTCGCATGGTGGTTAGTTATTGCAGGCGTGCTCCCGTGATGCAGCCGGCGGCTATAGCCGCTGTATCACTCGGCCCCGCCCCCCCCGCGTCATTGGATGTGATTGACAGCAGCGCGAGCCAATGGCTGCGCTGCTTTCAATCCATCCACTGTAGCCAATCAGCGACCAGGCTGAGCGGCAATAGAGATGTCGGGAGCGAGCGGCTGAGTTTCGAGGTGTCAGGTAAGTAAAACGGGGGGGCTGGGGGCGGCGGTATTGTCAAAAGTTTTTCACCTTAATGCATATAATGCATTAAGGTGAAAAATTTTTTACCTTTACAACCCCTTTAATGATGAAAGGCAAAACTTTTCTTTTAGTTTTGAACAGAATGGAGAGGGATTAGAACCTCTGTCAGTTTTTATTGCTGTCTGTGTCCCCATTAAGGAGATGCACACTCTCTATTTGTCCTGCGTGCCATTATTATTGAAAGTGAAAGTAAAAAAATCCCACATTTGGTTTATCCGGAGAAAAAGTAACAGAATGGGGACACTAGTTCTGGTGACCCAGGGACCCCAAGGAATTCTCTTAATTTGCAGTGATTTCCCCTCACTTCCTATTTGGCTATGGGACAGGAAATTAAGTGAAATCTCCGTAATGAAACACAGATGGCGAAAAAAAAATCGGACAGGGATTATAACCTTCCCTTGCTCTATCCAAAATGAAAAATTAAACGTTTTGCCTATAGTTCTACTTTAAGCAAAGGTGTATTGTCCATTTAGTATAGGATCATATCTATGCAGCTGTGGGGCTGCGTGTAAATCATACCGTGTGCCAGCACTGCTGTTTAGCGGATGCGTGGGGATGCCGTTAATGATACCACCACCCATTAGAAGCCACTGCACATTGTCCTGTGTACGGAAATGCATAGCACACTGCTGTTTCCATGCAGCTGCAATTTTAGAAAAGGTGCAGGGACTTTTTCCCTGCGTTTCCTACAGATACAGCAGCCCTTTCAGATGCATGAGTTACTGTGCCTATAAAAACACAGCTGCAGGGAAACCCAATAGATGAAAACCTTTTGATGGACACACTGCTGCTGTAATTGTCTCTACTCCTTTGAGCTGAATTGGTTCAGTGTGTTCTGCAGCCGACAGGTTGGCCGGTGTTTTGTTTGCACGGGAGCTGCGAAGCACGCTGCATGCCTTCCCTCTCCCCTCCTTCCCACACATTATGGGGATGGGGGATTGGGCGGGCATTTTCACCATGCATTGGCGCCACACCTTCCACTCCATGCGTGCAACGCCCAGTGGGCGTCCCTTCACGCAAGTGTGTGCTATTTCAGCTTGGCTGACACATGGTGAGTAGGTCTGGCTGCTGCCGTGCTGTCTCTCGCTTGTCATGCCAGTGTGACGCTGGATGGGACCTTGGCTGTTGGGCTCACCCTGCAGTTCCCCCTCAGTGACCTTTTCTCAGCAGTCCCATATTGCAATCCATCTTTGGTTCATATTCCATTAGGACCTACATGGGTAAATACATAGCAAGCAAATAAATAAAGTTGCGCTAGGAAAAATAATTGTGGAAAAAAACATGAAATGTGCATATACATAAATAGTTAAATGTACCACGTAAACTATAAAGCATGACGTGAAAAGCAATTGCAAAGTGCCGTGAATAAAAACATATAATGTCCACAATGTATAACGTGAAGAGATAGGTACACACAACTGATGTGTAATGATTTCCAAAGTGGGAAATAATACGGTGAGATATTAAAAAACTCCCAGGGGCTTGGATGGTGGACGAATAAATCACAATAGCAGAGCGGCAATCTGTATGTGCAGACCCTTACCGGAAAAGGTGGACCCCCTCCAGCGCAGGGTCATGTGAGCAGACAGATTACCCTCTGTAAGGAGCTGTAGATATGTTGATGTCTGGTGTCTCGGATGTCCGGTTCACTCAGGTTAATAGAGATGTCAGACGGGGGGCGGAGAAAAACCCGATAAGGCAGCTTCTCTGGCTCTGAAAAGAGACCCACTCGGGCCCCAGGAAGACGCACGGTATTGCGAAACATGTAGGGCGGTGCGTTGTGCTGACGCCATCACGCCACATGTGACCCCGACACATGGGTGTTTTGTTTTTAGTTTGTCTAGCCGGCTTTTTACTGTTTGTTTTGTACTGTCATTTGGGGGCATCCGCACGTCTATTTAATAGAACACGCTTTCTACTACACGATTAGCGTCCCCTATTCTCTTGCTTATCCACTCGGGGCTCGGAGCCCGAGTGGGTCTCTTTTCAGAGCCAGAGAAGCTGCCTTATCGGGTTTTTCTCCGCCCCCCGTCTGACATCTCTATCAACCTGAGTGAACCGGACATCCGAGACACCAGACATCAACATATCTACAGTTCCTTACAGAGGGTAATCTGTCTGCTCACATGACCCTGCACTGGAGGGGGTCCACCTTTTCCGGTAAGGGTCTGCACATACAGATTGCCGCCCTGCTATTGTGATTTATTCGTCCACCATCCAAGCCCCTGGGAGTTTTTTAATATCTCACCATATTATTTCCCACTTTGGAACTCATTACACATCAGTTGTGTGTACCTATCTCTTCACGTTATACATTGTGGACATTATTATATGTTTTTATTCACGGCACTTTGCAATTGCTTTTCACGTCATGCTTTATAGTTTACGTGGTACATTTAACTATTTATGTATATGCACATTTTATGTTTTTTTTCCACAATTATTTTTCCTAGCGCAACTTTATTTATTTGTTTGACTTTTTACCATGGAGATATTATATGGTTTTTAGTTGCTGCTCCATACACACTATCTAGCGCGGTATATTTCTTTATTTGTGAAATACATAACAAGCTCTTGATTTATTCTTAAATTCCTCTATAACAAGCATTACTAATATTTCTTTACTCCAGTTTTCATTAATTTCTTCTGATTTCAGGAATTTCATCTCCTCTTCCCTATTCTTACTATATGGACACCCTATTTTTTCATTCTGTTTACTTTGTTGATATGCTCCACAATATACGTCTATACCGTGGTGATGGGTTTACTCTATATGAAATTTCTTTTTATTTATACCAATATGGTAACAAACCACTTACTTTAATGTATACAATACAGAAACCCCATCTACAGTTACATCAAGATTTCTCTATACGCACTTTTTTTTGGGGGGGGGGGGACTGCGTGTGTGCTCCTGATCCATGCTTGGGTCCTTTCCTCAGCTCCCGTGCTGGACATAATTATCTGGCTGACCTCTGGCAGGTGGTATCGCATGGCCTAGTATCAGCTCTTATGTGAGTACTTTCAGTTGTGGCCGTCTATTTGTTCATTATCATCTTCAACCCCTCTACCCCTCCAGTCTGCGGTTATATTAAACTATAATGGTGATTTTTTTTTTTATCTTCTTTTAGTATATGGATGCACTTGCTCCTGATGAGTGGATAGAAGTCCACGAAACGTCGTCAAGCTTATTTTGATACATCCATTTCATATTTATGATTCCAGATGGTTTTTATTGCTCTACCACCCTGACATAATGTTATGCCTACTCTATTTGACGGACTGTGATGTATAATATTTACTTTCCGTGTCATGTTGGTGACTATCCTTAATATGTATGTTGATACTTTGTATTTTATATGCCAATGTGCTATTAGGCGTTTATATGGGTTGATCCATGACCTATCTTTGGTCTAATAAAGAGTACAATTTTTTTACATATGTATATGGTTTTGTCTGGCTCTACCCCATGCACCTCATCTAAAGTAACACCCTCCCCCCTCTTTTTTGCGAAAGCAACCAGGGATGGAGGTGCAATATTCCCTGTTGCGTATTAGATTTTTTTTAATGTGTATCTAAAACCAAAAATGTAATTTATTGCAGCTTGCTAGTCCTTGGTAGGGTGACTGCATTACTTTTTCTTCCCAAGCTACTTTTTCTTTTAACCTGGTAATCCTGAAAATAATGTACTTCTTGTCCTTGGGTGTCACTCCTTCAGGCTAGGTTCACATTTCTGTGGGTGGTTGTGATGTGGGACACCATGTAAATCGCACCTATTCACGCAGCCACAGCCAAAACACTTTGCTCTTTTACAGACATGTGGGGCTGCCATTCATCTATCTATAGGATCTATAAATGCAGAGCGTTTTGGGGTGCTGGAAATTGCACGGTGCTTTCCCTGCAGCTGCTTTTTGAAAATGATGCAGAGATCTTTTTCCTGCATTTCCTGCAAGTACAGCAGCCAATTCAAGTGAATGGGCCGCTGTGCCTGCGCAAACATGAGCCGCACCAAATGCATAGGTGTGAACCTAGCATCAGTGTATCTGTGGAGGGAGACATGGTTGTAACCCACAGGCTGCTCTCTTGATTTAAACTCCAAACATGTACATACACTGATCAGCCATATTATGACCACCCACTTTAACCCATCAAGGCATGGACTACATTAGACCTCTGATGGTATGCCATGGTATCTGGCACCAAGCTGTCAGTAGCAGATTCTTTAAGTCCTGAAAGTTGCGAGGTGGGGCCTCCATGGATCAGACTTGTTTTTCCAGCACATGTGAAGGCCAAGTCAACACCTCAAACCATTCTTGAATTGATCAGACCAGGCCACCTCCTTCCATTGCTCCATCGTCCAGTTCTGATGCTCATGTGCCCATTGTGGGTACTTTTGGCTGTGGACATGGGTCAGCATGGTCACCCTGACCATTCTTCTTCTACGCAGCCCCATACAGTGCCTTTAAAAGTATTTATACCCCTTAAAATTTTCCACATTTTGTCATGTTACAACCAATAAACGTAAATATATTTTATTGGGATTTTATACAAAGTGGCCCATAATTGTGACGTGGAAGGAAAACGATAAATGGTTTTCAAAATGTTTTACTAATAAATATCTGAAAAGTGTGGCGTGCATTTGTATTCAGCCTTCCTGAGTCAATACTTTGTAGAACCACCTATTGCTGCAATTACAGCTGCAAGTCTTTTTGGGTATGTCCCTACCAGCTTTGCACATCTAGAGAGTGAAATTTTTGTTCATTCTTATTTGCAAAATAGCTCAAACTCTGTCAGATTGCATGGAGAGCACCTGTGAGCAGCAATTTTCAAGTCTTGCCACAGGTTCTCAATTGGATTTGGGTCTGGACTTTTTGACTTGGCCATTCTAACACATGAATATGATTTGATCTAAACCATTCCATTGTAGCTCTAGCTGTATGTTTAGGGTCATTGTCCTGCTGGAAGGTGAACCTCCGCCGCAGTCTCAAGTCTTTTGCAGATTCTTAACAGGTTTTCTTCTAGGAGTGCCCTGTATTTTGGCTCCATCCATCTTCCCATCAACTCTGACCAGCTTCCTTGCTGAAGAAAAGCATCCCCACAACATGATTCTGCCACCACCATGTTTCATGGTGTGTTCAGGACGATGCGCAGTGTTAGTTTTCTGCCACACATAGCGTTTTTGCTTTTAGGCCAAAAAGTTCACTCTGGTCAGATGAGAGCAAAAGTGAACTTTTTGGCCTAAAGGCAAAAACGCTGTGTGTGTGGCAGAAAACTAACACTGTGCATCATCCTGAACACACCACTCCCACCATGAAACATGGTGGTGGCAGAATCATGTTGTGGGGGTGCTCTGGCACCTTCTTCCACATGTTTGCTGTCTCCCCCCCCCCCCCCCCCCACATGGCTTCTCTCAAACTGCAAATGGCTTTCTTCTTGCCACTCTTATGGCTTTCTTTCAACAATGGCTTTCTTCTTGCCACTCTTCCATAAAGGCCAGATTTGTGGAGTGCACTACTAATAGTTGTCCTGTGAACAGATTCTCCAACCGGAGCTGTGAATCTCTGCAGCTCCACCAGAGTTACCATGGGCCTCTTGCCTGCTTCTCTGATTAATGCTTTCCTTGCCCGGCCCGTCAGTTTAGGGGGACGGCCATGTCTTGGTAGGTTTGCAGTTAAGCTATATTCTGTCTTTTTTCAGATGATGGATTGAACAGTGATTGAAAGCTTGGGATATTTTTTTATAACCAGCCCTTCTCCACAACTCTATCCCTGACCTGTCTGGTGTGTTCCTTGGCCTTCACAATGCAGTTTGTTTACTAAGGTTCTCTAACAAACCTCTGAGGGCTTCATAGAACAGCTGTATTTATACTAGAGCTGTGTGATTATCGTTAAACGATAGCAATCTCGATTCAACCCCCTCACAATCTTAACCCGTCATTTCCTCGATTCTATGTGACAAGTGCAGAGCCGCTCAGCTGTCAAACATTGCCAGCTTTTTTTTTTTGATCAACATTCCTCAGCGCTGGGAGATAGAAAAGAGAAGAGATACATTGTATCTCTGATATCTTTTAGATCAAAGGAATGCACTTCTGTGTGTAAATATGGTCAGTTTAACCACTTAAAGACCAAACCTTTTTCTGACATTTGTTGCTTACAAGTTAAAATCAGTATTTTCTGATAGAAAACTACTTAGAGGCAGCAGGGGCGTGGCTTAGCGGCGGATGTAACAGGCAGCAAAGTCGCGCTGCTCCGCCATACATCCGCACAAATATCCTGCAAACAGCTAGAAATACCGCCCGTTACGCATCCCCATTTACCGGCATAGATAGCCGATATCCCCGGCTACACAGCGGTATCCTCGGCTCCACTGAGCACCATGTCAAAATGGGGCTTGGCATCCCGCTCCTTTCCAGACCAAGCTGGCGGCGGGCCGCCTCGTGCTGCAAAGGAGACATACAAGGCTGCAGCTATGAAGCTTCTCAGAAAAATGGCACCCAGGGACTCCCCTCAGACTGCACTCATCCACCCTGACCCAGATGGCAACGAGGCTGATGACACCATACCGCTTGAGGACCCTGCTACACCTCGTCTACCATGGGAAATTGTGAGCACCCCATTATGTGTGTCAGATGAACCTACAGCTCATACCCCTGACCAGGACAGTCCAGAGCCCACTCTCAGAGACATTATGGCTGCAGTGCTCTCATGCAACACCTCTAAAGCAGCCCTAACTTCAGAAACTAAAGGGGTTAAAACTGAACTATCTTTTGTTAGACAAGACATGCAAAAATTGCAGGACCGCACCATAGCACGGGAGGGCAGACTGGGCACAATTGAGGATGAATGGGCCCTTATACAACGGGAGGTGCACTACAATACAATGGCGGTAGACAAGCAGGCTGCCCACATAGATGACATGGAAAATAGGATGAGGAGAAATAATGTCCGAGCGATCGGCATTCCTGAAAAGACCGAAGGAAAGAACCCGGTACAATTTATTGACCAGTGGCTTCTCCAGATATATGGGAAAGAAGCCTTTTCTTCCATGTTTTGCGTTGAAAGGGCCCACAGAGTACCCATGAGACCATTACCACCGGGCAACCCGCCTCGCATATTCTTGTTTAAACTACTCAATTACAAATATAGAGACGTTATACTCTCTAAAGCCAGGAATCTGGAAGACGCCCTAAAAATGGCTAACGCCAAAATCTCACTCTTTCCTGACTTATCTGCGAAAGTGCAGAAGCAGAGAGAGCAATTCAATCATGTAAAGAAACGATTGAGGGCCCTCAACGTACAGTACTCTATGCTATACCCCTCTCTGTGTGGTGGCCAGAGACCAGGTCCATTTCTTTGACAGACCACAATTGGTGTCGCAATGGCTGGACAGAGAGGAATTCTCCATCCGAGAGGAGGCAGCAAATTGCAGACTGGCTGTATGATGCACATAAGCTCACGGTATGCAGAACACAAACCCTGACACCGTATAGCCTTCCCTACTGCTACTACATTCTTGGCAAGGCGGCGGCCCTGAAAGATGACAGAAAATTACACTATCAACCCCATTTTGCCTGGTGCGCCATTTAGGCCCACAAACCACATCAACGACAGGCCAAGAGTCACATCTCCCCACACTCAGGACGCCTTGACAGTCCCATGGGGACAAAGATTTTTCTTAAAGTTTTTTGTAAAGGCCCTGTTGGCCTGTTTGATGCTTCTCCTCATGGACCAGGACCCCATACAGAACTTCAGAGGTCTGATCCTTCTGATTATTGGTGATCCCGCAACAAAATCTGAACTTCAGCGCACTCAAGGAAAATTCTTTATTTCCCCTATGTGCATACGGTGGGATGGCACACATGTAAGTTGTGTGAGTAAAGTCCAAACCCTCTCCTGACTTTTATCTGTCAGTTGGACATTTTATAATAATATGACATGGCTAGATCTCATTTAGTGTTTAGTTGGAATGTGCGGGGACTGAGTAGCGGAGTGAAAAGGCTGGCTGTGACACATGTGGCTAAGCGCTTACGGTCCTCAATACTTTGCTTACAAGAAACGCATATATATATATATATATATATATATATATATATATATATATATATATATACAGACCAATCCATACAATTCTCGGCTCGTATGTTCAGCCAGCAGTTTCACTCTGCACATTCCTCCTTTTCTTGGGGAGTAAGTATACTGATCCCCCAGGGGATCCCCTTTTACATGTGCACTCTCAGTGATAGATGACAAGGGGAGGTATATTTTTCTCAGGTGCAACCTGGAGGGCTTAGAATGTATATTAGCAAATGTGTATATACCCCCTCCCTTTTCTGCAGAAGTTCTTAATACTTTAATAATTATTTAAACTTCCAGCTAGATACATTTTCGATGGCCCACCCTGATGGATTTAAGACGGGTGGCCCGACACCATTTGCCCATCTACGGACGGAGATGGGACTACATGATGTCTGGCGCCTAAAAAAATCCCCAAACTAAGACATATTCCTGTGTGCAAATGAGAAAATCCGGACAGCCGCACTCCAGGAAAATATAATCCAAAAGAATTTCTTTATTGTAAAATCAGGAACATGTCGTATACAAGACACCATAGACAGAGTGTACAGACAATGAGCTAACGCGTTTCGCTCTTATGCTAAGTGCTTACTCATAGCTCTTAGCTATGAGTAAGCACTTAGCATAAGTGCGAAACGCGTTAGATGATTTCCTGTACACTCTGTCTATGGTGTCTTGTATACGACATGTTCCTGATTTTACAATAAAGAAATTCTTTTGGATTATATTTTCCTGGAGTGCGGCTGTCTGGATTTTCTCGTTTGCATACAGCTTCAATTAGCATTAGCCAGTACCTGGGGCTCCTTATCTCTGGAGAGAGTAACATCCATTTCATACCTGGTCAGTTCCACATTGGTGCGGGGATAACACTCGTAAGACATATTCCTGCCACTCTGCATCGCACAGGCGCCTCTCCAGAATTGCCCTTGGTCTTTGTAATGAGGAGATGCTACCATACATTGCTGATACTCAGTATGAACCAAGGACGGTCTCTGACCATTCTCCATACTGGGCTAAGATAAATACAGCTGGCCCCAGCAGACGGAAGCACTGTAAAATAAATCCATTTATGCTATCCTTGTTCCCCACGCAGGACCCGGTAACTAACGCTCTCGCGGACTTTATCTCCATTAATAAAAATACAGCGCCCTCGGGTATGTGCTGGGAGGTGCTTAAGGCCTTTCTCAGAGGCCAGTTTATTAAAGCAATCTCCTCCATAAAGACCAGAACCAAGACCTGGGAGCTTTCTGTCCTGCAGGAACTAAGGGAGGCGGAATCGGAGTTCATTGCAAACCCGACTGACCATACCCAAAGGAGATGGTTGGAGGCACAAAAGTTGGCTGATAATATGACAACATCGAGGCAGAAAACAAGCGTTTTTTTTTTTGCAACAGAAATACTATGAGGAAGGGGAGAACACCGGACATATGTTGGCCATGATGGCTACGTCCGGTAGAGACCCCTCATTCATAGCGGCAGTCCAAGATGCCACCGGCCGGGTAGTAAATGCTCATCCAGAGGTTATCACGACATTTCAAACATTCTATGAAGACGTATATTCCTCCAAGGTCTCCTCTGCTCCCACTGATATCCGGGAATTCCTCTTGGGGTGTAATCTGCCACGTCTTGAGCGGTCTAATAGGGACATGTTGAATGCCCCTCTCACGACCGACAAACTCTTATGCCCCGTACACACGGTCGGATCTTCCGATGGAAAATGTCCGATCGGAACGTGTTGTCGGAAATTCCGACCATGTGTGGGCTCCATCGGACATTTTCCATCGGATTTTCCGACACACAGAGTTGGAGAGCAGGAGATAAAATTTTCCGACAACAAAATCCGTTGTCGGAAATTCCGATCGTGTGTACACAAATCCGACGGACAAAGTGCCACGCATGCTCAGAATAAATAAAGAGATGAAAGCTATTGGCCACTGCCCTGTTTATAGTCCCGACGTACGTGTTTTACGTCACCGCGTTTAGAACGATCAGATTTTCCGACAACTTTGTGTGACTGTGTGTATGCAAGACAAGTTTGAGCCAACATCCGTCGGAAAAAATCTTAGGATTTTGTTGTCGGAATGTCCGAACAAAGTCCGACCGTGTGTACGGGGCAATAGAGGCCCTGTCCCTTTCACCTCCGGGCAAGTCCCCGGGAGCAGATGGACTGCCCCTGAGGTATACAAACAGTATGCTGACACTATGCTACCACAACTAAAGCAGACCTTAACAGAAGCCCTAGAACTAGGTCAACTGCCCCCGTCCATGACAGAGGCCACTATAATCCTGATACTTAAGCCAGGCAAGGATCCCCTTCTCCCAGACTTATACAGGCCCATCTCTCTGCAACAACGGACGTGAAACTACTGGCCAGAGTCTTGGCCACTCGTCTAACATCTGTCATTCAAAAGCTCATCCATCGGGACCAGTCAGGGTTTATTCCCCCCAGATCTACGGCACTAAACATAAGACGTTTGTTCCTCAATCAGCAGATTCCAGTGGACAATCTGGATAATAGGGCAGTCCTATCCGTTGATGCTGCCAAAGCCTTTCACAGCGTCGAGTGGCCATATTTGTGGTAAGTCCTAGAGAGATTCGGTCTGGGGAAGAATTTCATTAAATGGGTCCAGCTACTATACACAAACCCCACCGCCAGGCTGTGTATTAATGGTGATCTCTCTGACCCCTTCCGTCTTTACTGAGGCACGAGGCAGGGGTGCCCTTTGTCGCTCCTGCTATTTGCCTTAGCCCTGGAACCGTTGGCGTAGATGGTGAGAGCGTCACCATTGATATCCGGCTTCATGAGAGGCCCTGCAGTTGATAAAATATCACTATATACAGATGACACTCTCCTATATCTGGGAGATACTTCCATTTCACTACTAAACGTGATGTGATGTCTTTAATAACACAATTTGGCACCTTCTCTGCCCTTGAATGAACTTACAGCACCACTGCCAGAGTGCGCCCAGTCTCTTCAGGTTGTCTCCTCATTTAAGTATTTGGGAGTACAGGTTTACTTCGGATACCTCCAGATATCTAACCCTGAACTTGCTCCCTATGATCACTAAGATACAAACCAAATGCAGCGCCTGGTACAAGTTATCCATTTCTATCACCGGTAGGGCCAATCTTATAAAGATGGTGTGGGCGCCTCAGCTATTATATATACTACATAACTCCCCGCAATGGATCCCACGTAGGTGGTTCTCACGCATCAACACTATCTTTAGATGCCTCCTTTGGAAAAAAAGATCGCTAGAATCAAATTATCCACATTACAGTACAGTAAAGACCAGGGGGGGTTGGCAGTCCCTAACATGCGACTCTATTTCTTGGCCCTATCTGTAACATACTATTCCACATCACATCGGGCCTCCCCGCTGCTTCACATCTTGAGGCAGATCTCCCCCAATACCCTAAATCGCTGCCTACCATAAACTTAATGTCCAAATTATGGGACCTCATTAAACATAGCTTGGGTATGAGGGGCTTCACGATGCACACCCCGCTGTGTCGTAATCCTCGCTACACGGAACTGCAGAAACTAGAGGGGTTCCAGTCCTGGGAGGCTAAGGCCATTAGGTACATACCATAGCTCTGTTCAGACTATTCTTAAATCCTTCACTGATTTACAGGAGGAGTTCGGGCTACCAAGACATAACTGTTATAGATACCATCCGATAATAACTTACATACTTAACGCACAGAATAAAAAAAAGTATGATCTCACAAATATATAACACACTCTCATCTAGAGCGCAGGATGCAGCAAAACTTCTGTGTAGACATAGGTGGGAGCAGGACCTAGGAGAGATTGGGGGCGAGGACTGGGAACTGTGCTTACAGTCTCTGCCAATTGTCTCGGTGTCTCCATCGTATAGGCTCTTCCAACTATTCATTTTACACAGAACCTACCGTACCTCGGTGCTGCTTCAAAGATGGGGCAGGAGGGATTCCCCTCTGTGCCCCAGATGTGGGGGGGCTAACGTGGGAGGAGGGCACATTACACGCGCCCCAGTGTGAAAGGGGTCTAAATAAAAAAAATGTGATCTCTGAGTCTGATGATATTTACCAGATTCCACCTCCAATAGTATATACAGTATATCTCTTCTGTCTGTTATTCTCAGAGTGGATTAGAAATGTCGCTCCCTAATCATGGTTGGTTATTTATATTTACCACTGCAAATAGATTTTTAAGAATAAATTGCTTTTTTTAAAACTTTACATATTAAATTATACACCACGCTTTTTTTTAAGGTTATTATCCGATTAATTGAAACAATAATCGGCCAACTAATCGATTATGAAAATAATCGTTGGTTGCAGCCCTAGGTAAAACACTGCTAGTTTTAGCGGCGCTTTATCGTCATTTTAGCGGCGCCATTCAGCTGCTAGCGGGGCACTTATAACCCAGCTAGCGGCCGAGGAAGGGGTTAAATGCGCTTTGCAGGCGCTTAGGCAGCGGTGCGCATTCATTTCAATGGGCAGGAGTGGTGGAGCAGCGGTATACACCGCTCCAAAGATGCTGCTTGCAGGACTTTTTTTTTAACATCCTGCCAGCGCATCGCCTCAGTGTGAAAGCACTGAGCCGTTTTGCAGACACTTTACAGGCGCTATTTTTAGCCCAAAAGTGCCTGAAAAACAACCCAGTGTGAAAGGGGTCTAACTGTTAGATTTTATGAGATGAAGGTAAAAAAAAAAAAAAAAAAATCGGCATCATATATTGGCCATCGGCCACCGCGATTTCTAAATATTGGCATCGGCCAGAGAAAAACCCATATTGGTTGACCTCTAATAAATATCCCCAAAAAATATATAAAAAAAGCATTTTTTTTTTCCTCAGTTTAGGCGGATACGTATTCTTCTACATATTTTTGGTAAAAAAATCGCAATAAGCGTTTATTGATTGGTTTGCGCAAAAGTTATAGCGTCTACAAAATAGGGGATAGTTTTATGGCATTTTTATTACTAATCTTTCTCAAATCGCCTTTCAGGACAACCTTAGAGAGAGCGTAGCTCCGCCTTCTTCACAGGAAACACATGCAGCCTTTAAATCTCTCCTCTTCCACCATGGCCTCAGTTATTGTGTTTCCTCCGCCATGGTGGAAGCCTGTGCCTGGAACCAGGGAGCTGCGCTCTCTCCAAGGTTAGAGAAGTGTTAGGCTTACCATTGTTTTTTTCTCCAGCGACCATCCCAGCACCCCCCCAGGGGCGGGGGCTATTCCGAAGTTCTCAGTCTCTCCATTTCAGGGGAGTTTAGGGCCCTCAGGAGGTGTGGTGTCTATGTGCCTGGATTCCGCTTCTTTGGCACTGGTGGCCGGGCGAGGGCCGCATCTCGGATCCGGGTCCCGGCCGGCAAGTGCGTCATGTCCGGTGACGCGGCTTCCTGAGAGGGCGTGGCACCTGTGGTTCCAAGCGCCTGGAACACAGAGACCAGGGGGCGGGTCAATAGACCAGCGCTTCCATTTCCGGCCCTCGCTGATGACGCGGGGACCGGGAAAGTTAATAAACCTGTTGGACCTGTTGGTTTTTCTGTGTCATTGCTGCTGCATTTATCTGCTATGATGGATGAGAGACAGACAGCCACGGCAGATGCAGGCGCCCCTAGTACCGATCACGCCCAGTTAAGAGAGGTACAGTGGTGCCTTTTCATTCTGATCCATATGGGCTTTTGTGGGTTGTCTGTTTCCTCCCTGAGGGGAGCCTGTAGCTGGAGGGTCAGAGGTTACTTCACTCAGACCCTGCAGCGTGGACTGGGTGCCTTACCGCTAACACTGCTTGGGTGTTTCTGTTTTCCCTTTGGCATGGTGGTGGTTTAGCTGTACACTAGTGGTAATTGTTTTTAGGGACACTAGGTTTAGTTTAAAAAAAAGTTTTCGTTGCAGGAAAAAGCTTTAGGAAAAACTAAACATGTAAATCCACCAAGTCAAAGGAAATGTCCTTCTTGCAAGAACCCCCTTAGAGATTCATGGCAGAAGGCGATGTGCAGATCCTGTATTAAGGACCTGGTGGAGGAAGAAACGTCCCAGCAGTACAAGGATTTATTCTCGTCTGTACGGGAACTTACGAACTCGCTGAGTTCTGTCAAGTTCATGTTGGTACAGAACCCAGCAGCCCAGGTTGAGCCCCAGCATCCACCACCTAGTCCAAGAGCATCGTCATCCAGGCCATTGGAGGCTGAGGACTCAGGTGATGAAGGGGGAAGTACTCTTCTCTCACTCAGGGATTCAGATGAGGAAGAGGAAGACGATAGCCGAGCCTCTCGATACAAGTTATCTTTGGAGGAGGTGGATGACCTCTTAAGAGCAATCTACACTACCCTCGAAAATTCAGGAGGAAAAAGTACAACTGATGAAACTTAACAGAGTGTTTCCAGTTCATAGGGTCCTATCAGAATCAGTCAAGAAAGAATGGAAGGATCCGAGAGAGGCCTGTTTTTTCTCCAAGACCCTTTAGGAGAAGGTTTCCCTTCGAATAAGGAGCTCGAGGTTTGGAATAAGAAACCTCGGGTAGATGCCACTTTCTTACAGGTTTCCGGACGCACAGACCTTGCTTTTGAGGACATGGGGGTGCTAAAGGATGCGATGGATAAGAAGGCAAACTCCCTCCTTAAAAAGCTTGGGATTCTACGTCAGTCAGCCTCAATCCTGCTATGGCTTCCACGGTTGTGGCAAGGAACCTGGAATGCCTGGTGGAGAAGCTCAAAAGCCATGCTGAAGCGGGCACACCGCAAAAAGATCTGTTAGAGTCTTTTCCTTTAATATCAAAAGCAGTTAAGTATATGGCTGATGCATCTGCTGAATCAGTCAAGTTGGCAGCAAGGTCATCAGCACTGGTGAACTCAGCCAGACGTGCGGTCTGGCTGAAAACCTGGTCTGGTGACACAGCTTCCAAGGTTAAACTGTGCAGTTTACCCTTTCCAGATGATCTGCTTTTTGGTCCAGACCTTGAAACAATCTTAGATCGGACAGCCGACAAGAAAAAGGCTTTTCCTGCTAAGAAGAAACAGCCGAATAAGGAGCAGGACCGTAAGAGCCGCTGGGGCTCCCAAAGGGGTAAGAGAAGAGGAGGAGTTCTTTTCAGATCTCCCACAGACCAGCCCTCCAAAAATACAGTGGAACAAGACATCTCCAAGTCTGTTCGTGAAAAGCATCATAACTCAGGGATACAGGCTGGAATTTTCAGAGCCACCCCCGAGCAGATTTTATGTTACAGCCCTACCAAGAGATCAAGAAAAAGCTTCTGCAATAATGAGCCTACTGCAGGATCTGATTCAGCAAGAAGTGATTATCCAGGTCCCAAAAAGTCAGGAGGGAAGGGGCTTCTACTCTCATATATTCCTGGTGAAGAAGCCTTCGGGAAAGTATGGATTGATTCTGAACTTAAAGATCTTGAACAAATCAATTCGGTACAAGCATTTCAGGATGGACACAATCTTTTCAATTACAAAATTGCTGACTCCAGAATGCTTCATGGCATCCCTAGATCTAAGGGATGCTTATCTTCATGTTCCGATAAATCAGGCTTCTCAATGCTTTCTACACCTGGCCCTGGATCTGGGGACCTCAGTCTGGCACCTCCAATTCAGAGCTCTGCCTTTCGGACTTTCATCCTCCCCCAGAATCTTCACAAAAATAATTAGGGAAGCTCTGGAACCGGATCTGAAACTGGATTTCAGTTGTCCCTTATCTGGATGACCTGTTGTTCTTCGCAGACTCCAAAGAACAAGTCTTATTAAATCTCCAGGCATCCCAGGCTCACCTCAGGAATTTAGGGTGGCTCCTAAATTTTGAGAAGTCAAATCTGAAACCCTCACAGGAGATGAAGTTTCTGGGTTATACCATAAACTCAAATTCAAAAACTTTCTACCGCAGGAAAAATGGGAGAAGAGCCAATCAGTGGTGAAACAAGTTCAGAACAACCTGTCAGTGTCAGCCAGGTCAGCTATGGTGGTCTTAGGTCTTCTTACGGCATCGATTCCTGCCATTCAGTGGGCCAGATTGCATTCCAGACCCCTCCAGTTAAACATACTACGCAGCTGGTCCTACCAGGAGCCACTAGAGAAATAGATAAAACTTTCCTTAAAGGTAAAGAGGGCTCTCTGGTGGTGAAGTCCATCCAACCTAACAAAAGGCCTTTCGTGGGTCTTTCCCCTGGACAAGCGTCTGATGGCGGACGTGAGTTCTTGGGGCTGGGGAGCCCACCTGGACGGTCAGACTTTTCAGGGAGTCTGGTCCAAGTCGGAAGCACAAAAATCCTCAAACTGGTGGGAATTGAAGGCAATTTTTCTGGGTTTCCTAGCTTTTCAACACGTAGTAAGGGGCCATCATGTTCAGGTTCTGTCAGACAATACAACTGCAGTAGCCTATATGCTAAAGCAAGGAGGAACCAGGAGCAGAGGGCTCCTAGAGTTGGCCAGTCAGCTACTTACCTGGGTGGAACAGAACGTGGCTTCATTGTCAGCAGTCCCCCTGAAAGGATCTCAAAATCTACTAGCAGATCTTCTAAGCAGAAGGAAGCTGGTGGAAGCAGAATGGAGCCTGAACCAAGACATTTTCTTGATGGTCTCCGAAGCTTGGGGGCGACCTCAAATAGATCTGTTTGCCAGCCAACAGAACTCAAAAGTAAGCAAATTTTTCTCTCTTCACGAAGATCAAGCAGTAGGCATAGATGCCTTCACCCATCCGTGGCATCACCAGCTGTGCTATGCTTTTCCCCCTTTCTTCTGATACCACTGGTCCTAAGGAAATTCAGAGAAGAAAAGACCAATCTGATCCTGGTCACTCCCTTCTGGCCAAAAAAGGCCTTGGTTCGCGGCTCTATTAAATCTGGCCACAGAACCTCCATGGAAGTTACCGTCCAGAAAAGATCTTCTAACGCAGGGGTCAGTGAACCATCCAGAAGCGGACTATCTTCAGTTAACAGCTTGGTTTCTGAGGAAGACCTCTTGAAGGCAAAAGGACTATCTGATAAAAGTAGTAAAGATCTTTCAGGTAGAAAAGAAGTCACGCGGGCCATATACATGAAGGTCTGGAACAAATTTGCAAGGCTGCTACTTGGTCCAATTATTCGACATTTCTCCGACACTATAGGTTGGACTTGCTGTCCGCCGCAGATCATGCCTTCGGCAGGAAGGTACTGCAGGCAGTAGTCCCACCCTAGGGTAAGTTTATCGGTTATCCTCTCCAAGGTTGTCCTGAAAGGCGATTTGAGAAAGGCATAGTTAGACTTACCGGTGACGGTATTTCTAAGAGCCTTTCAGGACAACCGTTACTTCCCTCCCTTTCTTTATCTTAGAAGTGGTTTAAGTATCTTGTTTGGTGGTTTTCTGTGCTTTGTTTTCCAGTTTGTCGGAGATCACAATAACTGAGGCCATGGTGGAAGAAGAGGGATTTAAAGGCTACCTGTGTTTCCTGTGAAGAAGGCGGAACTACGCTCACTCCAATGTTGTCCTGAAAGGCTCTTAGAAATACCATCACTGGTAAGTCTAACTATGCCTTTTTTTTACTAGTAATGATGGCGATCAGCGATTTATTTTTATTTATTTTTTTTTGTGAAAACACATCTTATTGTTTATATTCCTTTAAAAACATCAATATATATTCTTATTGCACAACGGGGTACATAATAGTAAAATACAAAATTAATCCAAAAAGGTCAGCATTAATACTGTAATATGTTCATATATAATATATATTTTTTTTTTTTTAATTTCATACCATGACTGCGACATTATGGCGGACAGATCGGACACTTTTGGCGCGATTTTGGGACCAATCACATTTATACAGCGATCAGTGCAATTAAAAATATATTGATTACTGTGTAAATGTGACTGGCAGTGAAGGGGTTAACCACTAGGTGGCGCTGTAGGGGTTAAGTGTGTCCTGGGGAGTGATTCTAACTGCGGGGGGAGGGGTTATGTGTGACACGACACTGATCACCGCTCCCAATTACAGGGAGCTGTGGTCAGTGTCGCTAGGCAGAACGGGGAAATACTTGTTTACATCAGCATTTCCCTGTTCTTCCTCTCCGTGAGACAATTGCGGGTATCCGTGGGACCCGCGATCACACTCACGGAGGTCAAGGCGCGTGCGCCCACAAACCGCTTCTTAACCACTTCTCCCCCTTAGGACGTTCAGGAACCTCCTTGACTTTGTGCAGTGATTTCTGAATGATGTCTGCAGCTACAGACATCATTCAGATATTGCCGTTTTCAGCCGGCGATTCCCTGCACCATAAGAATGATCATGGCGGCTGTTCCGCTGCTTGATCATTCTTACAGGCGCCTTCCGGTGCGGTGAGTCGGAGAATGAATCCACTGGCCCCGGATGGTGACCATAGAGATTTCCGGCGGACCAGATGGTCGCCGGAGTCTCTATGATCGTTCAGAGGCTGGGCACGATGTTATGACATCACGCCCGGCCTCTGCATTCAGAGGCGCCACGACGGCTGGGAAACCGTGATCATGTTTTTTTTTTTTTTATTTTAGGCTTCCCAGCCTAGAGGTGAGATATGGGGTCTTACTGACTCCATATCTCACTGTAAAAAGAACAGATCATGCCATATTCCTATTACAAGGGATGTTTACATTCCTTGTAATAGGAATAAAAGTGATCAAATTTTTTTTTTTTTTTTAAGTGTCAAACTAAAAAAAAAAAGTCAAATTAACAATAAAAAAAAATTTTAAGCGCCCCTGTCCCCGTGAGCTCGCACGCAGAAGCGAACGCATACGTAAGTTCCTCCCACAGGTATCGGCGCGAACGTTAGAGCAAGAGAAATAATTCTAGCCCTAGACCTTCTCTGCAACTCAAAACATGTAACCAGTAAAAAATTTTCAAGCGTCGCCTATGGGGATTTTTAAGTACCAAAGTTTGGCGCCATTCTAGGAGCGTGTCCAATTTTGAAGCGTGACATGTTAGGTATCTATTTACTCAGCGTAACTTCATCTTTCACATTATGCAAAAAAATTGGGCTAACTTTATTGTTTTGTTTTGTTTTTTTTAAGCATGAAACTGTTTATTTATTTTTTTTTCCAAAAAAAAAGTATTTGAAAAATTGCCGCGCAAATGCCGTGCGAGATAAAAAGTTGCAACGACCGCCATTGTATTCTCTAGGGTTTTTGCTAAAAAAACATATATAATGTTTGGGGATTCTATGTAATTTTCTAGCAAAAAAATTATGAATTTTACATGTAGGAGATAAATGTCAGAATTGGCCTGGTTGCAAAGTGGTTAAAGGGCAACGTACAGGTACGTTAATCTGCCTGTACGTGCCCTTCTGCCAACGTATATCGGCATGAGCCGGTCGGCAAGCGGTTAAATTACACACAGGTGGACTCTATTTAGTAATTAGGTGACTTCTGAAGGCAATTGGTTCCACTACATTCTAGTTAGGGGTATCAGAGTAAAGGGGGCTGAATACAAATGCATGCCACACTTTTCAGATAATTATTTGTAAGAAATATTCCTTCCACTTCACAATTATGTGCCACTTTGCGTTGATCTTTCAAATAAAATCCCAATAAAATACATTTACATTTTTGGTTGTAACATGACAATGTGGAAAATTGCAAGGGGTATGAATACTTTTCCAAGGCGCTGTATACAAAAAACTGTGATGCATTGTGTGTTCTAACATATTTTCTATCAAACTAAGCATAAACTTTTTCAGCAATTTGAGCTGCAGTAGCTCTTCTATTGGATCAAACTACATGGGTCAGCTTTCTCTTCCCACATGCATCAATAAACCATGACCCTGTCACTGGTTCACCAGTTTTTCTTCCTTTTACCACTTTTTTGTTCTTACCACTGCAAACCGGGGGCATCCCACAAGAGCTGCAGTTTTTGTAATTGCTCTGACCCAGTTGTCTAACCATTACAACTTAGCCCTTGTCAAAGTCACTAAAATCTTTACACTTTCATTTTTTTTTTTGTTTTCAACACATCAACCCGAGGGACAACATGTTCACTTGGTGCCTATTATATCCAACCGACATTCAGATGCCATTGTAACAAGATAATCGATGTGTTTCACTTTACCCGTCATTGGTCATAATTTTATGTCTCTTTATTTTCATTAGGAGCCAAAGCAACTGGTAGTTCACAGCTTGATTTTCTTCAGTGCAACTAACGGAAGTGACAGAGATACTGCATTTTTGGCAAGATCAACAGGTATTTTGTGTATTTGCTGAAAATGTTCCTAGCTGGAAAATAAAAATAATAAAATGAATGTAGCCACCACATCTAAGGACTGTACATTATAATATACTACATCATTATTCCTTGGTTTAGTTATCCTTTAGTGTAGGCTCACACTGACAGCGGGAATTAAATTGTGCAAGTTCAGCTTTCATTCCCGCATGTCAGTCCCAACTTCGGTGGCGATTTCAGAGACATCTGTGCAGGTTGCTGCACATATGTCTATGGAAATCGCACCCCAAAGTCGCCAAAGGTAGTACAGAAACTAAGTTTGGGAAGCAGTGCGGCGCCGCAAATGCAGCGTTGCACAGATTTGGACGTTGCCATTCCCAGCAATTGCCGCCAATTTGTCATGCGTTTTGACATGTCAAATCGCTCCAATGTGAACCAGGGCTTAAGGGTACTGTAATATTACAAAATATTCATGAGGGAATACCTATGTCCCGTACGCACGATTGGAGATTCCGACAACAAAATCCATGGATTTTTTCAGACGGATGTTGGCTCAAACTTGTCTTGCATACACACGGACACACAAATCTTGTCGTAAATTCCGAACATCAAGAACGCGGTGATGTACAACACGTACGACAGGCCAAGAATGAAGTTTAATAGCCAGTGCGGCTCTTCTGCTTGATTCCGAGCATGCGTGGAACTTTGTGCGTCAGAATTGTGTACACACGATCGGAATTTACGAGAACGGATTTTGTTGTCGGAAAATTTGAGATCCAGATCTCAAATTTTTGTGTCGGAAATTCTGATGGAAAATATGTCTGATTGAGCCTACACACGGTCGGAATTTCCAACAACAAGCTCCCATCGAACATTTTCCATCGTACGGGGCATTAGATGTTGTTCTCTTACTCACAGGTTCCTTAGTAGTTCCCAAACAGAAAAGGGAATCTATTAGGATGCACTGCACCTGCTGTCACTACCTCAATACTAATATGCTGGCCATGAGTCGAAGAATTATAGCTTGCATCTTAAATATCTCACTCAGTATTTGACAGACTTAATGTACTAAGACTGGAGCAGCCAAAATCTGGAGCAGCTGTGCATGGCAACCAATCAGCTTCTAGCCTTCATTTTCAAAGTTTAAAGACATAGCTCACCTTCACTAAAAAACTGCCCATGTAGATAAGGTGCACTTACCTTGAAACTTGACTTAAAAATTCCCAGAGATCGCATCATCCCATCCTACCTTGTTGCTGAGACTTTGCTAAGACACATCCACTGTTACTGTTCACTTCTACAGTAGCAAGATCTTTCTCTGATTCAAATCCCCTCACATGCACTTTCTCTGCCCTGATGCAGTAGGTCTGGGCTCAGCATTTGAGAGTTCAGTCCTGTGATGGTGGAGGTGAACAGTAATGGGCCGTACACACAATAGGCTTTTCAGACAACAAATGTTCGATGTGAACTTGTCGGAAATTCCGACCATGTGTATGCTTGTCAGGGCTGGCTCAGCCCTTCCTTCTCTGAGCTGGCCGCTCAGCTATCAGCTAATTGGCAGCTCTCATCTCTCTCCACAGTTAACCAGCTGTTGTGGATCTGCTTGTCAGTCCCGCCTACTTAAAGATCTCCAGCTCACTTAATTCTTGCCTTCGCCTTGGTCACATCACAAGAAACCATCTCCTGCATTCCTGTTTAAAGACTGGCTTTGCTGACATCCCTTCTGGCTCCTTATCCTGCTTGCTGTTCTTCTACTTGGATCCCTGACTTCTGGCCTGGCTGATTACCCAATCTGGTTACTGAACTCTGGCTTGGCTGATTACCCGATCTGGTTACTGAACTCTGGCTATGTTTTGACTACGCTTACTCTATTTACCTTTTTATTTTTATTAATAAACAAGTGTGATTTTACTGTACTTCTGTCTCGGTCTGGTTCATGGTTTCTGACAATGCTCCATCGGACATTTGCTGTCGGAATTTCCGACAACAACTGTTTGAGAGCAGGTTCTCAAATTTTCCGACAAGAAGACTTTTTGTCGGAAATTCAGAGCGTGTGTACACAATTCCAAGGCAAGTCCACGCATTCTTGGAATCAAGCAGAAGAGCCGCAATGGCTATTGAATTTAATTTTTCTCGGCTCGTCATACGTGTTGTACAGCACCGCGTTCTCGACGTTCGCAATTTCCGACAACATTCATGTGACCGTGTGTATGCAAGACAAGTTTGAGCCAACATCCGTCGGAAAAAAATCCACGGTTTTGTCGGAATGTCCGATCGTGTGTACATAACATAACAGCGGCCATGTTTTAGAAACGTCTGAGCAACAAGGCAGGATGGGATGATGCAATCCCTGGGAGTTTTTCAGTCAAGCTTCATGAGATACGTAAATGGACTACACCTATAACAAGGACATTATTCGACTTTGGTTAAAGCTGCACAGTTTGTTTTTATCTACAGGTGCCCCATACCTGCATTTTTTTTTTTTTTTGTTTTTTTTTATAAAAGTGAACTATTATTTATTATTATACAGGATTTATATAGTGCCAACAGTTGCACACCGCTTTACAACATGGGGCAAACAGTACAGTTACAATACAATTCAATACAGGCGGGATCAGAGGGCCCTGCTCATTATAGCTTACAATCTAGAAGGGAGGGTCAAGTGGAACAAAGGTTAATAGCTGTGGGGGTTGATCAGATGGAGAAAATGAAAATACAGTTGTTAGGTGATGGTAGGATAGGCTTTTCTGAAGAGGAGGGTTTTCAGGGATTGTCTAAAAGCTAATGGAGTAGGAGATAATCGGACAGATTGGGGAAAGGAGTTCCATAGGATTGGAGAGGCTCTGGAAAAGTCCTCTGAAGAGGTGACGAGGGAGCTAGAGAGCAGGAGGTCTTGAGAAAAATGAAGAGAATGATTAGGTTGGTATTTTGAGACTAGGTCAGTGAGGTAGCTGGGGGCAGAGTTGTGGATGGCTTTGTAAGTAGTTAGTATTTTGAATATAATTCGTTTGGGTGAGCGGAAGCCAGTGGAGGGCTTGACAGAGAGGAGTAGCAGACACAGAGTGATTGGTGAGGTGGATGAGTCTGGCAGAAGCATTCATGATGGATTGAAGGGGGGGGGGTAGACTGTAGAGTTAAGCCAATGAGGAGGGAGTTGCAGTAGTCGAGGCAAGAGATGACCAGGGAGTGAATTAAGAGCTTTGTTGTGTCATTGGCTAGAAAGGGGTGTATTTTTGAGATGTTGAGGCAGCATGATTTGGACAGTGATTGGACATGGGGCTTAAAGGATAGTTCAAGACTACACCTTGGCGTGCGGGGATGGGCTTATAGTTGTGCCATCGAATTTGACAGAGATCAGAGGAAGAGGCACGTGGGGGAGGAAAAATGATAAGTTCAGTTTTGGATAGATCAAATTTGAGAAAGTGGTGTGACATCCAGACTGATATATCTGATAGTAAATTAGTGATATGTGAGGAGACTGAAGGAGTGAGCTGAGGGGTAGAGAAATAGATTTGTGTGTCATCAGCGTAGAGGTGGTTTTGGAAGCCATGGGAGGCTATCAGCTGACCCAGGGAGGAGGTGTAGATTAAAAATAGGAGAGGTCCAAGAACAGAACCTTGGGGGACCCCAACAGAGAAAGGGAGAGGAGGAAGTAGAGGAGGAAGTAGAATTGTAAGTAACACTAAAGGAGTGGTTGGATAAGTAGGAAGAAAACCAGCGAGGAGTACAGTCACAGAGACCAAAGGCGTGGAGTTTTTTGAGGAGGAGGGGGTGGTCAACCGTATAGAATGCATTAGAGAGGTCCAAGAGTAGGAGTACAGAATAGTGTCCATTGTTTTTGTCCGTTAGTAGATCGTTAGTGTGCTGTGAGTTCATGGGTGCTGTGAGCGCACTTGTGCTGCGAGTACCTGTGTATTCTTGGGTATTAGTGTCAGCAAGCTAGTTGTTAGTTAGTTTGGACAGGGTATAATCCCCAATCCCCATTAAATTAGTGGGTACGATGCTTGGCAGGTGTGGAGATGCGACTCGGTGTACATCTTGCGGCATGTATGCTTTCCCTGATCATCTGATCGAGGGCGAATACTGCTGTGCAAAATGTAAGCACATTGTTTTCCTGGAAGCTCAGGTTCTGAATCTAGGGAAGCAACTGTCAATACTGAGAAGTCCCTTCATACTAAAGGAGAGTTGGGATCATACCAGGCACTGGCCAGCACAGAGGCGGTGGAGATAAAGAGGGACAGGCACCTGAGCAGAGTAGATGGGTG
Source organism: Aquarana catesbeiana (assembly GCF_042186555.1). Lineage (NCBI taxonomy): Eukaryota > Metazoa > Chordata > Amphibia > Anura > Ranidae > Aquarana > Aquarana catesbeiana. The sequence continues at coordinate 240,922,693 of NC_133328.1, forward strand.
ACAGTCAGGAAAGGGGAAAGTTCTCAGGTAGGCCAGTCCTGGAACATTCCAAAAAGTGTGCTTCGTTGCGTGACATTGGTGAAACCAGTCAGGGACCAGTATTGCTGTAGCAGAGAGATGCCCCTAGCTGCCAGGAGAATAACTCCTCCAGTGAGGGTGGGAGTAAAGCCAAGGGAAAGGGAAAAACAGACAGGTTCTGGTGGTAGGGGACTCAATTCTTAGAAGAACAGAGAGGGCAATCTGTCACAAAGACCTGAAACACCAAACTGTATGTTGTCTACCGGGCGCTCGGGTTCGGCACATCACGGGTCTGGTGGGCAGATTACTGGGAGGGGCTGGGGAAGACTCGGCTGTCATGATGCATGTTGGCACCAATGTCAAAGTTAGAGGAAGATGGAGTGTCCTAAAAAACGATTTTAGGGACTTAGGAGCTAAATTGAGGAAAAGGACCTCCAAGTTAGTATTCTCAGAAATACTATCAGTACATCAAGCCACACCAGAATGGAAGAGGGGGATTAGGGAAGTAAACCAGTGGCTGAGGAGCTGGTGTAGAAAGGAGAGGTTTGGGTTCCTGGAGAACTGGGCCCACTTCTCAGTTGGTTACCAGCTCTTTAGCAGGGATGGACTGCACCTAAATGGGGAAGGTGCAGATTAGCTGGGTGTGAAGATGGCCGACAAGTTAGAGGGGCTTTTAAACTAGGCAATGGGGGTGAGGGGGGGGTCCAGAGGTAGAGAGTCAGCGCGGAACAAATTACAGAGGGTAGTATTGGGGACATTAGTGGTAGGTTGACTAAAGCACCTAAACCCAAGTCCTATTTGCAACCTCAGAACACCCAATAAGGAGATGGTATGCGTCCGTTCTAAACTACATTGCATGTTCACCAATGCCAGGGGTCTGGCGGACAAGATGGGAGAAATAGAGCTACTGTCGTATGAGGAGGATTGCGATTTTGTAGGAATTTCAGAAACAACGTGGTTCAACAGCTCTCATGATTGACTGGCAACCATTCAAGGTTATTCCCTATATCGCAGGGATAGAGAGGGTAAAAAAGGGGCAGGGGTATGCCTGTATATAGAAAATGATGTACAAGTAAATGTGATAGACGAAATCACTAATATAAACATGGAGGCGGTGGAATCCTTATGGGTAGAGCTACAAAAGGAGGAAACTAAGGGTAAGTTATACTGGGTATATGCTATAGGCCTCCTAACCACAGGGAGGAAGGGGAGGCGGACCTCCTATCACAATTTGGATTAGCGGCAAGGATGGGAAGTGTCATTATAATGGGGTATTTTAATTATCCAGACATAGACTGGGCGAAGGAACCGCGCATTCATCTAAAGCTTGCCATTTCCTAAATGTCTTGCAGGACAATTTCATGGGTCAGATGGTAAATGCGCCAACAAGAAACAAAGCGTTACTAGACCTACTGATTACCAACAATACAGACCTGATCATGGATGTGGAAATACGGGGGCAATTTAGGAAACAGGAATCGCAGGTAAATTAGTTTCAGTATAGATCACACAAATAGGAAACATAAGGGGAAAATGGGATAAAATAGTAGGAACAAAGAACACGGAGCATATTAAATCAGGGTATAAGCCAGTGCATCCCATGGGAAGTAAATTTTTAAAGAGATACAGTAAGTCCTGGGTGGCTTAACTCCAACGTAAAAAATGCATATAAAAGCAAAGGAGAAGGCCTTCAAAAAATACAAGGCTGAGGGATCATCAGCATTCCTACTTTACAAAGTATGCAACAAGAAATGTAAGGGCACAATCGGGGCGGCTAATCAGTGGCGACAACTTCCCCTGTACCTCCGACCACGTCAGGTTCTCCGGCCGGCAGAACCGTCACTTCTGGTTAGACTGCAAGCCGCAATCCCAACCCTACGCTGCTCTCCTGCTTCTGGATAGGCCCTCAGACAGCCTAGCAGCCAGATGTTCCCGGGATAGGCCCAAACTCCAGCCTAGCTGCCCGGGCAGCACAACACATGTCCACCTAGACAGCCGTCAAGATGGCACAGAACACTGATCACCTGACTCCACCCAAATATATAGGTTCTCCCAGCAGGCCAAGGGGCCAAGAAAACCCCTACCCATTGGCAGAGACACCCCATATACTCCTAATCTGTTCTTTCATCGCCCTTATCTTATCTAATGTCACCAGGTAATGGGCCACCCAGCGACAGAAGAGAGAAGTGCAGCAATTCCAGACTTGGGGTGAAATCAATTGATCCCTAGCAATTGGCCAAGGCAACTATACCTGGCAGGTAAATTTAGGAGCAACCCTGCCTAAGCATCAGGGTGCTACATCTATTTATGAAAACTCAGAGGCATGTACAGTGCAAAGCATATGAAATGAAATTCATATGAAATGGTCATACAGGACAGATACCTCATACAGGACAGTCACATTGATAGATGACACAGATATTGTAGTATTCTAAAACTGTTGTCTCAAGTGTTGTGTCTCAGTCAGTGTTCTGAGAAATCTGGGTGATAGATGTGTGAAAAAAGGCTGGGAAGCATGCCAAGGAAATTAATCTGTATGGAGGAAAAATTGAGAGTACAGTAACTCCGAGATGTGCTGTCCGAATGGGTAGGGGTAGGAAGTTTGGGGATTGGAAAATTTCAGCTTACAGATATGGGAAGGAGGAGGGATGAAGTGCAGGTTTAGGGTCAAAGTGTATTGGGATGGGGGAAGACAGGGAACGAGGCAAGGCTTAGGATAGTAATCGAAGTGGAGGGAGACAGAAAGGAAGGAGTGTGGGGAGGGGGCTGAGGGGGATGTGGCAGGTTCCCCCTAGGCCTGCAGTTAAGGGAGGCGATTGGATTTAGGAGGTTTCGAGCATCAGACCCTTACACTCCTCTGAGTGAAACTGACCCAGTAAAATCAAGTTTTGTGGTATCAATCAAGTTTTATTTGAGAGGAGAGGATGAGATCTTCCATCATCCTGATCTCCTCTACTTTATGTAGGGGGAGGGGGCTTTTAAATTCATGGGGATACAAGCCTTGACAGCATTGAGGAGGTGTCAAAGAATGGATCAATGATAGGTTTTAATGAGGATGTGGGAGTTGTGTAGAAGGGAAAATGGGCCCTCTGGGATCCAGTGAACTTTTGTGAGATAGTCCTTGTGTCTTGCCAGAAGGTTTTTAGTTTCATGCCAAGCCAGAACATGTGGAGAATGGTATCCCCATCTGTATTACACTGCCAGCAAAGAATAGAGATATTAGGAAAAAAATTGTGGAGAACGGTAGGTCTACTGTATGATTTGGTTAAAATTTTAAAATCAGTCTCTTGATGATCGGTACAATATGAGGACTTTAGTGAAAAATTCAGTATCTTTTGAGCATTGTTCTGTTGTGAAGACATCTGTAAGTCTTGTTTCAGGAGTTGGGCTTAATGTTCCTATTTTGGTCTAGAAGCATATGCTTAGAGGTAAGATGGGAATGTCAAAGGAGGCTAGAGTCAGAAAAGAGTTGATTAAAGGGGGGGTTAACTGTCATGAAAAAGACACCAGAGGCGGTAGGGATGTTAGGAGGTGCCTCAGTTATAGGGCTTTCTGAAGGTTGAGTCATAGGGGCCTCCTATCGAGGGCCATTGGCCGGACTGAATGAAGTGTGGGGCTCAGTATTTCTTATTGGTGTACAAAGGCTGGAACAAGATATCGCAAGTTCCCATGCTAAATCTTGGGTTGCCAATAATTGGGCATAAGGGAGAGTTAATGGCGGATTGTTTGTATTTTATGAAAGCCTTGGCATAGGTCCAACCATGGGATGCGATTTTAATGAGGGGGAGAATAGAAGGCATACCAGTAAGCTCTGCTTAGGGGTATGGTGGAAGCAGCGTTTGAGATGGGCATGACCATAACAGTCAAGGAGCCTCACTAGGTGACACGCAGAATGCTACCAATTGAGTTTAGGACAATTGTTGGCCCATACAAAATTAGACAATAGAGCATTAGCTTGTTTCAGATAGGATTAGGGAATGTTACATAGTTACATAGTTAGGTTGAAAAAAGACCATCTAGATCAACCAAAAGAAAAAATAAATATAAAACCTCATATACAGCACACAGAAAAATTAGAGGATCCTGTACTCACAGTTGATTCAGAGAAAGGCAAAAAAACACCTATAAAGCATGGTCCAATTTGGTTTAGCGGGGGAAAAATAAAACCCTTCCTGATCCCCTGAAGGCAGATATTCCCTGGATCAACAATATTTGGTGTAATTAACTATAAATATTAATATCCAGTGCCTCACAAAAGTGTAATCGGTAGTCAAATTAGATTTGAAATGTATGTCCCTGATGGTGCTCCCTGTATGTTGGGCCTCTCTGTGGCCAGGCTGTGGAAAAGCCTCACACATGTGGTATCCCCATACTCAGGAGTAGCAGAATGTATTTTGGGGTGTCATTTTTGCTATGTGCATGCTATGTGTTAGAAATAGCTTATAAATGGACAACTTTGTGTAAACAAAAAAAAAAAATTCATCTTCTTTCCACATTTTCCAAAAACTTGTGGGAAAAAAATGACACGTTCAAAAGACTCATAATGCCTCATAGATTTATGTTGGGGTGTTTACTTTCCAAAATTGGGTCATTTTTTGGGCATATACAATGTCCTGGTGCTCCAGAACCTTTAAGAGTGTGATAGGTAGTCAAGAAATGAAATGTGTAATTTATGTCCCTAGAACACCTGATGGTGCTCCTTGCGTGTTGGGCCTCTCTGTGGCCAGGCTGTGTAAAAGTCTCACACATGTGGTATCGCCATACTCGGGAGGAGTAGCAGAATGTCTTCTGGGGTGTAATTTATGGTATACATATGTTGTGTGAGAGAAATAACCCATTAATATAACAATTTTGTTGAAAAAAAAATCTTCATTTTGCAAAGAATTGTGGGAAAAAATTACAACTTCAAAAACTCACCATGAATCTTACTAACAACCTTAGGCTGTCAACTTTCTAAAAAGGGGTAATTTGGGGGCTATTTGTACTGTCCTGGCTTGTTAGGGTCTCAAGAAATGAGATAGGCCGTCAGTACATCAGGTGTGATCAATTTTCAGTGATTGGCACCATAGCTTGTACTCTAAATTTCACACAGACCAAATAATTTACACTGATTTGGGTTATTTTTACCAAAGATATGTAGCAGTATACATTTTAGCCAAAATTTAGGAATACAAATTACAAATTTGCAAAATTTTATAACGAAATGAAGAAAAATAAAAATTTTTACAAAATTTTCGGTCTTTTTTCATCAAAAAATAAAAAAAACAGGAGGTGATCAAATACCACCAAAAGAAAGCTCTATTTGTGTGAAAAAAGGACAAAAATTTCATATGGGTACAGTGTTGCATGACTGAGTAATTGTCATTCATGTTTCCATCAGCTGTCAGGTGCTCCCGCCGCCATTGCGGGTAAGAGTAATTGTCATTCAAAAAGCGAGAGCACGAAAAGCTGAAAATTGGTCTCATTAGGAAGGGGGTTTAAGTGCCCAGTGGTAAAGTGAATAAACCACCTCTCAAAAGCAAACCAATGAAAAGTAAGGCGGTAACACATATGTGTTAATTACATGTGAAGAAAGAATAAAAAACAATCCACATATACTTGAGTCCAAAGGTGAGAAAAAAATTATTTAGAAGAAATTATAAATAAATATTACACAGCCAAAACATTTTTTTTTTAATTCTTTTTTTTTTCCTAAATCTTGCTGAAGAAAACTCCAATCACCGTGCTCCTGGTCCGAAATGTGCCTCAGATACTCACAAGGTGTACAAACTGCACGCTTACCAACAGCATCTATGATATGCGCTTTTGGTGTCATAGGGTACCACCCTTTTTGCACGTTGTTTTCACAATGTCCCACCTTAGAGGGGTTGTAAACCCGCATGTTTTTTCACCTTAATGCATCCTATGCATTAAGGTGAAAAAACTTCTGTCACTGAGCAGCCCCCCAGCCCCCCATTTTTACTCACCTGAGCCTGTTCGTTCCCGACATGCTCTACCTCTCTGCCTGGGGTTCTCGGTTCTTGATTGGATAGATTGATAGCAGCACAGCCATTGGCATCTGCTGCTGTCAATCAAATCCAATGACCCAGGGGCGGGGCCGAGTCCAGCATTCTGTGTCTATGGACACAAATGCTGGACTCGGGAGCGTGCCCACACAGTAACCCCCAGGGAGAACACTTCTCCTAGGGGGCTTACCGATGCGGGGAGGAGCCGCGGGCACCTTTGGGGGGACCCCAGAAGACGATGATTGGGGCCACTCTGTGCAAAATGAACTGCACAGTAGAGGTAAGTATGATATGTTTGTTATTTAAAAAAAAAAACACGAGGGTTTACAACCCCTTTAAGAATGGTATATGGGAAACAACCACCAACTGATCTCCTCAAACATCAAACAAGACCCCGGGAGAGATAATAATCTAGGATAGTGTGATACCATTTTATTAAAAGTCAAAACAAGGATTTAAAAATATAAATGTGCCCCTCACATTTCATGGTGCTATAGTCAGCACCAACACAACCAGCCTGTTCGATTATCCTGCACACCTCTTGGTCCGAGCTGGTGTGCGTCCCAGAAAGTTAAAACGACAAAGTTCAAACAAGATCAAAAAACGGAAATGATGTCATGTATGGTGGACGTGCAGCCTCAAGATTGCTACTGTGCGTCCGCCATACATGGCGTAATTTTCGTTTTTTGAGTCTGTTGCAACCCCATTCACCGTTTCAGGTCATATTTTTAGCCTGAATTGAAATTTAGAAATTCGGACCTGAAACGGACCAAAAGATGCACAGGACTCCTGTGCAATTTGCATCGGAGCCGCTGTGGAGATGTGTGAACCGGCTCCATAAAGACTCAGTCACAATTTCCTGCTATGTAAATTGGATACGGAGAAACCCGCATCCAATTTGCAACAGTGTGAACCCAGCCTAAATGAGTGGCACATTTATATGTTTAAATCCTTATTTTGACTTTTAATAAAAGGGTATCACATTATCCTGGATTATTATCTCTCCTTATTGATGTTTGAGGAGATCAGCTGGTGGTTGTTTCCCATTCTTAAGGTGGGACATTGTGAAAACAACGTGCAAAAAGGGTGGTACCCTATGACATCAAAGGTGCATATCATAGATGCTGTTGGTAAGCATGCATTTTGTACACTTACAGTATCTCACAAAAGTGAGTACACCCCTCACATTTTTGTAAATATTTTATTATATCTTTTCATGTGACAACACTGAAGAAATGACACTTTGCTACAATGTAAAGTAGTGAATGTACAGCTTGTATAACAGTATAAATTTGCTGTCCCCTCAAAATAACTCAACACACAGCCATTAATGTCTAAATCGCTGGCAACAAAAGTGAGTACACCCCTAAGTAAAAATGTCCAAATTGGGCCCAATTAGCCATTTTCCCTCCCCAGTGTCGTTTAGTGTCACAAGTTCTCAGGTGTGAATGGGGAGCAGGTGTGTTAAATTTGGTGTTCTCGCTCTCACTCTCTCATATTGGTCACTGGAAGTTCAACATGGCACCTCATGGCAAAGAACTCTCTGAGGATCTGAAAAAAAGAATTGTAGCAAAGGGTCATTTCTACAGTGTTGTCATAAGAAAAGATATAATTAAGAAAAATAACAAAAATGTGAGGGGTGTACTCACTTTTGTGAGATACTGTATGAGGAGTATCTGAGGCACCTTTAAGACCAGGAGCATGGTGATTGGAGTTTTCTTCAGCAAGATTTAAGGAAACAATGAATGGTCATTCAATATACGGGGCAAAATGAGGGAGAATATTTTAATATAATATAACATTAATTTTGCCATGTTTGTTGGATTGTACCGCCATATGAATTTCATCTGTGTTGATAGTCAAGAATGGTTTGTAGGTAGGGTTCCAACTTGGGTAAGATGGATACGCCTCAAGCTTTTCCATTAGACCCTGGTGCAGTGCATGAAGGCAGGGCCGGTACGGGGGGGGAGTAATTTTTGACAAGTTCCCTTTTTAAGAGGAATTGCTCTCTGTAAGCTTGGTATATTTTGCATGGCTGTCCTCATATCTTTGGGCTTGCTCTTTGGTAATGCATAAATATCTAGCTACTTAATGTAGATCTTTCAACAATTTATTTCTTGCGGGAAAGAGTTGTTAGCACCATGCCCAAGTAATCTCTAATCATACTTTAATCTGTAGAACTAGGTATCGATTAATATCTGGATCATCTCTGGAAATCTTCTGAACATTGGTGGGCCATTTAATGGCTATTCTGGCCATTGGCTAGTCCATGTTGAAGAAAAGCATCCCCACATGATACTGCCACCACAATGTTTCACGATGGGAATGGTTTGTTCAGGGTGATGTGCAGTGTTATGCCGCGTACACACGAGCGGACTTTTCAACCGGACTGGTCCGACGGACTATCCAACGGACTTTCGACGGACTTCCAACGCACTTTCCGAATGAACAGACTTGCCTACACACAATCACACCAAAGTCCGATGGATTCGTACGTGATGACATACGACCGGACTAAAATAAGGAAGTTGATAGCCATTAGCCAATAGCTGCCCTAGCGTCGGTTTTTGTCCGTCAGACTAGCATACAGACGAGCGGACTTTTCCATAGGAACTGGGTCGGGCGGAGTTCCGACGTAAAGATTTGAAACATGTTCCAAATCTAAAGTCGGTCAGATTTTCGACCGAAAAAGTCCGCTGCAGGTCCGATGAAGCCCACACACGGTCGAATTATCCGCCGGACTCGGTCCGTTGGACCAGTCCGGTCAAAGTCCGCTCTTGTGTACGCGGCATTAGTTTTCCGCCACACATAGCAGTTCAATTTTGGTCTCATCTGACCAGAGCATCTTCTTCCACATGTTTGCTGTGTCCCCCACATGGCTTCTCGCAAACTACAAATGGGACTTCTTATGACTTTCTTTCAACAATGGCTTTTTTTCTTGTCACTCTTCCATAAAGGCCAGATTTGTGGAGTGCACGATTAATAGTTGTCCTGTGGATAGATTCTCCCACCTGAGCTGTGGATCTCTGCAGCTCCTCCAGAGTTACCATGGGCCTCTTGGCTGCTTCTCTGATTAATGCTCTCCTTCCCTGGCCTCTCAGTTTAGGTGGGCAGCCATGTCTTGGTAGGTTTGCATTTGTGCCATACTTTTTCTATTTTCAAATGATGGATTGAACTGTGCTCCGTGAGATGTTCAAAGCTTGGGATATTTTTTTATAACCTAACCCTGCTTTAAACTTCTCCACACCTTTTATAGCTGACCTGTCTGGTGTGTTCCTTGGCCTTCATGATGCTGTTTGTTCACTAAGGTTTTGTAAAAAACCTCCTGAGGGCTTCACAGAACAGTCATATTTATACTGAGATTAAATTACACACAGGTGGACTCTGTTTACTAATTAGGTGACTTCGGAAGCTAATTTGTTCCACTAGATTTTAGTTAGGGGGTATCAGAGTAAAGGGGGCTGAATACAAATGCGCGCCACACTTTTCTGACACTTATTTGTCAAAAAGTTTGAAAACCATTTATCATTTTCCTTCCACTTTACAATTATGTGCCACTTTGTGTTGGTCTATCACATTAAATCCCAATAAAATAAGTTTACTTTTTTGGTTGTAACATGACAAAATGTCATGGGGTATGAATACTTATTCAAGGCACTGTAGGTTTTAATATAAATCTTATGTGCTTGTCTTGTTAAAGAAAACTACAATTTAGAAAATTTGTTTAAAGCTAAGGGAAAGAGGCCTTTTGGGAGAACAGTAGTGATTTCATGATTTTGGATGCTCCATTTGGTATAATTTTACTGTCTTTACTAAGAGCCCTTTCACACTCAGTGCCCGGGCGTCGGCGGTAAAGCGCTGATATTTTTAGCGGCGCTTTACCGTCATCTTAGTGGCGCTTTTCGGCACGCTTTCATCTGTGAAGCCCTCACCGCTCCTAAAGTTCCTTAAAGAAGCTGCTAGCAGGACTTTTTTTGATGTCCTGCCAGCGCATCACTCTAGTGTGAAAGCCCTCGGGCTTTCACATTGGAGTGACAGGAGAGGCGCTTTGCAGGCGCTATTTTTAATACTATAGCGCCTGTAAAGCGCCTCAGTGTGAAAGGGGTCTTACTGCAACATTACAGGGTATTTACAATGGTTATATGATACACCGTTCAAAGACTACATTCTATTTATTTATTTAGAAAAGCAAACAAATGATCTTATCAATTGTAATGTGATATATTGATCTACAGTGGTAGGTGCAATACTGCTATTATCGAATGTTTTTTTTGTTTTTTACATTGGAATGCTATATATTTTTTCTCGTTTTTGAACTGATCGATCATATATCAAACAAATTTTTAAAAAACTATATAATTCTACATTTCATTGTTGTTACAGTCTAAGAATGCTAACACTTAAAATACATTAACTAACTATTTTGTTTTTTCCTAATTTGTTTGAGCATAATAATGGCTTGATTGTTGAACGGGTGAGTGTCAAAAACAAATGTGCTCTTCACTCATTTCTATCACTTAACTCATCCTATTGTAAGACTTATAAGAAGAGAGGTTTTGTTTGTTCAGAGATTTGTTTCTCAGAATAATGAATTCATAGTTGCAAAGCTTTGTTTTACATAAATTGGTGTACATAATACCACTATGCTCGCTGACTGATATTTCTGAGCTTGTTAATGTCTTTATCCCTGTATATTTACTGCCATGTGTTGGTTACATATTTTCCTGAGATATGTGTTATATGATAGAGGATGTATCGTAAAATAAATAATATTTAACAAAGTACCCTTTTATTTTAACTTTTTTAGACATCTAAAAGTGGCCTACAGTCAGCCTAAAAAAAATACAAACTCCATCTAGTTCAACCAAAAGATAAATAAATATTATTAAATATAAACCCCCCCATATACACAATCCTTTACTTACAGTGGATCCAGAGGAAGGCAAAAAACAATTTATAAAGCATGGTTCAATTTGACTCCAGAAGGTAGTCGGATATTATGTGAATCAACAATCTCTGGTGTTAATAATTGTACATGTTTATATCCAGTTATACATTTTGCATTTAGGAATGCATATATCTATTTTAATATAATCTACTGTGCAGCAGGCCAGAGCTAGTTTTTGAGGGAGTTTATTCCACATTTTCATAGCCCTTACTTCGAGGAAGCCTTTCCGTGTGTGAAGGTTAAATCTTTTTTCTGCAGACAAAGAGTGCCCCCTTTTTCCTTTGTCATGACCTTAAAGTGAATATCTATATACCAAGTTCACTATTTGGACCACTCATGTATTTATACATGGTGATTATATCCCCCTGAAAGTGATTGTAAAGTCTTGTGTTTTTTTTTTTTATAAAAATAACAAACATGTTATACTTACCTGCTCTGTGCAGTGGATTTGCACAGAGCAGCCCAGATGGTCCTCTTCTCAGGTTCTTCTTCAATGCTCCTGGCCCCTCCCTCCTGTTAAGTGCCCCCACAGCAAGCGGCTTTCTATGGGGGCACCTGAGCCGAGCCACAGCTCCCTGTGTCCATGCAGACACAGAGCTGTGGCCTGGTCCCGCCCCTTTCTCTCCTCATTGGCTGACTGACTTTGACAGCAGTGGGAGCCAATGGCACTGCGCTGCTGTCTCAGCCAATGAGGGGAGTCCAAGGCAGCTGAGACACTGCTACAACATCGCTGGATCTAGAGGGACCTCAGGTAAGTATTGGGGGGTTGCTGCACACAGAAGGCTTTTTATCTTAACCAGTTGCCGACCTCCGCACGACGATGTACGTCGACAGAGCGGCACGGGCAGGCAAAAGGGCTTACAGGTACGTCCTTGCCTTCCCGCGGGTGGGGGGTCCGATCAGACCCCCCCCCCGGTGCCAGCGGCGGTCGGATTCAGGTCAGGGTCGATCAAAGGTGAGGGGGAGGCCACTTATTCGTGGCTCCCCCCTCGCGATCGCTCCTGGCCAATGACAGGCTTCCTCGGCTTCTGTGAATGTAAACAGAAGCGGAGGAAGTGATGTCATCTCTCCTCGAGCCGGTCTTTTCGTCCCGGCGCCGAGGAGAGAAGACATCCAAGTAAGTGCACCAACACTACACCAACAGTAGAACACGCAGGCACACTTGTCACCCCCCTGTCACCCCCCAGTCACCCCCTGATCACCCCCCTGTACCCCCTGTCACTCTGACACCAATAGCAGTTTTTTTTTTCTGATTATTGCATTGGTGTCAGTTTGTGTCAGTTACAAGTGTTAGGGCAGTTAGGTTAGCCCCCTTTAGGTCTAGGGTACCCCCCTTTAGGTCCAGGGTACCCCCCTAACCCCCCTAATAAAGTTTTAACCCCGTGATCACCCCCCGTCGCCAGTGTCACTAAGCGATCATTTTTCTGATCGCTGTATTAGTGACACAGGTGACGCTAGTTAGGGAGGTAAGTATATAGGTTTGCTGTCAGTGTTTTATAGTGACAGGGACCCCCATATACTAAATAATGATATTTGAAGCGCTTCACAATGTGCATGAAAATGAATATATAAGAATAAATGTAAATAGTCAAATAAATCCAGCGGTGAGTAAAAATTCCTAAAAAATCCAGCAATCAAAATAGTGTAAAATTATAAAAAATTAGTGACACCAAATGTGTAAAAAAATTCACATAAAAAATCCACATAAAAATAAATATATAGGGATGTATTCAGAAGGTTCAATTATACAGGTGTAGAATCCTGATTGGTATAGAGCTTTTGATCACTAGCAAAGCTGTTTAAAAACACTTGCTTAATTAAGGTGCTCATTGACCTTCATAGTAACAACGTGCTTTTTGCTTCTATTCACAACCAATGTGAGAATCATAAACAGGCAGATAAGAGAAAAAAACAATCATTGTGCAATAGTTAGGATACCAAGGTACACAGGCAAACTTCAATCCACTCACGTGTGCCTTATAATGATAAGGCATATGCAGGTTTTACTATAGCAGTCAGCCGCCTTAGACAGGAGCAGATTCAGTGCAGTACACTGTGTGATCCTTGAAAAAGTCACGTGACTGTGATGTAACGCGTGGGAGGAGCCAAGGACGCTCTGTGCAGATCAGCAGTATCACACAGTGTACTGCACTGAATCTGCTCCTTTTTTGCAGACTTGTTTACTCCCCATCAAGTTGTCTGCGTTGATGAGTCCCTGATTAAGTTTTCTGGCCGCTTGTCCTTCAAACAGTACCTTCCCAGCAAGCGTGCCAGATACGGGGTCAAGATGTATAAGCTCTGTGACAGGGCCACAGGCTATACATGTAGTTTTATTGTTTACGAGGGCAAAGATAGTCACGTAGAGCCGACAAACTGCCCTGACTACATAGGAAGCGCTGGCAAGATAGTGTGGGACTTGGTGTCACCCTTATTCGGAAAGGGGTACCACTTGTACGTTGACAATTATTATACGAGCGTGCCACTTTTTAGTCACCTTTTTGATCATCAAATTGGAGCATGTGGCACCGTGCGACCTAATCCCTGGGGCTTTCCCCAGCGGCTTGTAGAGTCCCGTCTTAGGCTGGGGGAGAGAGCCTGCTTGAAGTATAATAATTTGCTCGCTATGAAGTGGAGGGATAAGAAGAATGTTTTCGTTCTCACCTCCCTTCATGCAGACACGACGACCCAAATTACTACGGCGACTGGTGTTGTGGAGAAACCCCTCTGTGTCCACGAATATAACCTTAATATGGGAGGGGTGGACCAGTTGTTGGCGCCGTATCTAATTGCCCGTAAGGCCAGACGCTGGTACAAAAAAGTGTCTGTTTATTTATTTCAATTGGCTTTGCTGAACGCTCTTGTGCTATACAGAGCTTCAGGACGGACTGGATCCTTCCTTAAATTCCAGGAAGAGATCGTCAGAGCCCTTCTGTTTCCAGACGGTGCTCCACCTCACCTTCCCAATCCAAATGCAGTAGGCCGGCTGCATGAGAGGCATTTTCCTTATGTCCTCCAGAGTACCCCTACCCAACGAGCCCCCCAAAGAAAATGTCGTGTCTGCAGAAAGCGCGGATTTAGGCGTGACACCCGGTATTATTGTCCCTCCTGTCCTGGCAATCCTGGTCTTTGCATTGGTGAACGTTTTGAACGCTACCATACACTAGTTGAGTATTAGCGTAGGGTACAGCACTGCACAGACTAGGACACACTTTCACAGGGTCTCCCAAGATGCCATCGCATTTCGAGAGACCCAAACCTGGAACCGTTACAGTTTTAAAAGTTACAGTTATAAAAAAAAAAATGTAAAAAAAAAAAAATGTAAAAAAGTAAAAAAAAAAAAAATACACAAAAAAAATATAAAATAAAAAAAACAAAAATAGTTGTCGTTTTATTGTTCTCTCTCTCTCTCTATTTTCTCTCTATTGTTCTGCTCTTTTTTACTGTATTCTATTCTGCAATGTTTTATCATGTTTGCTTTTCCGGTATGTAATTTTTTTTATAGTTTACTGTCTTTTAAACATTTTTTTGTTTTCAGGTACGCCATTCAGCTGCAGCGCGGATTTATTTATCTTGACAGCAACAGCGTTTGCTCCCACGATACATAAATCCGTGACTCCAGCGCTGTTGGAGGTGATTTCACCACCACAGTTACATACTTCAGCATATATGCCGAAGCGTGGGGGCAGAAGTGGGTGGAGGAGCGATTTGCTCCTGCCTTTTGCGGGAGGATGCCCCCATGCTTCGGCATATATATATTTTAGGTAGGCACAGGTTGCGTTAAATGTTTTATTTTTTACTATGTTTTTTTTTTGTATTTGCTTTGCAGGTATGGTAAGTATTACTTTTATACTGTAATGTTACTTTGTTTTTTGTTAACCATCATTTGCTTAGCAGGTACGCCATTCAGTTGCAGCGCGGATTTATTTATCTTGACAGCAACAGCGTTTGCTCCCACGATACATAAAGCCGTGACTCCAGCACTGTCGGAGGTGATTTCACCACCACAGTTACCGAAGCGTGGGGGCAGCAGTGGGTGGAGGAGCAATTTGCTCCTGCCTTTTGCGGGAGGATGCCCCCATGCTTTGGCATATATAAATGGTGCATGTATGCCCATCATTAGAAGTGGGTGGATGAAGGGAGGTATTCTAATGGTGGGCATACCCACCGATCAATATCTTTTTTTCGTTCAGCCCACAGGCTGCATGAAAAAAAAGTTTACAATATATGCCCAACAAGGACCAGCAACGTACTGGTATGTTGCTGGACTTTGAGTGGTTATACCAGAATGATGCCTGCAGGTTTAGGTATCATCTTGGTATCATTCTTTTCAGCCAGCGGTCGGCTTTCATGTAAAAGCAATCCTAGCTGCTAATTAGCCTCTAGACTGCTTTTACAAGCAGTGGGAGGGAATGCCCCCCCCCCCCACCGTCTTCCATGTTTTTCTCTGGCTCTCCTGTCCCAACAGGGAACCTGAAAAAGCAGCCGGTGATTCGGCCAGCTGACCATAGAGCTGATCAGAGACCAGAATGGCTCCAAACATCTCTATGGCCTAAGAAACCGGAAGCTACGAGCATTTCATGACTTAGATTTCGCCGGATGTAAACAGCGCCATTGGGAAATTGGGAAAGCATTTTATCACACCGATCTTGGTGTGGTCAGATGCTTTGAGGGCAGAGGAGAGGGTCTAATAGACCCCAATTTTTTCAAAAAAGAGTACCTGTCACTACCTATTGCTATCATAGGGGATATTTACATTCCCTGAGATAACAATAAAAATGATTAAAAAAAAATAAAAATGAAAGGAACAGTTTAAAAATAAGATAAAAAATAAAAAAATTAATTAAAAAAAAAAAAAAAAAAAAAAAAGCACCCCTGTCCCCCCCTGCTCTCGCGCAAATGTAAACAGCAATTGCACCATGCATGTGAGGTATCACCGCGAAGGTCAGATCGAGGGCAGTAATTTTAGCAGTAGACCTCCTCTGTAAATCTAAAGTGGTAACCTGTAAAGGCTTTTAAAGGCTTTTAAAAATGTATTTAGTTTGTCGCCACTGCACGTTTGTGCGCAATTTTAAAGCATGTCATGTTTGGTATCCATGTACTCGGCCTAAGATCATCTTTTTTATTTCATCAAACATTTGGGCAATATAGTGTGTTTTAGTGCATTAAAATTTTAAAAAGTGTGTTTTTTCCCCAAAAAATGCGTTTGAAAAATCACTGTGCAAATACTGTGTGGAAAGAAAAAATGAAACACCCACCATTTTAATCTGTAGGGCATTTGCTTTAAAAAAATATATAATGTTTGGGGGTTCAAAGTAATTTTCTTGCAAAAAAAATAATTTTTTCATGTAAACAAAAAGTGTCAGAAAGGGCTTTGTCTTCAAGTGGTTAGAAGAGTGGGTGATGTGTGACATAAGCTTCTAAATGTTGTGCATAAAATTCCAGGACAGTTCAAACCCCCCCCCCTCCAAATGACCCCATTTTGGAAAGTAGACACCCCAAGCTATTTGCTGAGAGGCATGTCGAGTCCATGGAATATTTTATATTGTGACACAAGTTGCGGGAAAAAGACAAATTATTTTTTTTTTTTTTTTTTTGCACAAAGGTGTCACTAAATGATATATTGCTCAAACATGCCATGGGAATATGTGAAATTACACCCCAAAATAAATTCTGTTGCTTCTCCTGAGTACGGGGATACCACATGTGTGAGACTTTTTGGGAGCCTAGCCGCATACGAGACCCCCAAAACCAAGCACCGCCTTCAGGCTTTCTAAAGGCGTAAATTTTTGATTTCACTCTTCACTGCCTATCACAGTTTCGGAGGCCATGGAATGCCCAGATGGCACAAACCCCCCCAAATGACCCCATTTTGGAAAATAGACACCCAAAGCTATTTGCTGAGAGGTATAGTGAGTATTTTGCAGACCTCACTTTTTGTCACAAACTTTTGAAGATTGAAAAAAGAAAAAAAAAATAAGTTTTTCTTGTCTTTCTTCATTTTCAAAAACAAATGAGAGCTGCAAAATACTCACCATGCCTCTCAGCAAATAGCTTGGGGTGTCTACTTTCCAAAATGGGGTCATTTTGGGGCGGTTTTGTGCTATCTTATTTTATGGCCTTCAAAACTGTGATGGGTAGTGAGGAGTGAAATAAAAAATTAACGCTCTTAGAAATCCTGAAGGTGGTGATTGGATTTCGGGGCCCCGTATGAAGCTAGGCTCCCAAAAAGTGCCACTCATGTGGTATCCCCGTACTCAGGAGAAGCAGCAGAATGTATTTTGGGGTGTAATTCCACATATGCCCATGGCATGTTTGAGCAATATATCATTTAGTGACAACTTTGTGCAAAAAAAAAAAATTGTCACTTTCCCGCAACTTGTGTCCAAATATAAAATATTCCATGGACTCAACATGCCTCTCAGCAAATAGCTTGGGGTGTCTACTTTCCAAAATGGGGTCATTTGGGGGGGTTTTGTGCCATCTGGGCATTTTATGGCCTTCAAAACTGTGATAGGTAGTGAGGAGTGAAATAAAAAATTTATGCCCTTAGAAATCCTGAAGGCGTTGCTTGGTTTTCGGGGCCCCGTACGCGGCTAGGCTCCCAAAAAGTCCCACACATGTGGTATCCCCATACTCAGGAGAAGCAGCTAAATGTATTTTGGGGTGCAATTCCACATATGCCCATGGCCTGTGTGAGCAATATATCATTTAGTGACAACTTTGTGCAAAAAAAAAAAAATTTGTCACATTCCCGCAACTTGTGTCAAAAAATAAAATATTCCATGGACTCAACATGCCTCTCAGCAAATAGCTTGGGGTGTCTACTTTCCAAAATGGGGTCATTTGGGGGGGTTTTGTGCCATCTTGGCATTTTATGGCCTTCAAAACTGTGATGGGTAGTGAGGAGTGAAATAAAAAATTTATGCCCTTTGAAATCCTGAAGGCGGTGCTTGGTTTTCGGGGCCCCGTACGCGGCTAGGCTCCCAAAAAGTCCCACACATGTGGTATCCCCGTACTCAGGAGAAGCAGCTGAATGTATTTTGGGGTGCAATTCCACATATGCCCATGGCCTGTGTGAGCAATATATCATTTAGTGACAACTTTTTGTAATTTTTTTTTTTGTCATTATTCAATCACTTGAGACAAAAAAAATAAATATTCAATGGGTTCAACATGCCTCTCAGCAATTACCTTGGGGTGTCTACTTTCCAAAATGGGGTCATTTGGGGGGGTTTTGTACTGCCCTGCCATTTTAGCACCTCATGAAATGACATAGGCAGTCATAAACTAAAAGCTGTGTAAATTCCAGAAAATGTACCCTAGTTTGTAGGCGCTATAACTTTTGCGCAAACCAATAAATATACGCTTATTGACATTTTTTTTACCAAAGACATGTGGCCGAATACATTTTGGCCTAAATGTATGACTAAAATTGAGTTTATTGGATTTTTTTTATAATTTTATATATAATTAAATTTTCGGTCTTTTTCCGTTTATAGCGCAAAAAATAAAAGCGGCAGAGGTGATCAAATACCATCAAAATAAAGCTCTATTTGTGGGAAGAAAAGGACGCAAATTTCGTTTGGGTACAGCATTGCATGACCGCGCAATTAGCAGTTAAAGCGACGCAGTGCCAAATTGTAAAAAGTGCTCTGGTCAGGAAGGGGATAAATCCTTCCGGGGCTGAAGTGGTTAATGCATAGAATGCATTAGGATAAAAAACTTCTGCCTTTACAATCACTTTAATCACCTCTTCTCAAGAGAGAATAAATTGTTTCCAGCGAATCTTTCCTCATAGCTGAGCTCTTTCATGCCTCGTATCAGTTTGGTTGCCTTTCACTGCACTTTCTTCAGTTCTCCAATGTAATTTTTGTGAACCGGTGCTCAAAACGGAATTGCATATTCCAGGTCTCAATAATAATTTGTACAGGATCAAAATTGTGTCTCTCTGTGGACTCTATATCTCTTTTGATACCAGAAAGTATTATTCTAGTTTTAGAAACTGCAGCTTGGCATTTCATGCTGTTATTAAAGTGTATGTAAACCCAACATTTCATAATACTGATATGTGTCTGCTATATCATGTACTTGTATGAAAAAGTATCCTGTCCTTTGTGTGAAATCCCTGGTGTTTCTGTCAGTCCCTCGGCTTTCCTATTAACCACTTAACCCCGGAAGATTTGGCTGCTCAATGACCAGGCCATTTTTTGCGATACGGCACTGCGTTGCTTTAACTGGCAATTGCGCGGTCATGCAACGCTGTACCCAAACAAAATTGATGTCCTTTTTTTTCCCCCACAAATAGAGCTTTCTTTTGGTGGTATTTGATCACCTCCTGCGGTTTATATTTTTTGCGCTATAAACAAAAGAATAGCAACAATTTTGAAAAAAACATAATATCTTTTACTTTTTGCTATAATAAATATCCCACATTTAAAAAAAAAAAAAAAAAAACACATTTTTCCTCAGTTTAGGCCGATATTATTCTTCTACATATTTGGTAAAAAAAAAAAAATGGCAATTAGCGTAATATTGATTGATTTGCACAAAAGTTATAGCGTCTACAAAATAGGGGATAGATTTGTAGCATTTGTATTTTATTTTTTTACTAATAATGGCGGCGAACTGCGATTTTATTCATTTAATTTTTTTTATCGGGACTGCGATATTGTGGCAGACAAATTGGACACTTTTGACACATTTTTGGGACCATTGACAATTATACAGCGATCAGTGCTATAAAAAAGGCACTGATTACTGTATAAATGTCACTGGCAGGGAAGGGGTTAACTCAAGGGGGCGATCAAGGGGTTAACTGTGTTCCCTAAGTGTGTTCTAACTGTAGGGGGATGGGACTGTCTAGGAGGAGAGAGAGATCGGTGTTCATGCTTAGTATGAACACATGATCTGTCTCTACTCCCCTGAAAGAACCGGGATTTGTGTGTTTACACACACAGATCCCGGTTCTCGCTCTGTCATGAGCGATCACGGGTGCCCGGCGGTCTTGCGCCCGCCGGGCACTGGCATCGGCTCTGGGCACATAGTGGCCAAAAGGGGAAGCAACGCAAGGTGCCATTCTGCCGCAGTAAAACTGCGGTGGCTGGTCAGCAAGCAGTTAAACACTGACTACACTAAACAGGAGGACAGTGTGGTCAGTTCCCTACCTGTGCTGAGAACTCAGTGTGCTCTCCTCCAATGATCAGACTTGTCCTGACATGACCCCGCTGTTCAGCCATTTACTGGCAAGTTCAGTGTTCTGCTGTTTCTGCTCCCCCAGCTCTCTGTTCAAAGCTGCACAAGGGACTTGAGGGTATGTATTAACATCTAAAACAGGGAAAAGTGTATTTATAATGTGTGCTGTTTTTTTTTTTTTTTTTTTTTTTTTTTTTATATCTCTATACACAAATGTTTTGCCTTTCATCTCTATTTTCATTTCTTTACTGTTGTAAAGATGGAGGGTTTTAACCTCTGCAATAATGTAAAAAGCCTTCTGTGTTCAGCTACGCCCCCCCCAGACCTGCAAATACTTACCTGAGCCTGATTTCAGTCCAGCACTGTGCCCAAAAGCAGCAGCTCTCTCCTCTCTCTCTCTCCTCACTGGACATGGAGGCAGCCCTTGGTTCCTGTTTCTGTCAATCACAGCTTGTGAGGAGAGAGTGGGTGGCAAGGCAGAGCCATGCTGTGTGTGTCAATGAATCGAGCCCACAGGAGGCTTGCTATAGGGGAATTCAGAGGGGGGAGGAGCCAGAAGCACCAGCAGAAGACCCCAGAAGAGGATGGGAGCTGCAAAACCATTGCAGAGAGCAGGTAAGTATGACATTATTTTTTTTTATTTTAAATTACCTTTCCATTTAGAAGAGTTTTGGGGGGTTTGTCCTACTCTTTCACAACCTGTCTTTTCATTTTGACTTTTTGTGACCTTGATTTGCTTTTTACACATTCCATTATGTTCTTTGAAACCAAATGTTATTTTCTGATTTTTTTTTTTTTTTTTGTCGCTTTTGTAAGCCACATATGTTTTACTTTTAGCCTGTTAAAGTGATTGCCCATGGTAATACATTCTGGAGTATATTTGCATAAAGTGGACTTGAAACATTCCCATTTCTGTTCTGTGTTCTTTAATGACAACATTCTCCCCTAAGCTAAGTCTTTGAGAGAAGCCCTCAACCTTGGATAATTGTCTCTCTTAAAAGTATGTACTTTAAGGATTTCATTAAATAAAATCATGTTATGGTCACTGCTACCCATATGTTCTTTATATGAACATTAACAGTAAGCTTCACACTGTTTAAGATTACTGGGTCCAGCAGAGCATCATTTCTAGTTGGGACTGCTATAATGTGTTCCATGAAATTGTCTTGGATTAGGCTTATAATGTTTCGCCCTTTTACTGTTCCAGCAGTGCCATTACCCCAGTCACTTTCAGGGTAGTTAAAATCTCCCATTATTACCAATGTCCCACACACTAATTTGCAGCTTCATCCATAATACTTTAGAACCATCACTGTCAAGTCTCTGGTGTGAGGCCGGGTTGCTCAGAGGGCGTCCCTTGCGGCTGAGTGCAGTGCTCCCCTGGGAGTGATACAGGGGATACAGTGCCCAAAGGTGCACGGGTTGCCAGAAATGCTGCAGGCTGGCTGGTTGGCAGTAAGTGGCTGGAGTGCGCTGGGTAGCAATGTGGGCAGCCGTGCGAAGAGAGGTCTTGAGTAAGAAACAGTGGGGTAAACCAAGAACAGGGTCCGCAGCCAGGCCAGGGGTCATATACTAGGAGGCAGTCCAAGAGGAGTACAGGAACAAGCCGAGTCATGCACGGAGGGCAGAGGATTGAGGAGTAGTCAGCTAAGCCGGAGTCAGAGCGAGGAGATAGACAGGAACGCAGGTCAAGCCAAGCAGAGGTCAAACCAGGGGTTTACTGAGTATACAAGGCACAGGAACACAGGAAGCTGTTGATAATCCAGCAAACTGCAAGTGTCAGTGGCAGATTTAAATAGGCCAGGGGGTGCGTCCACAATTGTCATGGCATGCGCGCGCACTGGAGCGCACAGACTGCCGTGTGCAAACGCACAGAAACTCATCTGGCGCAACCATGACGGTTACTGGCGGGATTGCCCACAACACAGCCATTTCTCTGACAATCACACTGTCCATCAACAAGGTCCTCTTTCACACTCACTTCAAGGTCACTCCCCATATCAAGAATGACACCACCGCATCAAGAATGCTTTACCTTATCCCTCCGAAAAAGCACATAGCAGGAATATTAATAGCCCAATTATGTGAACAATGAAACCAAGATTTAGCAATACCATATAAATTGTAGTTTTCTTCATGCATAAAAGCTTCAAAGTTTCCTGTCTTGCTTCTGGTAAACAAACATTTTATTCCATTGTTGCATTTTGCATGCGTTTTGTATATCTTTTTGTAGTACAAAAAGAAATTTATTGCTAATGGTTGTTTGAAAATGGGAATCTCCTTATCACCTGCCGTATCCCTCCCCCCATATTCCCCCATATCACTTTCCATTAATTTCTGACCCCTGCCTGCTTCATTGTATTCTAATTCTCCCTCCCCCTCAATCAATGGCTCAAAATCGATATGGTCCAGGAATATTTAGACAGAATAAAGGTGAAAAAAAGCACCTGGACCAGATGCCATGCACCCAGGGATCCTAAAATAATTGAGCTCTGTCATTTCAAAGCCAATTGTTTTCCATTTTTAGGGACTTTTTAACCACTTGACCTCTGGAAGATTTACCCCCTTCTTGACCAGGCCATTTTTTGCTGAACGGCATTGCGTTATTTAACTGATAATTGCATGGTCGTGCGACACTGTACCAAAATAAAATGTACGTCCTTTTTTCCCCACAAAAAGAGCTTTCTTTTGGTGGTATTTGATCACCACTGCGTTTTTATTGTTTATTTTTTGTGCTCTAAACAAAAAAAGACCGATCAAATTTCTTGATAAATTTAGGCCAGTATGTATTCTCCTCCTATATATTTTTGGTAAAAAAAAAATCCCAATAAGTGTATATTGATTGGTTTGCACAAAAGTTATAGCGTCTAAAAACTATAGGATACATACTGGAATTTTTATTTAAATTTTTTTTTTTTTACTAGTAATGGCGGTGGTCAGGGACAGCGGGACTGCAATATTGCTGTGGACATTCGGACGCTATTTGACACTTTTTTTGGGAACCACTGACACTAACAACAGTGATCAGAGCTAAAAATATGCTTGGTTACTGTACTAATGACACTGGCTGGGAAGGGGTTAAATATCTAGGGGAATCAAAAGGTTAAATGTCTGCCTACCCAGTGTTTTTGATGTACTATGAGAGGTGTTTTTGCTAGGGGAAGTAATAGATTTTCTTTCCCTGCTTTGCAGGGAAAGAAAATCTATTACTTCCCCACTGACAGGACAGGGCTCTGCATTGTTTACATAGGCAGAGGCCTGTCCTGTTTAAATTCATGACGATTGCTGGGTACCAGCAGTAATCCATTGGCCGGCACCCTGTGATCGACATCTCCTGTGTTTTTAATCACAGCACAGCAGGACGTGCGCACGCCCCCGCCTTCCCAGAAGTGTCAGTTCATGTACTACAGTAGGTACATAATCTGGCGCAGCCAAGCCGCCTTGCTTCTGTATATCTAGGTTATACAGTCGGTAAATGGTTAATGACTGGAATAGTACTACTGGATTGGCATAAGGTCAATGTGGTGCCTATATTTAAAAAGGGATCAAATTCTTTACCAAGAAACTATAGACCTGTTTGTTTAACTTCTATAGTCTGGAAGATACTGGAGATTTTAATAAAAGACAATATAGATGGGTTCTTGCTAGAATAAAATATGCTAGAAAAAATATTTTAAGCAGCAGACAGCATGGATTCATGAAAGACAGAAGTTGTCAAACAAATCCGATTTTCTTTTTATGCGGAGGGAAGTAAAACCTTGGACAGAAGGCAGCCTGTGGATGTGGTATACTTGGATTTTGCTAAAGTGTTTGACATAGTTCCCCACACACGGCTAATGTGTAAGGTAAAGTCTACAGGCTTTGAAAAATCTGTTTTTAAATGGATAGAAAAGTCGTGGTTAATGATTCTAAGGTTATCAATGGTGTACCTCAAGGTTCAGTGTTGGGACCGTTAATTTTCAATATATTTATAAATGATATAGGGTCTGGGATTAAAAGTACCATTTCAGGCTTTGCAAATGACACCAAGCTATGCAGTGGCATAACGTCCTTACATGAGGTCTTCAACTTATGAACCGACCTCAATGCACTGTTTAATTGGGCGACTATACAGACGAGGTTTAATGTTGATAATAGTAAAGTTATGCACTTGGGGGCTAGAAACATGCACACATCATACATACTAGGTGGAGTACAACTGGGGGAGTCAATTGTGCAGAAGGATCTGGGGGTTTTGGTAGATCTTAAGCTTAATAATAGCATGCAATGCTAAGCTGCAGTTTCCAAAGAGAGCAAAGTCCTTTCTTGTATTAAGAAAGGTACGGACTGCAGAAAGAGAGAGATATAATTTTGCACCTGTACAAATTATTAGTAAGAACTCGTGTGGAATATGCAGTTCGGTTTTGGGCACCAGTTCACAAAAGATATTGGGGAACTGGAGAAAGTGCAGAGAAGGGCAACCAAACTAATAAGAGGGATGGAGGAGCTCAGCTATGAGGAAACTGAATTTATTCTCTCTTGAGGAGATTAAGTGGGTATATGATCAACATGTATAAATACATAAGTGGTCCATATAGTGAACTTGGTGTTGAGTTATTCACTTTAAGGTCATCAGAGGACAAGGGGAAACTCTTTACGTCTGGAGGAAAAGAGATTTAATTTACAAATACGGAAAGGTTTCTTCACAGTAAGAGCTGTTAAAATGTAGAATATACTCTCTCAAGAGCTGGTTCTGGCTAGCTCAGTAAATTGCTTTAAAAAAGGCCTGGATTCTTTCCTAAATGTACATAATATAACTGGATACTAATATTTATAGGTAAAGTTGATCCAGGGACTATCCAATTGACTCTCGGGGGATCAGGAAGGAATTTTCCCCCTAAAGTAGCAAATTGGTTCATGCTTTGCTGTGGTTTTTTGCCTTCTTCTGGATCATCTGTAGGTATACAGTGCCTTGAAAAAGTATTCATACGCCTTGAAATTTTCTACATTTTGTCATGTTACAAGCAAAAATGTAAATGTATTTTATTGGGTTTTTTTCTGATAGACCACCACAAAGTGGCACATAAATATGAAGTGGAAGGAAAATTATAAATTGGTTTTCAAAATGTTTACAAATAAATATGTGAAAAGAGCGGCGTGCATTTGTATTCAGCCCCCTTTACTCTGCTACCCCTAACTAAAATCTAGTGGAAGCAATTGCCTTCAGAAATCTGCTAATTAGTAAATAGAGTCCTCCGGTGTGTAATTTAATCTCAGTACAAATACAGCTGTTCTGTGAAGCCCTCAGGTTTGTTAGCGAACCTAAGTGAACAAGCCGTATCATAAAGGCTAAGAAATACACCAGACAGGTCAGAGATAAAGTTGTGGAGAAGTTAAAGCGGGGTTAGGTTATAAAAAAATCCCAAGCTTTGAACATCTCATCATCCGAAAATGGAAAGAGTATGGCACAACTGCAAACCTACCAAGACATGGCCGTCCACCTAAACTGACAGGCCGGGCAAGGAGGGCATTAATCAGAAGCAGCCAAGAGGCCAATGGTAACTCTGGAGAAGCTGCAGATAACCCCAGCTCAGGTGAGAGAATCTGTCCACAGGACAATTAATAGTTGTGTATTACACCAATCTGGCCTTTATGGAAGAGTGGCAAGAAGAAAGCTGTTGTTGAAAGAAAGCCATAAACATTTCTGTTTGCAGTTTTCGAGAAGCCATTTGAGGGACACAGCAAACATGTGAAAGAAGGTGCTTTGGTCAGATAAGTCCAAAATTGAACTTTTTGGCCTAAAAGCAAAACGCTATGTGTGACGGAAAATGAACACTGCACATCACCCTGAACATACCATCCCCACTGAAACATGGTGGTGGCAGCACCATGTTGTGGGATTGCTTTTCTTCAGCAGGGACAGAGAAGCTGGTCAGAGTTGATGGGAAGATGGATGGAGCCAAATACAGGGCAATCTTAGAAGAAAACCTGTAGTCTGCAAAAGACTTGAGACTGGGGCAGAGGTTCACCTTCCAGCAAGACAAAGACCCAAAACATACAGCCAGAGCTACAATGAAATTGTTTAGATCAAAGCATATTCATGTGTTAGAATAGCCCAAAGTCCAGACATAAATCCAATTGATAATCTGTGGGAAGACTTGAAAATTGCTGCTCAGTCTCTTTCCATCCAAACTAACAGAGTTTGGGCTATTTTGCAAAGAAGAATGGGCAAAAATGTCACTCTAGATGTGCAAAGCTGGTAGAGACATACCCAAAAAGACTTGCAGCTGTAATTGCAGCAAAAGGTGGTTCTACGAAGTATTGACCCAGGGGGCTGAATACAAATGCATGCCAAACTTTTTAGATATTTATTTGTAAAGAAATTTGAAAACCATTTATCATTTTCCTTCCACTTCACAATTATGTGCCACTTTGTGTTGGTCTATCACATAAAATTCCAATGAAATACAATAAAGTTTTTGGTTGTAACATGACAAAATTTGAAAAATGTAAAGGGGTCTGAGTAGTTTTTCAAGGCACTGTAGTTACATAGTTACATAGTAACATGGTTGGGAAGGTTGAATAAAGACAACAGTCGATCCAGTTCAACCTGTGTAGGTGTGTGTAGTAAAATAATTTCCCAAATCCCCGTGTATTGTTTTCGCTAAGATGCCCGTCCAAGAGTCTTTTAAAACTATCCATACTTCCTGCCGACACCACTGACTGTGGAAGAGAGTTCCTCGTCCTGACAGTGAAAAATCCCCTATGCAGCTTAAGGTTAAACTGCTTCTCTTCCAGTCTTATCATGTGGCCTTGTGTCCGCTTACACGCCCGGGGATTGAAAAGTTTCTTACGTTGGGATCACCATTGGGATATTTGTATATCGCTATCATATCTCCTCTCAAGCGTCTCTTCTCCAGGGAGAATAAATTTAGCGCTTGTAGTCGTTACTCGTAATTGAGGTCCTTCAGCCCCCCATGTTAATTTAGTTGCCGTTCTCTGGGCTCTCTCCTGCTGCAAAACATCCTTTCTGAGGACTGGGGACCAGAACTGCACAGAATACTCCAGATGTGACCGAACCAGAGTTTTATAAAGTGGCAGAATAATCGTTTTATCTCTGGAGCAAATTCCCTTTTTAATGCATGCTAGTATTCTGCTGGCTTTGGTAGCCGCAGCTTGACACTGCATGCTATTGCTCAGTCTGTCTTCTACTAGGACCCCTAGGTCCTTATCCATCCTGGAAGCCCCTAATGAGTAACTTGCGTTAAAATTTTTACCCCCATAAGTGCATTACCTTACATTTTTCAATGTTAACCACTTCAGCCCCGGAAGAATTTACCCCCTTCCTGACCAGGCCATTTTTTGCGATACGGCACTGCGTCGCTTTAACTGACAATTGCGCGGTCGTGCGACGTTGTACCCAAACAAAATTATTATTTTTTCCCCACAAATAGAGCTTTCTTTTGGTGGTATTTGATCAACAAAAAAAGACCGACATTTTTGAGAAAAACACAATATTTTGTACGTTTTGCCATAATAAATGTTTGTCTTTTTTTTTTTTTAATCGTGATTACGGCGGACAGATTGGACACTTTTGACACTTTTTTTGGGACCATTGACATTTATACAGCGATCAGAGCTAAAAATAGCTACTGATTACTGTATAAATGTCATTGGCAGGGAAGGAGTTAACACTAGGGGGCGATCAAGAGGTTAACTGTGTTCCTTAGGTGTGTTATAACCGTGGGGACTGACTAGGAGAGAAGACCGATCGGTGTTCCTACTTAGAACTTAGAACCGGTTCTCGCTCTGTCACGAGCGATTGCGGGTGCTCGGCGGTCATCACGCCCACCAGGCACGCGCATCGGCTCCAGGGACACGCTGCGGGCATGCGCTCGCACCTGCAAAAGCGTCTTAAAGAGCTGACTTACAGCTACGACGGCTCGTGCAGGGGAACCATCCTGCCGCAGTATAACTGCAGTGGCTGGTCAGGAAGGGGGTTAAACTTCATTTTCCATGCAGTAGCCCACTCCATTAATTTATTCAGGTCCTCTTGTAAGGTTTCTTTATCCTGCTGTTATTGCCCTACATATATTTGTAACGTCAACAAAAACTGGGATTGAGCTACTTATCCCACCCTCCATATCATTTATAAATACATTAAACTGAATTTGCCCCAGGACAGAGCCTTGTGGTACCCCACTAACCACTCTAGACCATTCTGAGGACACGTTATTTATCACAACCCTTTGGACACGACCCCGTAGCCAGTTATCAATCCAAGAACAAACCTTATGGCCTACAGACATCAGCTTGTAGATTAAGCGTTTGGGGGGGGGGCTGTATCACTTCCTCGTAGAACGTTAATAGGTTGGTTTGGCACGAGTGACATTTCATAAACATGTGCTGATTACTGTTAATGATAGTGTTTTTGTCAGCAAATTATTGGATATGGTTCCTTATCATACCTTCAAATTGTTTACAAACTACCGAGGTTAGACTGACAGGCCTATAGTTCCCAGGAATAGATCTCTGCCCTTTTTTGAATATTGGTACCACGTGGGCTTTTCACCAATCAGCTGGTACCAGTCCTATCAGTATGCTGTTCTTTAAGTACTCTCGAGTGTAAGCCATCTGGTCCTGGTGATATATTTATGTTTAGCTTCTCTAATCCTTTCCAGACCCTGGCCTCTGTTAGCCACAAGGGTAGATCCTCTGACGTGTCACTAACAATACAGTCGTGGTCGGTGTACCCATCCTTTTCCTGTGTGAAGACCGAGGAGAAGAAAGCATTTAGTACAGCTGCCTTCACCTTGTCATCTGTAACCATCCTTCCATCCTCTTCCTTTATGGGGCCTATGTGTTCCAACCTCGCCTTTTACTATTAATATATTTAAAAAAACTTGTTGGGATTATTTTTACTCTCGTCCGCTTTTCTCTTTGATAGGTTCATATCTTTTATAGCAGAAAGTAAAAAAGACTTTTTTTTTTTTTTCAAAATTGTTGCTCTTTTTTGTTTATAGCGCACAAAATATAAACCGCAGAGGTGATCAAAAATATCACCAAAAGAAAGCTTTATTTGTAGGAAAAAAGGGCATCAATTTTTTTTTTTTTTTTTTGGGTACAGCATCGCAGTGCAGTATCGTAAAAAATGGCCTGGTCATTAAGGGGGTAAAATCCCCCGGTGCTGAAATGGTTAAATCAAAAGCTTTCCATAATAGTGCTAATGTACAAAAATCCTTGTTTCCATTTTTTTGGTTTCTTAACCTCCCTGGCGGTATTCCAGAGTCTGGCTCGGGGTCGAATTTCAGAACCCAAGTGCTAACCCCGAGCCAGACTCGGGATAGCATCGCAGGATCCAGGAAAAGCTTACTTACCTTGTCCCCTGGATCCTGTGATGTCTCCCCGCAGTGTGAGCGGCTCGTCCTCCACTCGATTCATCACGGAGCCGAGCTCCGTTCCCTGCGAGTGTTGCGACGCACGGTGACGGAGAACGGCACCAAATTCAAAAAGTGAAACATACACCATACATACAGTATACTGTAATCTTACAGACTACATTACTGTATGGAATTATTTCACATCCCTAGTGTCCCTTGTGGTTTCTCCAGTGCCCTGCTTGTAGTTTTATATTATAAAAACTGTTCTTTCTGCCTGGAAACTGGAGATTGTCCATAGCAACCAAAACCGTCCCTTTACATCAAAAGTGGTTTTAGACCAGCTACAAAACAGCGATAATAAATTAGAATCACTCACAGAATTGAGCGATAGTGATTTGTGGGGAGATCCGTCATCAAACACTGAAAAGTAATGACAGCAACAATTCTGCAACTGAGCAAATTTCAGTGTTTTTGATTTGATTACATTATTGAATAATTTTTATTATTATTATATTATTACTTGGTATAATTATTTATAGTTATTTATTGTATTATAATTTATGATTTTGTTTCAAACTTTATCATACCCGGGATGTCTGGATCTGTTTGGACAGATTTAAGTGGGTTATTCCTAATGCCCCGTGTGTGAGCTCCATCGGACATTTTCCATCGTATTTTCCGACACACAAAGTTTGAGAGCAGGCTATAAAATTTTCCGACAACAAAATCCGATCGCGTCAATTCCGACCGTGTGTGGCCTGTTCCGACGCACAAAGTGCCACGCATGCCCAGAAGAAATTCCGAGACGGAACCGCTCGGTCTGGTAAAATTAGCGTTCGCAATGGATACAACACTTTCGTCACGGTGCAATGTTAAAAATGGTTTAATACCGCGCACTCTCTTCTTCTTTATAATGTGAGAAGAATGAAGTAGTTTTGCTGCTCATATTCACACAGACTTCTCACAAACTTCTTTCTTTACTATTTATCGGGATTCCCTCAATATATTTTGATTGGTCACATCTGACAACATTATTTTTGTTTTGTATATTTTTTTCTTTTAAGGCAGATTATTTTTTTTTGGTTTGTATTTTTTTCAAGGCTGATCTTTGTTTTATTGTATTTTTAGTTTTACTCCAGAATATTTTTGTGTGGGTTTTGTGTGTCAAGTTACCACAACACCATTGATATCTTATATTATTTAATCTCAAGGAGATTGTTTGGTGTTGGTGTCCCTTGTTAATTTCACATTGTACTTTAGAAATGTACCTGAATCCTCACAAACAAACTGTCCTTTTTGAATGAAAACACACATAGGAGAGTATAATTGAAGAAAAATTTTCATTTTTTAAGGGCTCACAACTAAACAAAGAGGGAGTCAACGCTGGAGAAACAGCAGAAATGGGTGAAGCCTTGGACCCCCAGGGCACACATCAACTATTTTCAAGCAAAATTGGTGGCCTGAGGAGTCCATATATAAGGGAGTGCAGTCTGGTCCAGATGTCCCAGAGATCCGGAAAGCAGCAGATGACATCTGTGTCCCCAGGCTGTGGTCATACAAGAGCCTGCATCTTTTGTCAGACCAGACTGAACCCAGGACCATCACTCTCTGGTCTTCCTTCCACGCTGTGGCTCTGGTGGTGGAGTTGGGGCAGGAGGAGGAGGGGCCAACTCACTCAGGTGGTTTTTGGGTGTTAGTTCACCACTCACCCCCTTATATAGGACTTTATACAGAAGGTCCTCACATAGTTTGTGTTGACCCTCCTGCATGCCCTGCAGGTTGGTGGCAGCCATGCAGGCAAAGGCCTCTTCAGGAGTGGGTAAGGCTCTGAGGGACGCAGAAGCCTCCTGAATGAGCCTGAGCGCTGAATCCTGCATGTGAGTCACCTTCCTCGCTCTTTTGTATGGAAGGCGCAGGGGAGGAACCTGCGATTCGGTCAGGCTTCCACTTGTCCCAGGCTTCTCCTGGCTGACACTTAGCCCCGCCTCCTCCTGGCTGCAACTCACCCCCGCCTCCTCCTGGCTGCCACATTCCACAGCCTCCTCCTGGCTGAGGTCTTCCTGTGTATGAAAAAGGGACATAGTTCGAGTTTTTTATTCATCAATCACGCACAATTTTCACCTCCTGACTGTTGCAAATTGAATGTTAACAAATATAACAGACTATCCTTCTGAGCCCAGCATTTTTCATTCTTGTCCCAATTTTGGGTGCCCACTACTGTCTATTGATATGTAAAAAACTTTTTGCAA
Organism: Aquarana catesbeiana; assembly: GCF_042186555.1. Lineage (NCBI taxonomy): Eukaryota > Metazoa > Chordata > Amphibia > Anura > Ranidae > Aquarana > Aquarana catesbeiana. The sequence goes on from NC_133328.1 coordinate 240,954,464, forward strand.
TTAGTGATCAATAATGGCATCTAGCAAACATCACTTATTTCTTGAGCAGAAATCTGTAGAAGAATGCTATACCTGACTCCATCTGGGCTCCTCCACTTCTTCCTGGCTGGAAGTCCCAGGTTGGACATCGGAAGCCTCAGCTGGGGTGGAAGGAAGAGTGGAAGGAAGGGTTGAGAGAGATTCCCTGACTTCAGTCTGGTCTGTCAGAAATCGCAGTCTCTCATAGTACCACAGTCTGGGGTCATAAACGTCATCTGCTGCAGCTCCTGATCTCTGGGAATCTGTGACCTTCCCATGACGCTCCCTAAGATAAGTGCTCCTCAGGCCACCAATTTTATTTTTTAAATAGGGGATGTTTGCTGTGGGGACCACCGGCGTCACCAACTCCAGCAGTTTCTCCAGCGCTGCCTGCCTCTTTTGTTTATTATTATTATAATGTGGATGTTTCACCTGCCACAGACAGGGCAGCTCCCTGTACTTGTCTATGAATAGGGGGAGGAAATTGTGGTCGTTGAAGCCATCCATTTTCTCTGCAAGACACAACATAGGACAAACCCTAAGGTCAGGCCAAACTCTCCTAATCTTGTTACAATATAGGCTTCAATTTCGAAGCAGTGTAGACCCAAGTTTAGATCTTACCTTCGTTAGCATGATCGGCGCCTCCGATGCTCCTTCCTCCGCTCACAGAACGTACGTAATACGCACGCATGTTACGCTTTATACACACTGAGCATGCGTGTAACTCCGCCCGCCCCTGACGTTCTTTCTAGTCTAATCCCCGCCCCTTTTCGTTCGGCGCAGTGGGGGAAGAGCACATGGCGGAGACACAGCAGGTGTGTGCTAATTACAGCAACGAGGAGGAGGAGGAGGAGGAGGAGGAAAGGAAAGGAAACGTCCCGATCCAGAAGGAGAAGATTTAAGGCATCAAATATGTCCTTTGGGGAGATGTTGGAGATGGTCGACATCCTGAAGAAGGCCGACTATGATGGAAAGTATGAACCTTACCCCAATGTCCGAAAGGCCAAGATCATGGCGAAAGTGGTCAAAAGCCTGCACCGGAATTTCGGGGTACGTCGATCGAAAGATCAGCTCAGGAAGCGGTGGTCGGACCTGAAATTACGAGAACACGAGCAGTACAGAAAGATCCGGAGAGTGCTGCAAAAAAGTAAGTAGTTGTGCTGTGTTCCTATTATTTTTGTCTTTAATACGTTCGTGCTGCTCCATGTGCTTTTCTTAAAAGTGTTGTACATTTTAAAATAGCAACTTTCATGTTCATGGGCGCATTATTCGTTCGTATCAAACATTTTTCTTTCGGCCTCTAAAACACCATTGTTTTGGCCATATGCATTTGGCCACATTTTTTAGGGCTTACTTGTATGAAACTAATTTGGTTGTGTAGATGGGTTTGTTACTAGAATGAAATGCAAACTAGATTCTGTGTAAGGAGAGGACACTGAGCAGCTGTTTTCACATCTGGACGCTGGAGCACTAGTGTGGGACACAAGAACACCCTTTTTATTAGGGGGTCCACACAGGTGCTTCAGTGAATACTATAGGGGGGTCTCCATCCTAGAAGCTTGTACAAAACATCTAAGTATTGAAGCTTGACAAAGGACTCTCAAAATTCTACATCTTGGAACTCGGCCAAAATAGACAATTGTACCACACTTCCAAGCAATGTTTCCTATTTATAGTTCTGCCATCAAATATCTGTGTGCTAAGTATACCATTTTTGTTTTACATAGGGGAGAAAAGACTCGGAGGACACCCCTCATCTGAGGAGACCAGAGCCCCACCCCCTCTGGAAGAAGGGGAAATGCACCCAAGCAACGCAGAGCAAGAGGAAGAAGACGTGGTGGAACTAGTCACTACAACAGGTGAGTGTCTGCAACCACAGGCTCAGGTAAGAGATGGATGCCGGCATATTTTTAATACCTGTTTTTGTTTTGTTTCTATCTTTTTAGGTGATCGTGATGTTGTGGATCCAGATCCTTTCACATCAGAAAGTGCACAGATCCTGATCGGGGAGATCATGGGGTGTAATTTAGCATTGTAAAACCTCAAGAAAAACATCAATGATGTTATTCAAAAAAATAATAACATCATTGATGTTTTGGGTAGAGTTTAAAACCCCTCCAAATCACTTTGTTTTATGGTGTGCTACAATGTTCAAAATTTTTTAGCGATTTTTAGAAAAGCCAAATTTGGAGGATGCACACAGTGTGTCAATATGTGCTATCCGCCATCACGGGAGATCAATGGACGCGTTTTGGGGGTGCAACCCCTTCCTCAATAATAAAGTAGCTGAGAGGAAGGGTTTTCTCCCCCAAAACACGTCCCTTGATCCCCCGTGATGGCAGCTAGCACATGTTGACATTCATAAATTGGTGTGCATCTTCCAAATTTGGCTTTTCCTGGGGTGACTTCACCCCATCTGAACGCAATATCAAACACAGTTCCTAAATACTCATGTCTGATATTGCCTTCAAGTTCTACCTAATGTGAACTTTGTAAGTTCAAGATTTGTGTCTTTCTTGTTGGTTTTAAACATGCCTGTTTTATCTTAAATGGACATTTATATTTTTGATAATGCCACCCCAAAAATTGTTATACAACAAACATCTTGGTTTGTTTTAAAAACCTTTTCTAAATGCACATGTGATTGTGCAGGTATTAAAAAGATTGTTAATCAAGAATGTGTGGATTATTGTCTCAACGCTACAACACTTTTGTGGTGATGTAATTGCTGCTTTCTGTGACAGTGGGTGTTATTTCCTAAGGGCAAATCCACTTTGCACTACAAGTGCAGTTTCAGTGCATTTTCAAGTGCACTTGTAGTGCAGAGTGTCTTTGCCTTTAGTAAATAACACCCAACAGTGCTTTGTATAAGGTTACACAATCACGCCATTTTCAGGAATCACCACATTTCGGTCAGGGTCAGCTAAAACAAACACAAGCGGTAAATGTCACCAAAGATTTGCTTTTTTTTTTATTTGATCAAGGTTTCACAAATTGTCTGGCATATTGATGGACCCCTACCCGCAAAGAACTCAAGGTATCTTAGCCGGACATCATGGGCACTCAGGGAGGGCAAGCCAGGACGGCCACTTTCAAGCGCCGTCAGTGTTGTTTCATTTATAATTCCGGCCTCAGGCCCAACTGAGCCAGCATAGTTGGCAGAATGTTGCCGTAAAAAGTTATGTAGAACACAGCACACCAGGATTATATGATTCAGTTTATACTCCGCCATATGGATGGGTGTAAGAAATAGGCGGAACCGGCTGGCCATGATTCCAAATGTGTTCTCCACCACTCTTCTGGCTCTGGCCAGCCGGTAATTAAAAACCCTCTGGTCCGGGGTGAGGGTCCTCATCGGGAATGGCCACATAAGGTGGTCCCCCAGCGCAAATGCTTCATCCGCAACGAAGACGAATGGGAGTTCTTCCACATTCTCTTCTGGAGGTGGCAAGTCCAAGCTGCCATTCTGGAGACGCCTGTAAAACTCCGTCTGGGCGATGACTCCACCTTCAGACATCCGGCCATTCTTCCCCACGTCCACATACAGGAACTCGTAATTAGCCAACACCACCGCCAACATCACAATACTATTGAACCCCTTGTAATTATAATAGTACGACCCTGAGTTGGGTGGTGGGACGATGTGGATGTGTTTCCCATCAATTACCCCTCCGCAGTTAGGAAAGTCCCACCGCTGGGCAAAGTGGCAGGCCACAGTCTGCCATTCCTGTGGCGTGGAAGGAAACTGTTGAGGAAAACAAAAATAAATTAGTATTTTTGCACATAAACATGGAAAGCAGATTAGACAGAAATATTCTTGGCCAACATCCAGATAACATTTATTAAGGGGAATTTTACAACACCAAAGTATAAGGTACACCTATCATATCCCCCCCCCCCCCCCTCATGGGCCATTTCTAATATTATAGGGGGGGGGAATCTTGGACAGGTAACCCTCTCCACTTCATTGAGAGATGAATGCCTAAATAATGGGTATTACTTTGGCCAGCCCCTCCTTAGTTACACTATTGGCAGCCCACTGGACAGGTAAGAAGTGTCATAATACAAAGATATAAATACACACTGTACACATTTGAGCACATTTGGACATTCTGCTATTACCTATCAAGATAATAATAGGATACAAAAAGTTTAAACAGTACCATTTGAAAGTATACAGACAGGCCCTTGCACTACATGCTTTGGGGAATTCATCAATAAATCTGACCACAAAAGAGATGGGTATAGTGTGTATGGGTTTGGCAAAGTCAGCAGATAGATGATTGAGGATAGATAGAGAATTGGTATCAGCTGACTTAGCAGTTGGGGGGAGGGAGAGTTAAAAATGATTTGGGGACATCACAAAAAAAAGCCTCTGACACTCTGCCTGAATTTAAGCCTGAATTTAAGCACAAATCACATTTCTAAAAATGTTTGGGGTTGTTTGGGGTAAAGCACTACTATGGAGCTGAGAAAATACATTGTTAAGTGACTACATGAGGTGAATATAGGGCCCGGAGAGCATGCTGGGGAGGTAAGTTAAGGCAAATATGTATGAAGGACAAAAAAAAAAAAAATGCATGAGAAAGGGGACATTCACAGCATATTCCAATCATGGTAATTAGGGAATGAGGAAAGAAATACAATACATTAGCAAACATTCTATACAATAAAATGTGATATTAAAGGATTAAAATCTTACCTTAATATACTCCTTCTGCAGGACCTGTATGATGGCAGAACAGGTCTCTGGGATAATGATACCTAGAGCCTGGGGGGAGATGCCTGTCAACTTCAAGTCCTGCAGGCTTCTCCCCGTCGCCAAGTACCGCAGGGTAGCAACGAGCCTCTGCTCCGGAGTGATGGCTTGCCTCATGCAGGTATCCTGCCTGCTAATATAAGGGGTCAGCGAAGCCAACAAACGGTGAAATACGGGGTCCGTCATCCGGAGAAAGTTCCTGAAATCATCAGGATTATTCTCACGGAGCAAAGGCATATGACAAAACTGGTCACACTGAAGCAACCAATTCTTGGTCCATGAACCCCCTCCCTACCCTGTTCATGGACTGGACTTGTGTCAAGGTCAGGACCCCAACACCAAGCCCCCTGCACAGCACGAACTCTACGAGGAGTACGTATACGCAACATGGCTAGAAAACGGTCGGCTGCTCAGAACGAAGTAACAGAACGCACTGAAGAACAGCAAGGCCTGTGAAGAGCGACCTGAAAAACAGTAACGAACGAACAAGAACACAATGACTGAGTCACGCGTAGCTTGCTTGCACGCACTGAAGAGCAGATACAAACCCACAAGCACAAACTGAACCACAGAAAACGATCTGAAAGCCACGAGTCTGAAAAAGCGCAAATCGTCTCTCACCAAACTTTTACTAATACGAAATTAGCAAAAGGAGCCCAAAGGGTGCCGCGCTTGGTTCTGAAATGGCCTTTTCTAGTCTCGTCGTACGTGGTTGACGTCACTGCGTTCTTGGTGATCGGAAATTCTGACAACTTAGTGTGACCGTGTGTATGCAAAACAAGTTTGAGCCAACAGTCAATGTCCGACTGTGTGTACGGGGCATAAGAATTACAGGCCTACAATATAAAACGCCAAATTTCCATGCAAAATAATTGTACCGCTTTCAGCATCAAAAATATGAAATAACCATACCGCCAGGGAGGTTAAGATTCTTTTAATTGCATTGCAGGCTTTTGAGTAATTTATATTATTTATTTCTATTTCTAATATTGTGTAATTTTGATTACAAAAAGGACCTAAAAGTCTTTAAGGTAGTTCATATTGTATGTATATAAAAGTTCAGGCTGGAGTAGATACATAAAAAACAGTGTTAATTACAATACAATTTCAATATTTGTTCCAAATCTCCAATGTTGATTCCATGTACAAATACATAATCAATGTGCAATTGTACAAATGGCTCACTATAGCCTGGTGTTCTCAGAAGTAGGCCTAATGCCTACATCAATGCAGCCTAAAGCGTGGACTATACCTTCTTTATTTTACATTACCTATCTGCTGTGCTTGTTACTAACTAGTAGCAGTTGTAAGCTCTCTTTGACTGCTGGAACCCAAAACACAGCTGTGGCAGCAAGTCATGTGCTCTTTGTGAAATGGCTATGCTCAGACACAGTGAACCAGTCAGTCGGTGTCTCAACACAGATCCTGCTGTTTGAGAAAAAGCATGGGTCCCTTCAATCTTTAGCTAGATATAGAATAAAAAAGACTTGGACGTAACTTTGGAGGAGGACACAAGACTAGATTTGATTCTTTTATTTATTCCTTCTATAGGAACAAGGCACTTCATTCTACAGTAGATAATATGGACAGCCCACGATCAAAATCTGCAAGCAAGAACAGTACAGGATCCCCAGGACACAGCACATCAAAAACCAAGAAAACAACAGAAGTTAACAGCCATCGAGAAGGTGCTACTTCAGCTTCGCTTAGTGCTTTCGAAGAAGCATTTAGAAAGTTTGCTATTCATGGTGACACCAGAGCTACAGGGAAGGAAATGCATGGGAAAAACTGGTCAAAGTTATGCAAGGATTGCCAAATAATAGATGGAAAAACAGTGACAACTACAGACGTTGACATCATATTTAGCAAAGTAAAGTAAGTACATTGTTTTATATGCACCTATTACAGAAATGTTAGCAAATATCAGTTTCATCCTTTCCATCGTATCATCTAGGCTGTTTTCAATTGACAAAAACTGTTTAGAATGTTTATAACTTTATACCAAAATGCTGTTTTACTTCCTGGAGCACTCTTTAAAAACTGAAGAATCTGATACATGAAAATTTGTTGGAGCGTTTAATATGACTGAATTTTCTTTTACAAAAATCATTTAATATTTTCATAAAATGCACCTGTGCTCAAACTTTAGACATTACAATTATTTTCATATTCCTAACAAGTTTAACCAATCTTGTATCTTGGGTGTGCTGTGTGCCCCTTTCTCCAAAGTACACAGGTCATACAGAGTATGCCCTGTCTTTATTTTTTTTTCTCTTTTTTGCATTTTTTTTTCCCCATATGGCGACCAGAGCAGTACATTGTCACCACAGTTCTCTGGGAAGATGATGAAGTGTTTTTTTTTGTTTGTTTTGTTTTTTTACAGAATACTTTTTTGATCCCAAAGGGAAATTGTTGCGACACAGACACACTTAACAAAGACAACACTTTTGTGTTACAAAAACACAACAAAATTACCAGTAACAGCCATTAGCACCAAATAAAACAAATTAAAACTACACTACAAATAAAACATCTATACAATTAAAATACAACATAGAATAAATAACAGATTAAAATAACAGACAATCAAACTACCAAATGCAAATAATACAACACTTTCTATAACACCACCCCAAATAATAACCAACACATAATAATAACATACCAACCTACTTTAAAAACGGCACAAAATCCTGATTATAAACCAAATTAAATCTTCACCTCCAGCCCTAACACAGAAGAATTATTTAACTTGATCGCCACAGGCAAAAATGATTTCCTGTGTCGCTCTGTGGTGCTTCGTGGTTGTAACAATCTGTCACTGATGGTACTCTGCAGACTGACCAGCGTATTGTGGAGTGGGTAGGAGGAGTTGTCCAAGATTGATCGTCACTTGAACAACATTCTCTTCTCCAACACTGTTGTAAAAGACTCCAATTTCAATCCAACAACATCACTGGCCTTGCAAATCAGTTTGTTGAGTCTGTTGCGTCGGACACCCTAAGCCTGCTTCCCCAGCATGCCACTGCATACAGGAGAGCGCTAGCCACCACAGACCCATAAAACATCTTAAGCATCGTCCGGCAGATGTTAAAGGACCTCAGTTTCCTTAAAAAGTCGGCTCTGGCCCTTCCTAAAGAGCACCTCAGTGTTCTTGATCTTTACTATGATTACTTATTACTGTGATGATCTGATTACTGTTTTAAGCAATCAATTTTATAAATGGCATCCATTCATGTGCTATTGTGTACTATTGTGGTAGCGATTGGCTACAGCTATCACATGGTACAGGCCCCCGTTGTTGGCCCCTGTACCATGTGATCACTGTGACCAATTGCAGAGATCACAATAGTATACAATGAATGTCTATGAATGAAAACCATGTGTACTACTGACATGTGATCGCTGTGGTTGGTCACAGCAATCACTTGGGAACTAGGGAGGCCCAGTAAAACAGTCTGTCCATCGGACACAGCAAGTGACAGGTCACTCTGCTGCACAGCCCCAAGGGCGCGTACGAGGCGCGCACCTGGAGGACATCATGTGATATCCACCCAGGATAAGGAAGCTAAATACCACCAAAAGAAAGCTCTACCTGTTTAAAATATATTTGAAAAATGTATTTAGGCACAGTATTGCATGACTGAAATACTGTCAAACTGTCACCACAGACAGTGGCCTGTTAATGAGAGGGTATTACAAGCTAGTATTGAAGTGATTAACTAAAACGGGTTGCTGTTTAACCCCTTGTTAACCCTTAGATAACCATAAGCAAAGCTTAACTAACTCATTCCCCAATAGCTAATAATTTTCAGCTTTATTTTTTTTTTTATTCTATTTTTTCAGCCATTGCATAGTTACATAGTTAGTCAGGTTGAAAAAAGTCCATCAAGTTCAACCTTAAAAACAATAAATAAATAAAATTAAAAAATATCGTACAATCCAATATACCCAATTTTATACCCATAGTTGATCTAGAGGAAGGCAAAAAACCCCAGCAGAGCATGCTCCAATTTGCTACAGCAGGTGAAAAAATTCCTTCCCCCAAGAGGCAATCGGATTTTCCCTGGATCAACTTTACCTATAAATGTTAGCACCCAGTTATATTATGTACATTTAGGAAAGTATCCAGGCCTTTCTTAAAGCAATCTACTGAGCTGGCCAGAACCACCTCTGGCGGGAGGAGTCTATTCTACATTTTCACAGCTCTTACTGTGAAGAAACCTTTCCGTATTTGGAGATAAAATCTCTTTTCCTCTAGACGTAAAGAGTGCCCCCCGTGTACTCTGGGTTGACCGTAAAGAGAATAACTCAACACCAAGTTCACTATATGGACCCCTTATATATTTGAACATGTTGATCATATCCCCCCTTATTCTCCTCTTCTCAAGAGTGAATACATTCAGTTCCTCTAATCTTTCCTCATAGCTGAGCTCCTCCATTCCTCTTATCAGTTTGGTTGACGTTCTCTGCACTTTCTCCAGTTCCCCAATATCCTTTTCGAGAACTGGTGCCCAAAACTGAACTGCATATTCCAGATGAGGTCTTACTAATGATTTGAATAGGGGCAAAATGATCTCTCTCTCTCTCTCTCTCTGGAGTCCATACCTCTCTTAATAAAAAAAGGACTTTTCTCGCTTTGGAAACTGCAGCTTGACATTGCATGCTATTATTGAGCTTATGATCTACCAAAACCCCCAGATCCTTCTCCACCACGGATTCTCCCAGTTGTACTCCCCATAGCATGTATGATGCATGCATATTCTTAGCCCCCAAGTGCATAACTTTACATTTCTCAACATTAAACCTCATCTGCCACATAGTCGCCCAATTAGACAATGCATTGAGGTCTTAATATTTTAACTTTTTCTTTTCATTTTTCTTTATTTTGTTTATCACCTTTTTTTAGTTTTGCATCTTGTTTATCAAAAAATGAGCAAAATTGAAAAAAGTCTTTAATTTAATTTGTAAATATTTTTGCAATGCTTTGTACCAGAAACATCATTTTAGTGTCATTATAAATGGAACAAAGTATAGACAAGCATTTATATAAAAATATGTTTGTTTATAACATTCTAACTATAGTAAAACTATATTTTTCCCTGTATTATTGAAAATGTTATATGAATTTATATAACTATGAAATGTGAAAGCCTGATTAACTTGATTTTGCTACAAAGCTTAGATAGTATATTGGCACTTTGCAAGGGAATTTTCTCAGAGCTTAGCGAATGTGGTGGAGTTTAACTTTGCAAAGAATACCCAATCATGTGCAAGGAAATAAACATTTTTTTTAAACAGAATTTTTGCTTGCACATAATTGATTGAGCAAAGTCAGCAGACCCTCACCTTAGCCATTAGACTATGGGGATAATTCCCTTGCAAAGCAAAGTCTATTTACATTTAGTAAATCAGCCCCACTGAGATTCTCCAATTAAGAAGTCTCTAAAATTTCACAAATGGCTTGAACAGTTGCATTTTCTAGCTCATTGAAATATCCATAAGATACACAGCACAAATAATCATGAATCCTTTTTGTCACCAGGTGGTAAAACTTCTACTGCAGCACAGGCTCTAAAAATGACTTTTCACCAGAAAGATGGGTTTGGTTTTACAATTCACAAGCTAGGGTGCACAGAACTGCCTTGTTGACAACAGCTGTTGGTAGTGATTCTATGTATGCCCACAGACACAGAAGTTTCTCTTAATACATGGTCTGTGCTTGCAGTGCTTCTTGGCAAAATTTGTTTTATGTCTTCAGTAAATTCTATCCTGAACGTGGCGGCTGGTGAAGTTTTAGGCTGGGGGGGACCAGACCCCGCCCTTCCTTTTTGACCCCTCCCACTTCCCATAAGCCCCAACCCTTCATAGAATCCACCCACTCCGATACCCCCCTGACACTCCGCTCACAGCACCACCCCGCCAAATGGATGGATCGAGGGACACTCCGCTCACAGCCCAAACCCCCCCCCCCGCGCGGATGGATTTCGGGACACTCCGCTCACAGCACAACCCCCCGCGTGGATGGATCGCGGAACACTCCGCTCACAGCACAACCCCACGCCCCTCCCCCCACGGATGGATCGCAGCACAACCCCCCACAGTACAGGTGAGTCGCAGCACAATTAGAGCAAAGTTTCCCATGCAGGAGGTCCGGCGCTTACCAGGTGTCCTCTTCTCCGGCGTCTCCTCTCCAGTCAGCATCCTCTGCTCTGTCACACTTCCGCATCCAATAGGGATGCCTGGCACTTTGGCAAATCAGGAAAGAGGTCTCACTGACCTGCCTCCAGATTGGCGGGGAGGCAATGTAGTGTGAAAATAGCGAATATTCATTCGCTATGGTCACACAGTTGGGTGGGATCAGGGCGCATTCTCTGCCCACCCTTTTTTTGCAGCCTATTAGAGCCTCTGACTCTAATCGGGTGCTTCAAAAAAATACACCCCCTCCTGCCCCCGCCATAGGAGTCCATGCGTCCGGTGTCCTGAAAGGGGCCGGGCACAGGAATGGGGGGGCAGTGCCCATGCGCCCACAATGTAGGGGCTGCCACTGGTCCTGAATGCACATGTTTATGATGTACCCCAGCCAAACATCATCTTTAAGTAGGATTGTTTCCCCAGCAAGAGCTGTCAAGCGCACACCTAAAATTTTCAGCCAGTTTGAAGTGCTAGGCTGACTTGGCCTTGTTGATTTTAAGAAAAGAGATCTAGATAGATCCCCAAGCAGCTCTAAAACTTTTACACTTTGCTCAGTAGAATCTTGCCTCCTTGGCACGAAGAGGCTGATCTTCAATAAAATGTAAGCAGGGTATGCATGTATAGTCTTTTCTGTTCAACCAGTGGGTTGATTAAAAAAACTGTCAGATGGCTGCATTAACGCAAATGATGTGTGATGCAGGAATTTCCCCTGCTGCGCTGCGCTTGGATGCAAGAGTTGATCGAATGCTGGTTTTCCAACATGACTATTCAACAGAAACTGTAGTGCCAACACAGGATGTAACACATCTACTGGTGTGACTGGACAGTTACTTTGTTTTTAGTTATACTATAGAAAGTCCTTGATTATTTGAAGCTACAGTCCTGTTTAGTTGTACAGGTGTGGAACTCAAGCGTTACCAAAAAGCTAGGAGGATGACAGCAGGGAGCAAGAAAAGATTATCAGAAGGCTGGAACAAATGCGTTTATAGACCTTCAGAAATATGGGTTTTATGTTTTTAGTGAATACTGAATTTGAGAGAGACAACATTTTGTCCCCATAAAAATCATTAGTAAGACCTTATCTCGGACATGCAGTTTCGTTTTGAGTACCAGTTCACAAAAGAAGGACATTGGGGAATTGGAGAAGTGCAGAGAAGGGAAACCACGCTAATTAAGAGGCATGGAGGAGCTCAGCTTTGAGCAGGGCCGGCGCTAGCAATAGGCAGGTCAGGCGGCTGCCTAGGGCGCCGGGGTGGGGGGGGGGGGCAAAATCCGGATCCCCAGCCACTCGCTGGGGATTCAGATTTTTAAACTACCTGCAGGGCCGGCGTCAACATCCATGAGGCAGCATAGGTGCCTTATGGCGCCAGGCTAGAGGGGCGGTAAAATGCGCCTGTGAAGACATTCCCGGATTGTGCACAAACAATTTGCCCTCTCCATCCCCCTGCTTTTCTAGAACTCTCTGGGATGGGTCTCTCGCTGTGACCGCCGGTTGTGCTTCACTCTATCCCTATGCCTGCAATGCTGCCAGTGTTCTGTGACAAAAAGAGCAGCCACCCAGAAGTGCTGCATGATAGATGTAACCGGCTGGGGCGGATAAGATGGAAGCCCTGCAAGCAAGTCCGGGCTTGCTGCGATTTCCCCCCCCCCTTCCTCCTGAACTGTTGGATCTGTTGTAGGAGGACAGGCAGCAGCGCCGCTCTCCTCGAGGTGAGGCCACCACTGCCGTTCTCTCAGTGGAAGAACAGGCAAAAAAAATAAAAATGCATGGAATTCTGTGCAGTGGGAAACAGATTTGCATGGGGGGGGTACAGAGGGGAACAGATTTGTGGGGGGGTACAGAGAGGAACAGATTTTTGGGGTGGTACAGTGAGGAACAGAGGTGCTGGGGGGGTGCAGAGGGGAACAGATGTGTGGGGGGATGGGTTCAGTGAGGAACAGAGGTGCCAGGGGGGGTGCAGAGGGAAACAGATTGGCGACAGGGGGGAACTTTAGTGTGAAAATAGCAAATAAAAAAAAAATTTTTTTTGAAGCCTATTGGTGCCTCTGGCTCTAATCACGTGCTTCAAAAAACCACCCACCCTGCAATGGAATCCATAGTCCGGTGGCCTGATATGAAAAAAAGGGGGGAGACCAAAGGGGTCAGAGGACAGGGTCAATCAAAGAGGAACACACTGGCCATAAATTCAAATAGAAACAATTTATTGTGATATTACCATAAAAATATTTCCACCCACATAGTAAAAAGTAGAACCAACCTCCACCACTGAAAAAGTGACAGTGCAAAAGGACAGATACACCACCTGGTACCCCCTATGTACATGTATAAATCCCCATATAATAAATGAATTCACTGTGTCCTGCTAAACCTGCTCCAGGGAACAGCATGCAAACCAATAAAGGACAACAGTAAGGTAATAAAACAAAAAATATATATACACAATGCTGGATGACAGAGTTGAAATCACTGAGACAGTAAACCTGTGTTAAGCCTGCCGTCCCTCAAGACTGGAATGAAAGTTCCCTGGGAACCAGGGCAATGAAATACATAAGATTATGGCCAGTGTGTTCCTCATTGATTGACCCTGTCCTCTGACCCCTTTGGTATCCCCCCTTTTTTTCATATATGCCATGGTCTAGAGGAACACCCCTGCTCTATATAGTCATTGATTACAGGTATTTGGCTCTTATTCCAGTTATTGATCTGTGATTGGATGTGACACTGCAGCCACATACATTATTCAATCTGGAAACCTTTATTCATAGGCATTACCCCTGTCCTCCTTTTTTTCCGGTGGCCTGATATGTAGATCAGGGGGCTGGATGCATGGATAGGGGGTACACTCTCTATGAACGGGCCACCACTGAACTACCATAGCACTGTACCAACTAGGACTAGCAACACCACACCTCTGCCCAGCAACAGAGTGCCATAATGACATTTCTGACCATAGACAGCCATTTCTGACTGAGCAAAAAGCAGCTGGACACAAGAGGGGGCTGGCAAGGTGGAAAGGTTCTTTCCTTCCTACTGATGCCACCACTTGTAGCAGCCAAAAGTTGTAAATGCTGGGGAAAAAAAAGACTGTGTGAAGCTTAAATTATACCCAAAAACAAACTTTTTTTATTTTTATTTGGATATAATGGTGAGAGGTTAAAACCACTGACAGAGATTTGTTGCCTGGTCACCAATGTTACTGAAACTGAAAATGAGGTTTATTCCAAAATTTTTAGTTGTCACCAGTACAGGAATTGTAGATTTCCCTCACACCGGAAAGAGTTGCTCTTAGTTTCTGTTGAGTTTACAGCAGGGCTCAAAATTTCAAGTCCTGAGCTACTAGCCACCACTTGCCCCACCCCTACCCTGCCCCGCACCTAAACACGCCCTCATAAATTATCTCATGAAATGACACTTAAATTTTTTATCCAGAATTAAGTTGAATAAATAAATATTAACAACAATTTAACAATATTAACATAAAGCATATTTCAATGACCTGACTGTGATAAATATAATGATAAAATATGATAAAATTTATTAAATATAGCATTAAATATTAACTCCAATGAAAAAAAAATAATTAAATGTAAAACAAAGAGACAAAAGACAAATGTCAGCACTGCCAAAGATGCCAACAATTTATGCCAAGCGACAACATCAACCCCTACGCTTAGGGGTACCCACTGACTTATTGTTTTACAACTAATAAAGATGACCTTCGCAAGGAAATGTAGGGAGTCCTCTTCTAGTTAGTGGTTGTCCTAGGAGTCAGAAGGTTGGAAAGGTGACCCATAGTAAGCTGACATAAGGGGAGCTAGGAAACCCTAAGACAGTAAATGTACAAGAGTGCATGCTCTAAAAACAAAAGGAATCGTACCTAAGGATAGCAAATTAAACAACTGGGAGCATAAAAGAGACAAGATAAAGTTTGTGCTAAGGTAATCTAAAAGGTGTTTTGTTTTGGGGAAACCAATGAATTTCCTAAAGGCAAGTGAGAAAAAAAAAGTCAAGAAACATGGTTTATAGTACCTATTTTTTCTGATGACAACTTGATGCTCTGGGAGTTTAGGTAAGAGAGTGCTTGGGAGTGATGTCCGGGTGGCCTCAGCTATTAAAAGCTTTGGCTCTGGCTGCTTGCAATGAAAATAAGAGTGTTAATACTGAGGATTCTTCTGATGGTTGTGGCCTTCTCAGAGTTTGAAAGTCTTTAATTTGGTAAGAAGGTAAGAGTTTATGCACTCTGTTTTAGTAGAAGAAACTGCATTTGAACAGATATCCCTACCAGTATTGCCCTTGGGCTACAAAAGACCAGTGTTACTAGCAAATATACAGATTGCAGTCTTTTCATATTTTATTATTCATCCCTTCTCTTAAAGAAGAGTAAGTGAACATAAACCAGTACTGTCCATTGATACATCATAGGCTGTAGTGGGTAAATCATCTGATATGTACAAAAGAGTGGATGTTTAAAAAAGATATTTGACCTAGGAACTTATCATGTATTGCCAAACCAAGATTCCTATGTGTATGTCCACCTTTAGGTAAGCATTTTTGTCCACACAATGGATTTTTTTTACTAAAGGCAAATTGACTATGCGTTGAAAAGGAAGTTGCACTTTGCAAGGAAAGTTTCCACAGAGCTTAGAGCATGAAATTAAAATGGTTGTTAAGCCACTCTAACCTGTATACACCATCAGCACTGCCTCCTATTGTAGTATCCCCCTTTGTGTGTGATTTATAAAAATAAATGCTGCAAATACCTCATTTCACTGCCGAGATTGCGATCACGTGACCAGCCAGCTTTCTCCTTTTCTCCTCTGAAAGATGCAGCAGGCGGGGTTGAGATTCCTCTGCCAATGTCAGTCTGGAGGGGAGGAGGAGAGAGCTGGCTGGTCATGTGATCGCAATCTCGGCTCTTAGGTATTTACAGCATTTATATTTATAAATCATTCACAGAGAGGGACACTGAAATAGGAGGCAGTGCTGATGTTGTATACAGGTTAGTGTTATGAGAGCAGCAGGAGGGGGAAGGGCAGCTCACACACAGACAGAGAGGGGAGGGGTAAGGAGGACACAGGAGCAGAGAGGAGAGCAGATAGCAGGCTGCTGATGACAGAGGAATGTAAACTGACCAAGGTGTCAGGGCTCAGCAGCCATGATACACTGTGGTCAGTTTACAGAGGGGAGGGTAGAAACTGGCAGGATCAGCCAGGTTTTGTAGGTTTTACAGGGGGGCAAATGACACAGGACAAGCACTGTGTCATATAACATGCTTTAAAGGAGCAGGATCCATTATTATTATTTTTTTTGGGGGGTTAACAAACGTTTTAAGCTCTACTTACTTGCATCATCCAATCATGTGCAAGAAAAAAATGTTTTATGCTCCTTGCATGTGATTGGGTATACTTTGCAAAGTAAAATTATGCCATATTCACCAAGATCTGGGGAAGATTCCCTTGCAAAGTGAACAGCCTATTTGCCTTTAGTAGTAAATTAGCCCCAGCATGTCTATCAGTATCCTCTTTGCAATAAGGAAAATTCTTAAGTTCATCTCATTCCCAAACCAGATATTTCTGTTTTACATTGAAGCTAGAAAGATAAAACAAAACCCTAACACCACTTGCATGCAATATGTCAAAGAATTCAGTGCTCAGACTTTTGCATTAGTGTCTTTTTAAATGCTTTCATTGTTCCATATACTTTAATGCTCATAATTTGTGCATTTTATTTTAGGGCAAAGTCCTGCAGAACAATAACTTTTCAACAGTTCAGTGATGCACTTGAAGAACTAGCACTGCAACGGTTTAAGGACCATGAAAAAGAAGAAGCTGTTTCTATGATGCATAAGCTGGTTGAAGGGAAATCTCCAGTTATAGCTGGTGTTACGGTGAGTAGGTGTTTAAACAAATCTGATATACATAAAATATATACTGCATATTGTACATAGTAATTTTCAGTATATTAGTTGTATATCCTATTATCCTTGTTCTCTTGTTTCAGGTATCTCGCTGATAGTTCTGCTACTAATGCTGAATTGTATTATTGTATTACAATACTTTAGTGCTACGGGTGCATAATGCACAACTTTTTTGTTAAAGTGTCCCCATTGGAGCAATTCACCCCTCAATTTGTCCTGATGAACATTGTCATCAAGAAAGGAAGTGAGGGGAAATACAAAGTTTTAGTGATGTCCCTAGAACAGGGGATGAGTTGGAATCTTCCAATGATTACTTCTATTCCAGAGAAGATTTTCTGAGGGGAATTCCCCCTACTTTGTGAAACTTCTTTAAACTTCCTGTTGTGTCTCTGGTACAGGAAGTTAAGGGAAGTTGTCTCAGTGGAACACAGAAAAAAATAAACAGGTGTTTTAACCCTTCTCTATGCTATCCAAAATGACATTGTAAAAAAGGTTTTAGCTATATATACAGTTCAAGCCATAGAATGTGCTCTTCTGCCTATAAACTTTACTTTTAGTGCAGTATGGGATAAGCAACATTACTGTAGCTTAACCACTTAAGCTCCGGACCATTTGATTGGCCAAAGTCTAGAGCACTTTTTCCGATTCGGCACTGCATCCCTTTAACTGACAATTGCGCGGTCGTGTGTCGTGGCTCCCAAACAAAATCGATGTCCTTTTTTCCCCACAAATAGAGCTTTCTTTTGGTGGTATTTGATCACCTCTGTGGTTTTTATTTTTTGCGCTATAAACAAAAAAAGAGCGACAATTTTGAAAAAAACGCATTATTTTTTACTTTTTGCTATTATAAATATCCCCCAAAAATATATGAAAAAACATTTTTTTTCCTCAGTTTAGGCCGATACGTATTCTTCTACATATTTTTGGTAAAAAAAAAAAATCGCAATAAGCGTATGTTGATTGGTTTGAACAAAAGTTATAGCGTCTACAAGATAGTTTTATGGCATTTTTTTAAAATTATTTTTTCTTTACTAGTAATTGCGGCGATCAGTGATTTTTATCATGACTGCGACATTATGGTGGACACGTCAGACAATTTTGACACATTTTTGGGACCATTGGCATTAATACAGCGATCAGTACAAAAATATGTGACGAACGCGGGTGTCAGATCCCTGCCCTCCTCGCTAACTTGCAACGAAGGACCGGCCAACCTCACACCACGCTGTCACTTACGTAACAATGCCACTCTCAGCTGCGCCCAGCACAAAGATTTTCCAGCTTGCGGGACCACAATCTAGGTGCGAGCAGCCTGAGAGTGATTGTCACTGGGCTAATTACACAATTAACCCTTTAACTGCCAACACCCCCGTTTAAAAGACCGAGCCGGGGGAGACTCGTAATTTTAGCAATACCAATTATAATTTTAGAATAAGCGTCTGCCACACACACTGCCACCACAGACAGGTCTGCTCAGAGTCTTATGCCCCGTACACACGGTCGGATTTTCCGATGGACAATGTCCGATTGAAGCGTGTTGTCGGAAATTCCGACCGTGTGTGGGCGCCATCGGACATTTTCCATCGGATTTTCCGACACACAAAGTTGGATAGCAGGAGATAAAATTTTCCGACAACAAAATCCGATCGCGTCAATTCCGACCGTGTGTGGCCTGTTCCGACGCACAAAGTGCCACGCATGCTCAGAAGAAATTCCGACACGGGACAGCTCGTTCTGGTAAACGTAGCGTTCGGAATGGATACAGCACTTTCGTCACGCTGCAATGTTCAAAATGGTTTAATACAGCGCACTCTCTTCTTCTTTATAATGTGACAAGAATTAAGTAGTTTTGCTGCTCATATTCACACACACTTCTCACAAACTTATTTCGTTACTATTTATCGGGATTCCCTCAATATATTTTGATTTCTCACATCTGACAACAAAATTTTTTGTTTTTTTTGGACTTTAATGTAGATTCTTTTTTTGTGTTTCTCTTTTTTATTTTTTTTTTTTTTGGTGATTTTGATTTGTATTCCCGTAAATGTTTGTGTGTGTTTTTGGTGACAAGTTCCCACAACACCATTGATATGTTGTTCTATTTAATCTGTAGGAGATTGTTTGGTGTTGTTGTCCCTTGTTAATTTCACATTGTACTTTAGAAATGTACCTGAATCGTCACCAACAAACTGTCCTTTTTGGATGAAAACACACACAGGAGAGTATAATTTACCCAAAAAATTTTAGTAAGGGCTCACAACTAAACAAAGAGGGAGGCAACGCTGGAGAAACTGCAGAAGTGGGTGAAGCCTGGGACCCCCAGGGCAGACATCAATTATTTAAAAGCAAAATTGGTGGCCTGAGGAGTCCATATCATAAGGGAGGGCAGTCTGGTCCAGAAGTCCCAGAGATCCGGAAAGCAGCAGATGACATCTGTGTCCCCAGGCTGTGGTCATACGAGAGACTGCATCTTCTGTCAGACCAGACTGAACCCAGGGTCATCACTCTCAGGTCTTCCTTCCACGCTTCCTTACAGGCTTTGGCTGTGGTGGTGGAGTTGTGGCAGCAGGAGGAGGAGGAGGATCGTCCCTCTCAATGACATCCGTCTTGTGTGTCAGTTCCCCACTCTCCCCCTTACGAAGGACTTTATAAATCAGGTCCTCAGAGATCTTGCGTTGACCCTCCTGCATGCCCTGCAATTTTGTGGCAGCCATGCAGGCAAAGGCCTCTTCAGGACTGGGGAAGGCTCTGAGGGACGCAGAAGCCTCCTGGATCAGCCTGTACGCTGAATCCTGCACGGGACTCGGAGTGGCCTTCCTGGCTCGTTTATATGGCAGGCGGAGGGGAGGGACCTGAGACTCAGTCAGGCTGCGACTTGTCCCAGGCTTCTCTTGGCTGCCACTTAGCCCCGCCTCCTCCTGGCTGCCACTAATCCCCGCCTCCTCCTGGCTGACACTAATAATCCCCGCCTCCTCCTGACTGCCACATTCCACAGCCTCCTCCTGGCTGAGGTCTTCCTGTGTATGAAAAAGGGACATAGTTTTAGTTTTTTATTCATCAATCACACACAATTTTCACCTCCTGACTGCTGCAAATTGAATGTTAACAAATATAACAGACTATCCTTCTGAGCCCAGCAGTTTTCATTCTTTTCCCAATTTTGGGTGCCCACTACTGTCTATTGATATGTAAAACACTTTCAATCAGCAATTAGTGATCAATAATAACATCTAGTAAACATAATTTCTTTATTGCCCAGAAATCTGTTGAAGAATGCTATACCTGACTCCAGCTGGGCTCCTCCACTTCTTCCTGGCTGGAAGGCCCAGGTTGGACATCGGAAGCCTCAGCTGGGGTGGAAGGAAGCGTGGAAGGAAGAGTAGAGAGGGATTCCCTGACTTCAGTGTGGTCTGACAGAAATCGCAGTCTCTCATAGTACCACAACCTGGGGACATAAACGTCATCTGCTGCAGCTCCGGACCTCTGGGAATCTGTGACCTTCTTGCGCTCCCTAAGATAAGTGCTCCTCAGGCCACCAATTTTAGCTTTCAAATAAGGGATGGTTGCTGTGGGGACCACCGGCTTCACCAACTCCAGCAGTTTCTCCAGCGCTGCCTGCCTCTTCTGTTTGTGATTATAGTGGGGGTGTCTCATTTGCCACAGACAGGGCAGCTCCCTGTACTTGTCTATGAACAGGGGCAGGAAATTGTGGTCGTTGAACCCATCCATTTTCTCTGTAAGACACAACACAAGACAAAGCCTAATGTCAGGCCAAACTCCCCTAATCTTGTTACAATATAGGCTTCCATTTCGAAGCAGTATAGGCCCAAGTTTATATCCTACCTTCGTTAGCACGATCGGCATCTCCGATGCTCCTTCCTCCGCTCACAGATCGTACGTAAGACGCGCGCGTTACGATTTATACACACTGCGCATGCGTATAAGTCCGCCCGCCCCTGACGTTCTTTCTAGTCTATTCCCCGCCCCTTTTCGTTCGGCGCAGTGGGGGAAGAGCACATGGCGGATAGACAGCAGGATCGTGCTAATTGTAGCAACGAGGAGGAGGAGGAGGAAAGGCTGGAGCCTGAAACGTCCCGATCCAGAAGGAGATTAAAGGACTCAAATATGTCCTTTGGGGAGATGTTGGAGATGGTGGACATCCTGAAGAAGGCCGACTATGATGGAAAGTATGGGCCTTACCCCAACCCCAATGTCAGAAAGGCCAAGATCATGGCGAAAGTGGTCAGGAGTCTGCACCGGAAATTCGGGGTACGACAATCGAAAGATCAGCTCAGGAAGCGGTGGTCGGACCTGAAATTACGAGAACACGAGCAGTACAGAAAGATCCGGAGATTGCTGCAAAAAAGTAAGTAGTTGTGCTGTGTTCCTATTCTTTATGTTTATTACGTTCGTGCTGCTCCATGTGCTTTTAGGAACTGTTGTACAGTTTAAAATGGCAACTTTCATGTTCATGGGCACATTATTCGTTCGGATCACACATTGTTATTTCGGACGATAAAATACCATTGTTTAGGCCATATGCATTTGGCCACCATTTTGACGCCCTATACTTGTCTTCAAAGAATTGGGTTGTGTAGATGGCTTTGTTACTAGAATGAAATGCAAACTAGATTGTGTGTAAGGAGAGGACACTGAGCAGCTGTTTTCACATCTGGACACTGGAGCACTAGTGTGGGACACAAGAACACCATTTTTATTAGGGGGGCCACACAGGTGCCCCAGTGTATACTATAGGGGGGGCTACATCTGTGAAGCTTTTACCAAACAGGTAAAGTATTGCAGCTTGACAAAGGGCACTAAAAAAGCTACATCTTGGAACTCTGCTAAAATAGACAATTGTACCCCACTTCCAAGCAATGTTTCATCTTTATAGTTCTGACATTAAATATCTGTGTGCTAATTATACCATTTTTGTTTTACATAGGGGAGAAAAGACTCGGAGGACACCCCTCATCCGAGGAGACCAGAGCCCCCCCCCCCTCTGGAGGAAGGGGAAATCCACCCAACACAAGCTGAGCAGGAGGAAGAAGACGTGGTGGAAGTAGTCACCACAACAGGTGAGTGTCTGCAACCACAGGCTCAGATAAGAGATGGATGGCGGCATTTTTTTGAAACCTAATTTATTTTGGGGTTCCTCTCTTTTTAGGTGATCGTGAGGTTGTGGATCCAGATCCTTTCACATCCGAAAGTGCCCAGATCGTGATCGGGGAGATCATGGGGTGTAATTTACAATTGGAAAACATCAAGCAAAACATCAATGATGTTATTCCAAAATATAAAAACATCATTGATGTTTTGGGGCGAGTTTAAAACCCCTCCAAATCACTTTCTTCTTTTGTGTGCTACAATGTGCTAAATGTTTTTGTGATTTTTCCCAAAGCCAAATTTGGAGGATGCACACAGTGTGTCAACATGTGCTATCTGCCATCACGGGAGATCAATGGACGCGTTTTGGGGGTGCAACCCCTTTCTTAATAATAAAGTAGCGGTGAGGAAGGGCTTTCTCCCCCAAAACACATCCCTTGATCCCCCCTGATGGCAGATAGCACATGTTGACATTGGGAAATTTGTGTGCATCTTCCAAATTTGGCTTTTCCAGGGGTGATTTCCCCCCATATGAACGCAATATCAAACACAGTTCCTAAATACTCCTGTCTGATATTGCCTTCCAGTTCTACCAAATGTGAACTTTGTAAGATCAAGATTTGTGTCTTTCTTGTGGGTTGTACACAGGCCTGTTTTCTATAAAATGCACATTTTGATTTTGGATAATGACAACACAAAAATTGTTATACAACAAACATGTTGGTTTGTCAGAAAAACCTTGGGTAAATGCACATGTGATTGTGCAGGTATTAAAAAGATTGTTCATCAAGAATGTGTGGATTATTGTCTCACGCTACAACATTTTTGGGGTGATGTAATTGTTGTTTTATGAGAAAATGGGGGTTATTTCCTAAGGGGAAATTCACTTTGCACTACAAGTGCAGTTTCAGTGCAGTTGCAAGTGCACTTGTAGTGAAAAGTGTCTTTGCATTTAGTAAATAACAGCCAACAGTGCTTTGTATACGGTTACACAATCACGACATTTTCTGGACTCCACACATTTCTGTCAGGGTTAGCTCAAACAAACACAAGCAGTAAATGTCCACAAAGAAGAGCCTGGGGGGAGATGCCTGTCGAGAACTTGAGGTCCTGCAGGCTTCTCCCTGTGGCCAAATACCGCAAGGTAGCGACCAACCTCTGCTCCGGAGTGATGGCTTGCCTCATGCAGGTATCCTGCCTGCTAATATAAGGGGTCAGCAAAGCCAACAAACGGTGAAACATGGGGTCCGTCATCCTGAGAAAGTTCCTGAAATCATCAGGATTATTCTCACGGATCTCACGGAGCAAAGGCATATGAGAGAACTGGTCACGCTGGAGCAACCAATTCTTGGTCCATGAACTCCTCCCCACCCTGTTCATGGACTGGACTTGTGTCAAGGTCAGGACCCCAACACCAAGCCCCCGCACAGCACGAACTGTACGAGGAGTACGCATACGAAATATGGCTAGAAAACGGTCGGCTGCTCAGAACGAAGTAACAGAACGCACTGAAGAACAGCAAGGCCTGTGAAGAGCGACCTGAAAAACAGCAACGAGCAGGCAAGATCACACAGAAAACTCTGATACGAACTGACTGCACGCACTGAAGAGCAGATACAAACCCACAAGCACAAACTGAACAGCAGAAAACGATCTGAAAGCCACGAGTCTGAAAAAGCGCGAATCGTCTCTCACCAAACTTTTACTAACACGAGATTAGCAAAAGGAGCCCAAAGGGTGCCGCGCTTGGTTCTGAACCGGCCTTTTCTAGTCTCGTCGTACGTGGTGTACGTGACCGCGTGGTTGTCGATGGGAAATTCCGAAAACTTTGTGCGACCGTGTGTAAGCAAAACAAGTTTGAGCCAACATCCGTCGGAAAAAATCCTAGGATTTTGTTGTCGGAATGTCTGAACAAAGTCCGACCGTGTGTACGGGGCATTACTCTACAACAGTAGCGCCCTTCAAGAGGCAGGTTCGGTTATAGCTTGCATTAAGAGCTTTAGAGACCAGGTTAACACTTTTCAACATAAGGGTTTATTATGAAAAGGTCAAAGTTGGTGCAAATAAAATATTTACAGAAAAAAAAGATGTTTCAAAAAGATAAAGACAATATACAGCCACAAAGCAATAAGGTAGAATTGGGAAGAAAGAATACTTGCAATTAATGTCCGAAGGTTGATCAGAGTTCGATCGATGAGCTAGGTAATCGGTTCTCAACTTGGCAGATGTTTCTTCTTGGATGGTAAAAGGAGAACACAGTGGGCGGCACAGTGGTGTAGTGGGTAGCACTCTCGCCTAGCAGTAAGAAGGGTCGCTGGTTCGAATCCCAACCACGACACTACCTGCCTGGAGTTTGCATGTTCTCCCTGTGTCTGCGTGGGTTTCCTCCGGGTACTCCGGTTTCCTCCCACACTCCAAAGACATGCTGGTAGGTTAATTGGATCCTGTCTAAATTGGCCCTAGTATGTATGAATGTGAGTTAGGGACCTTAGATTGTAAGCTCCTTGAGGGTGTAGGGACTGATGTGAATGTATAATGTATATGTAAAGCGCTGCGTAAACTGATGGCGCTATATAAGTACCTGAAATAAATAAATAAATAAAATAAATAAATAAAAACGCATTGATTACTGTAAAAATGTCACTGGCAGTGAAGGGTTAACACTAGGGGGCAGTGAAGGGGTTAATGTGTGTCCTAGTTTGTGTTCTAACTGAAGGGGGATGGGGACTGTGCAGGGAAGCTAACAGATCGCTGTTCATACTCTGTATGAATAGACGAACTGTCAGCTCTCCCCTCAGAGAACCGGAAGCTGTGAGTTTACACACATAGTTCCGGGTTTTCTATGTGCCCCGAGCAATCGCGGGTGATCGAGACCGCCGGGCACTTGCATCTAGTGGCCACAGGGCAACGCGATGTTACATAACGTTGTTTCGCTCAGCCGTGCCATTCTGCCGCAGTACAACTGCGGCGGCTGGTCGGCATGTGGTTAAAGAGAATTATGTCTTTTTTTTTTTTTTTTTTTAAATTACAGAAATATACTTACCTAGGTGGATGCGGTCCGATGCTGCATCTGTCCCCGCCGGCTCTAAGACTGAGAACCGAGCGATCAAATACCGCTGAGCTGGAGCGCTGAGCTGTGGAGGGGGCGGCAGCGGACGGCTCAGGCTCTCATGGTCACAATCCTTCCAGAGCCTGAACTGGCTCTGTGACGTCAACCGACAGCCGGCTTCAGCACAAACTGCACTCCTGTAATTCACAGGAGAAGTGCAGCCAAACAAGCTTTGGCTGTACTTCTCCTTTTAAGGTACCCTAAGAATTTTCAGCCATGTCACTTTATCAAGAAAAAGCAAAGGAAGAACCAGACACACACGGGTGTACAGTATGCTGTGTTCAAATCCTGTAGTTTATACATTTACAGCATAAATGAGACATATGCGTCGCTGCTGCCAGGATCAAAGTGTGAACAATGTTTAGTCAGTGGTGGTGTGTCATTAGGATGCTCTTCTATTATTATTATTATTTATTTAAGGTACCCATATATCGCCGTCAATTTATGCATACCCATCGCACACCCACATCAGTCCCTACCCTCGAGAAGCCCACAATCCAAGGTCCCCAACTCATACCCATACACCAGGGCCAATTTTGGACAGAAGCCAATTAACCTACCAGCATGTCTTTGGAGTGTGGGAGGAAACCGGAGTACCCGGAGGAAACCCACGCATTCACAGGGAGAACATGCAAACTCCAGGCAGGTAGTGTCATGGTTGGGATGGCGCAGGTGGCGGCGCAGGTGCAGAATGACCTTGGTCTCCATGCATTCTGCACATGCATTGCCACTACATGAATGCCTTATTTAAAGCAAAATGTGTTTGTGCAAACATTTACATATGTAAAGCATAAATGGACCATATGTGCCACCGATGCAAGGGTCAAATTGTGAACAACATGTAGTCAGAGGTGGTGGTGCAGACCCAGAGTGACCTTGGCTTTCAGTAATTTAGAATAACTGAAGGTTGAGGTCATTTTGTGCCTGCACTGCCACCGTGTGATTGACTCAATAAAGATGTAAGTATCAACAATGTGTAGTTGCAGGTGGTGCACACTTACATGTAGTACACATCTCAACTCATACAGACATAAGCGCACGTATGTCTATATGAGTTAAACTCATTTTATGCAGGTTTTTGCTGCCTGTGTGTCAGGGAATCCCTGTTATACACCAAGTGCAGATATGCGCCTGCGCTCAAGAATGTGCACTCGTGAACGTGCACATGCATAAATCCTGTTGGCGTCAGACAGGCTATTTAAAGGATGCTCATGCCATGTTCTGTGCTGACTGATTTTCAGCTGTTCCTTGCGCCCTGCGTTTATCCTGTGTGATTCCCTTGTTGCTGACCCAGTTTTCTGCTGCCCTAATCTTGGATTCTGCTTCTTTTTTTTTTAATATATTTATTTATATAAATTTTTCAATACAAAAATACAGCCATATGTGGCTCTCCACAACAGAGAGACTACAATCTTATTTTAATAACAGATTCCCTCATGAAACCCCTAAATAATTCCCCCCTCCCCGCCCCAAAACCCTCATCCCATTGGATTCTGCTTCTGACCTGTCATTGATTCCTGACCCAGCTCCGTTCCTGACTTTGGCTTTGCTCATGATTTTATTACCTTGCTGCACGCCTGTTGATGACCCTGGCTATTCCTGTGACTACGCTTCTGTCTCTGATCATGGCTTCCTGTCCTGCCTGTTAGGCTGTCTGCTGTACCAGCTTTTTGCACCGCTAAGTGTTCCTGCCTCAAGTCTGCTGAGAGCTCTGACAAGCCGGAGGTCCTGAACCAACATCGTAAGTGGTGTGCCCCTTTAAGCTGGGCTAGACTTCTGAACCTTACTACTGTTCCTGATCCATTGGTTCGCCAGACCCCTTGGGACAGCATCTCCTACTGCAAGTTCTCCCATCAATCTCTGCAGGTACTTGTGTTCCTCCTGTCCCTCAGTACCCTCTGTTTCACCTTCAGTGGGGCCAAGGTTGGATATTCAAGAGAGGTCAACCTCGAAAATTTTAGTCTTCTAGTATCAGTCAGCCAGTGATGGAATCTGAAAGATAGGCCTTTCCATTGGAGGATGTTTGTCGATTGATCCCTGTTTTATCCTACATTGTGCAAAGTTTGCAAAGGAGCCTCAATTGCATGGAAGACCGACTACAGGCCATGACAGATGTTTCACCATCCCTGGGTCTTCCTGCTGTCACTGATGAAGCCACTCAGATGGAGTCCAGCATGTCCTGCGGGGCTATTCCCCCACCAGAACCCAGGGTGCCAATACCAAAATGTTTCTCTGGAGATCGCAGGAAATTTTGGAATTTTCGTAACTCCTGTGAACTGTATTTCAGCCTTCTGCCCCAAACTTTTTCATCGCAAGACACAAAGGTGGGGTTCATTATCTTGCTTCTTCAGAATGAACCCCAGTCCTGGGCCCATCATCTCCGTGAGCAACATGATCCTGCTTTAGCAACTATGGACTCACCTGTCATCGGACTGCAGAATCTATGATTAGCAAGCTACAGGAAGGCCAAAGGCCTATAGTGGACTATGTGACTGTTTTTCATGTATGGAGTGCTGATACTCAATGGGAAGATTCAGCACTCTGTTATCAGTTTTGTCTTGGATTATCTGATGTTCTGAAGGACGAAAGGGAAATAATCTGGCACACCGAGATTGTATAGTCCAATAAGCAATAAAATGTCTGAGACCAATGATAGAGGTTACAGGTAGTCCAAAATGGTCTCTAATCCCTATAGGATGAGATGTAAAATAAAAGGAGGGGGGGAAGCTCGGGGCCACCTGCAGGCTGCTGTCTTCAGAGTTGTGAATAGCTCTGTATGATACAATGGGAGGAGACGAGAACAAAGGGAAGGATGCACCAGCTAAGTGTAGTATCCCGGTTAAACTTTTAATAACAATGGATAAAAAACACTCATAAGAGGTATGAGATAAAAGCCCTGATCTGTAGCAGAGTATGTAAGTATAGATTCCAACTTGATCCGACCTGCAGGACCGCTGTGAAGTGTTCCAGCTGTTGGGAGAGGAAGATGGTCTGCTTGGGAGCCTGGAGGAGCCCCGGGAAGCCACGTCGGAAGTGACATTGCGGAAGGATAGAGGACCAGGTTAGAAGGCAAGGATACACGCTTGGAGCCTGCAGGCCTCTAGAAGGAGCTAGATGCTCCAAGCACGTAGCCTTGCCTTCTCATCTGGTCCTCTATCCTTCCAGTGACGTCACTTACGGAGTGCGTTCCACGCTGGTTAGCGTGGCTTCCCAGGGCTCCTCCAGGTTTCCAAGTGGGCCATCTTTTGCTCCCAGCAGCCGGAACACCTCACAGTGGTCCTGCAGGTCAGATCAAGGAGGAATCTACACCTACATACTCTGCTACAAATCAGCGATTTTATCTCATACCTCTTGTAAGTGTTTTTTATCCATTGTCAATAAAATTTTAACCAGGATACTACACTTAGCTGGCGCTTCCTTTCCTTTGTTCTCTGCTCTGAAGGACAAGCTTGCCAGAGTGCAGGTGCCAACGGCCTTATAAGATCTGATGAATCTGGTCATCCAGATGGATCGACAGCTACAAGAAAGACAATCTGAGAGAACCAACAGAAGTTATTTGGCCAGCTCAGAGTCTGAAATGTTTGTTCCCTCACTTGCTTCTATAACGCCAAATGTGTCCTCTACTAAAAGGAGACATCATGACTCTCCTCAAAGGTGTTTTGGAGACCACCTCTATCTTCTGCTGATTGTCTTCGATGACAACGTTCCAACCTCTGCCTCTATTGTGGTGATGCTAGTCACTTTATACAGACCCGTCCAGTAAAACCCTGCATGTCCTCCACTAACTGGGTGCATACAATATGCTGCATCTGCCTGGGGTGAGCCAAATGCACTTCACCAGCCTATTTCACTTGCAGATTTCTGAAAAGACTGACTGTTTCTGTTCTTGCAATCATAGACTCTGGTGCCTGAAGCTGTTTTGTGGACTCTACTTTTGCAGCTCAGCACAATCCTCTCTGTGGCAAGAACCAAGAGTTTTTTGTTTATCTGGCTGTTACAACCCTATATCACTCCTCCGGACATCAAGAATTTCTACGCCTAGATGTCATTACGTCACACATGTTTCCGATCATCCTCAGTATGCCCTGGTTAAAGGCACACAACCCCTGCATTAACTGGCTTACTGGAGAGATCATCTTTTCATCCCAGTACTGTCAGACACAGTGTATCCTGAAGAAACACTATACAGTATTAGTATTCATCCTGATTTGGAAGTGATGAAGCTAGTTCCCACTGTTTAACATGAATATCTAGACGTATTTGATAAGAAAGGCGCTGTTGCCCTTCCTCCTCATTGGACTTACGATAGTAGCTGGCAACTTCTTTGTTAGAAAGAAGGACCATACCCTTAGACCATGGGTGCTCAACCTGTGGCCCTCCAGCTGCTGCTGAACTACAAGTCCCACGAGGCATTGCCATACTGACAGTTACAAGCATGACTCTCAAAGGCAGAGGCACGATGGGACTTCTAGTTCCGCAACAGCTGGAGGGCCACAGGTTGAGCACCCATGCCTTAGAACATGTGTGCACTATCGTGAACTTAGCAAGATAACCGTCAAGAATCGCTATCCTCTCCCTCTGATTCCCAAACTATTCCAGAGGTTATGAGGGGCACATGTTTTTTCCCAACTCGATCTGAGGGGTGCATACAATCTAGTCAGAATTTATATAAAAAGACGAATGGAAGACAGCTTTCCGAACGTGCTTCGGACATTTTGAATATTTGGTCATGCTGTGCGGCCTTTGTAACACTCCAGCTAGGTTACAACATCTTGTCAGTGATATATTCCAGGACTATCTTGATTTATTTAACCACTTTGGCTCTCACAGCTGTTTCCCCTTTATGGATCAAAGCAATTTTCACATTACTGCTATGAGCCTGTTTATTTGGCGATTATTTTGTCATTACTTAAGATAACGTAATAAATACATTGGTTTTTTTTTTTTTTTTAGGACAAACAAGGCTTTCTTTTTCGTGAATATTGTCCTGCAACAATAATTATTTTTTTGCAATCCTTAGAAATGTTTTTTCTTTTTTTAAGCAGTGTTCGTTTAAACATAAATAGTGTTACTGCACATAAGAAGCATGCATTTATTTCATTCTGTAATTTGTCCTGTGTAATAGGGGTCCCAAACAACCGGGCCGTTGCCTCTCTGCAGCCAGGCCGCGGGTGATAGCCGGCGGGTGGCATGAGAGCTGGGTGAATGAGATAAGCGAGTCGGCTGCCGGATAAGAGAAGCGGGCGGGTAAACAGCGATGATCTCATCTCTCTCCGCCTGCCCCGCATTACTGCTCTTGTGCCCTCACAGCCGGTGTTCTGTCAGCCTCTTCAATGTCGGAGGTACCACGGGGAGCAGAGAGATGACATCATCTCTCACTGCCCACCCCGCATCACCACTCTCCTGCCTCTGTGCTAAATGGACCAGTGCTGCCACCAGTGCAGTGACAATCCACCTCTGGTGGCACTGGCAGGCGACGTGGCAAGTGACAATTCACATCTGGTGGCAGGCAGCGTGGAAAGTGACAATCTGCATCTGGTGCCAGGCGACGTGGCAGGTGGCAAGCTGCATCTGAAGGCAGGTGACGTGGCAAGTGACAATCCGCATCTGATAGCAGGGGACAATCCACATTTGGTGGCAGGTCACTTTCCGCATCTGGTGGCAGACAACTTGGCAAGTGACAAGCTGCATCTGGGGGCAAGTGACAATCCACATCTGGTGGCAGGTGAACTGGCAAGTCACAAGCTGCATCCGGTGGCACGCTCTGGGCTCCCACTGATTTTGCATTATAATGAGTTGAACTCTTTCATTTATTACTACAATGTAATAATAGAAATAATGCACTTAAATCACCCTGACACCATATCAAGCATGGTGCTGGTAAAGTGTGTTTTTTTTTCAATTCTGCACTATTTTCAGTGTGATACGTGTTAATATATGTAAAAGGTGTAAAAATATTAATGAACAAAGCAAACAAAAACAGAAAAAAGTTTAACGATTAGTTAATAAAATAAAGAAAAACATCACCAGGAAAATTACAATTGAATAGAGAAGGAGAATATAGAGTTAATTAGTGCTGATTAGAGTAAACTAAGGGGTTCAACAGAAGAACATTTAAATAGAAAAAAAATTTATTTATTTTCTTTACTTGTTAAGGTTGCTTTAACTCTCTTCATCTGCAGAGCAAAGTTTATCCCTTTGATCTGTAGATGCAAAACACAGTTACAGTTGATACAATGTTTCAATGTAACTTTCTGTGATCATAGCTGAACAATGTTGTTTTATAAACATTGCCAGACTGCTTTTTTTTTTACAGCTCCTGTCGCCAACCTTTGTGTACTCGGCAATGCAGCTGTGTTTAAACAGGGAAGGGAAGGATCTCGGCAGCAGGGCAGAAGGACTGGACGTACTAGACACGCCCTGTGTACAATGATGACATGTTTTTGGGCGTGTCTGGTATGCCCAGAGTCTGCAACTGGTGATCATTGTTTACCTGGATGACATCCTTGTCTTTTCCAGTTCATTGGAATTACACAGGGGCCATGTGAAAAATGTACTGGACAGACTTTGTGTCAGGAGAATATTGCTTCCAGGCGCTTCAGCCATGTCCCTGCACGCATGCGCGGCGGAACGGCGCTCCTGCACATGCGCATTTGCGGCCCAGCAATCCGGCATGCGCACTGGCGCATGCCCTACGTGACCTTTGGGCTGGCCTATAAAAGTGACTCTGGCGCACAGACAAATTGCTGGTTTGTCTTCAGCTTCCTGTGATACTCTTTTCCTGTTGTTTGATACTTGATTACCTGCTGTGACCCGGATTGACCTTGACTCTTCTGCTCTTCTCCTGGACCTGACCCTTGGCTTGTTTATACGGATTCCGCTCCTCTCCTGTGTTTGACCCTCTGCCTGTAACCCAGATCTGCCTACTGTCTCCTTGCCCTTGAACTTCTGCTTGTATCCTGGACTTTCCTTGTGTCTTCCTGACACCTCACCTCAGCTCGTTTTGAAATACCGATCCTGTGTGTTTGACCCTCAGCCTGGTTCTGTACCCACTCTGGCAAATCATCCCATCTGCCAGTCTCTGCACAGGTACTCATCCCTGCAAGGACTACACGCAAGTTACCCCCTGCCTTCTGGGTAGCCTGTACCTCTTTGTGCCATCCACTCCCTGTCTCACCTCCAGGGGGCGGACTGCGCTTAGTCGCAAGGGTGAACCGCTCTCGGCATTTCGGCCTCGGTAAATACATCTGATAGTACAAACCATCCATGTCAGAGGCCGACAGAGCGTGTTCTCCCCTCCAGATCCTGTGCCAGCAAGTATTGGCACTTACTGATGCAGTTCAGAAATTGCAAGAAGGCTACACCCAAATAGATGGTCGTCTCCAACAACTTGCCGGACCATCCGCAGCACCTACCGTTGCTCCTGCACCCGCCAACGGGTCCTCCTCTCAAGTTGCATCTAACCCCACGGTAATCATGGCTACCCCAGACCTAGGGTCCCCATACCAGAGCGAATTTCTGGCGATCGCAAGAAGTTCTGAGCCTTCAAAAATGCCTGTTCTTTGTATTTTGCTTTGCAGCCCAGGACTTTCTCCTCTGAGGTGGTAAAGGTGGGCTTTATTATTTCTCTCCTGGCTGATGAACCACAAGCCTGGGCCCACAGCCTGATGGAACAGAGGAGCCCGGTATTAAACACAATAGACTCTTTCTTTGAAAGTATGGGACAACTCTACGATGACCCCCAATGCATGGCTACAGCCGAAGCTACTTTACATAACTTGTTCCAAGGGCGCAGGCCTGTAGAGGACTATACGGTTGAGTTTCGGAAGTGGTCGGCTGATACCGGCTGGAACGAGCCTGCCCTTA
This sequence comes from Aquarana catesbeiana, assembly GCF_042186555.1. NCBI lineage: Eukaryota > Metazoa > Chordata > Amphibia > Anura > Ranidae > Aquarana > Aquarana catesbeiana. The sequence continues at coordinate 240,987,435 of NC_133328.1, forward strand.
AGTATCAGTTCCGCCAAGGGTTGTCCGAAGTCCTTAAAGACGAGTTAGCTAGGATGGAGACTCCTGCGACTTTGGAGGATTTGATCCAAACGGCCACCAAATTGGACAACGCATGCGGGAGTGGCGCTCAGAACGCCTCCAGGTCCCTCGTCCCAGCTGGATGCTTTCTAAACCAACTCCCATCCATCCACCTTTTACTGCTTCTCCAGCCTCCACCACTTCTGAGGTCGAGCCCATGCAATTGGGATTGGTCCGGGCTCCTCTCACTCCAGAAGAAAGACTACGCAGGCGTCAGGCCAACCTGTGCCTCTACTGTGGAGAGACTGGTCATTTTCTCCGCACTTGCCCTGTGAGACCTAGTAAGTCCTACTCACCAGTTATCATGAACTATCAAGCCTCTGTTTTTTCACAGACTTATGTTACCCTCTTTGTCTCCCTACAGTTAACGGAAAAGGAAACCCACCTGCCAGCCATAATTGACTCTGGAGCATGCAGCTGCTTCCTGGATGCTGCACTAGCTGCTAGCCTACATATTCCTCTGTTAACCAAGAAACAAAGCTTCCGGGTACACCTGGCTGATGGGTCTCTTCCCCGCTCCGGACTTATCACCCAAGAAACAAGACCCATTCTTATCACCACAGACTCCGGTCATCAGGTGTTCCTGCATTTTGACATCATCCCGTCTCCTATGTTCCCTATCATATTGGGACTTCCCTGGCTACAGGCACATGAACCCCAAATAAGTTGGAAAGAGAAGGAAGTCTCCCTTTCCTCCAAATACTGCTTCCAGCACTGCTTCCTCTCAGTTCCAGCCTCTTGTTCCACTGTTGTACCAGTACCTGACAGCCTTCAGCATGTACCCTTGGCTTACCTTGAGTATAAGGATGTCTTCGACAAACAGGCCAACCATCTACCACCCCACCGGTCCTACGACTGCCCAATTGATCTTTTACCAGGCTCTGAAGTCCCGTTTGGTCGCATCCTTCCGCTATCCGAAACCGAATTAAAGGCTCTCAAAGCTTACATCGACGAAAACCTGGAAAAAGGTTTTATTCGTCATTCCCCATCACCAGCCGGAGCCAGCATCTTCTTTGTAGAAAAAAAAGACGGCTCCCTCAGACCCTGCATTGACTACAGAGAATTAAATAAAATTACCATTAAAAATCGGTACCCGCTCCCTCTTATCCCGGAGTTGTTTCAACACTTCCGATCTGCCAGAGTCTTCTCCAAGTTAGATCTTCGCAGGGCCTATAAATTTCATTTGGATCCGGGCTGGCGATGAGTGGAAGACCGCCTTCAGGTCCAGGTTTGGGCATTACGAGTACCTGGTGATGCCGTTTGGGCTTTGCAACGCCCCGGCTACCTTCCAGCACCTAGTAAACGACATCTTTCGGGAATACCTTGATGACTTTCTAGTCGTTTACTTGGATGATATCCTCATTTTTTCTGCCACTATTGAACTACACCAAGTCCAGGTTAAACTGGTCCTCGCAATCCTTAGGAAACAAAAAAAAAATTTTATCTCAAGGCAGAAAAATGTGAGTTTGAAAAAACAATGGTTTAGTTCTTGGGATTTATCATCTCCACCAACGGGGTCGCAGTGGACCCTCAAAAGGTCAAGGCAATTCAGGAGTGGCCGGCTCCTGTGGATAAAAAAGGAGTACAGCGATTCATAGGGTTCTCAAATTTCTATCGGAGATTTATCGCTGGCTTCTCAGCTATTGTAGCACCCATCACCCAGCTCACACGCCAACATAGCCGGTTTCTGTGGTCCTCGGAAGCTCAGGAAGCTTTTACCAAATTAAAAGCCTTATTTTCTTCCGCACCAATCTTACGGCATCCTGATCCAGTCCTGCCATTTGTACTAGAAGTTGATGCCTCTGAAACAGCCACTGGAGCCATCCATCTCTCAAAGGCAGGGTCCCAAGGCCCTCCTGCACCCTGTAGCTTTTGCTTCCCAGAAGTTAAGTGCACCTGAGAAAAATTACGATGTTGGCGATAGAGAATTGTTGGCCATCAAGTTTGCTCTAGAAGAGTGGAGGTATTTGCTATTTGGTATTTACAGACCATAAAAATCTGGAGTACCTCAGGACAGCCAAACGTTTAAGACCCAGACAGGCCCGTGGGCTCTCTTCTTTTCCAGATTTAATTTCCACATTGCATACAGACCCTGCTCAAAAAATGGTAAAGCAGATGCACTATCCCGGATGTTCCATGAAACCTCTCAAGAAGTTGAAACCAGCACCATTTTGTCTCCACAAAATTTTTGTTTGATCACACAGACTGACCTGTTGATCGCCATTAAATCTGCATCCAGTCACTTTCCTGACCCTGAAATGTCCTCTTTGGAGAAAAATGATGACCTTCTCTGGGCCCGGGGAAAAAATCTTTGTCCCGCTGGAAATAAGACCTCTAATCCTAAAAACATTTCACGACCATAAACTGGCAGGCCACTTTGGAACGCTAAAGACTGCTGAATTAGTGTCCTGTTCCGTTTGGTGGCCGGCTGGAGACAGGAATTGAAAGACTATGTGGCTTCCTGCATTCCATGCCAGCGCAGTAAAGGGTCAAACACAAGGTCTTGGGGTCTACTAAAACCACTACCCATCCCTGAACGACCATGGGCTAAGCCTAGGAGTGGCCCCAATGCTTATTTTGACACCGTTTAATTACTGTGTCACAGGACTGAAGGTGAGCGCAAGCACATGTGGGGTGTCACGGGAGAGCACAGTTTTCACGTGTTGTGATATATACACCCATCAGAAGAAGCATGATGTTTATTCATTTTATGGACACTATTTATTCACGTTTTTTGTGATTTGTATTTATTAATTGGGATATACACTCATTTGTCACTGGAAAGTGTTTTGATATTTTTATTTTAGCACGTTGCACTTTTATTAGTTACTACCACGATTGCACCTTTATATGCACTTGGTGGTTTATCATTTATAGTTATTTGCATTATATTTTACCTGTATGGTTTTATTTATCACATTACATGTGTTTTATATGTGAAAATATTTTTTATATATTATATATTTATATGTGACACTATACTAGCGCGGGCACATTTACTATTTTTTATATATATATATATATATAATATGTAATATATAATATATATATATATATATTTTTTTACCAATATTTTTACCCTTGACTATCAATCCCTGTCCCCTCTTTTTAGACATTTCCCACTGGGTTCATTTTCTGTTACCCTGGGATATGGCATTACTTAGGGGATAAAAAACTTTTCCCTATCCCCCTCTACTTTTTTATCCCATAATGTGCTCCATTGTCCACCAACAATGCATCCTTATGCATTTCTTAATCCCATTTGTGACACTTTCCTTTCTTTTTTTTTACCAATCTTTTATTAAAGTTTTCTTTTTATATAATAGTCACTTATTAAATCAATGATCCTTTTTTTTTTTTTTTTTTTTTTTTTATCAAACAAGTTTTTATTGAGTATTTAGTGCATACAGAAAGGAAAAAGTAAGAGGTTACAATGACATGTTCGCACTATAGCAGTATTACAATTATTATCATTGAAATAAAGAAAAAAAAAAAAAAAGGGGAAAAAAAAAAAAACAGAAACCATTAAATTCAGGCATATCTAGCTTATCTTATCATTCCAGGTGTACATATTTGGTTATTAATACTGTCCATCCATACTTATACTTATTTTATCTTTTTACGGTCATACAATTATACTAGATACAGGTAAAAGATTCCTGGAGCCATCTATCCCAGATCTTGTTGTACTTTGCTGGGCATCCTCTATTAATATATATACATTTCTTGTATGGTGGTAGGGTATTATTTATTTCTACCTTCCATTCCACTATTTTGGGGGTCTCTTGTCTCATCCACTTTTTAGCTATAACCTTTCTTGCTGCAAAGTGTGTTTCGTGTAAAAAGGTTTTAGTGTATTTATCGGTTGTGTCTGGAACTATACCCCAGAGACACTGTTTGGGGTCCAAGGCTACAGGTGAGCCCATCATGTCGTGTAAAAATGCTACAATTTGTTCCCAAAAACCTTTTATCTTAGGGCATGCCCATATAAGATGAAAAAAGGTACCTGTCTCTCTCCCACACATCTGACATGCGGTGGTTTGTGTGCGCTTGTATCTCGCCACTCTGAGGGGTGTGAGGTATGCTCTATGAAGAATATAAAGCTGTGTCAAGCGATCTGAGAGTTTAGGGGATACAGTTTTACAGGCTTCCAACGCTTCCCCCCACTCCTCATCTTCCACCGGTCCCACCTCCCTCTCCCATCGTGGTTTAAGGCCATATGCTATTTTAGTAGCTGCAAGGGTTAAGAGCAAATGATAAAATGCCGAGATCAGTTTTTGAGAGTCTGTGCCCTTAATTATGGCAATGAGTACATTAGGTGTAGGACTAGGGCAGGAGTCATGGAATTGTGATTGTGTTGCATGACGGATTTGTAAGAATCTATAGAACATCTGGTCCTGTATTGTAAATTCTTCTTTAAGTAAGTCAAAGGTTTTAAGTTGTCCATCTTTTAATATATGATGCAGGTAAAATATTCCCTGTGTGGACCATATAGATGTGTCCTGTATTTTATTAAATTCCTGAAGGTTTTTGTTATGCCATAACGGTGTATAGTCGTTAAACTGTGAGATGTCAAGTCTAGAGGCCGCTAAATTCCATATTTTCCTGTAGTGGTATAGTGTGGTGTGCCTTCTGTCTCCTATTTCCATTCCTCCCCCGCCTGCCGCTATTGCATATATGGGGTCTTTGGTGTACTGTGCCCATTTAGGACATATGAGCGTAAGAAATCTCTCGCTGTCGGTTTTGTCTAGGTGAAAAAGCTGTGATAGCTGTGCTGCAATGTAGTATAGATTAAAATCGGGTAAAGCAGTGCCGCCCAGATCGGTCGGGTTTTTGAGGGCTTGCCATGCCAATTTATGCCTATTATTACCCCACACAAATGTCTTTAAAAGGGACTCTAAAGATTTAAAATGTTTTAAGGGTAAATAAACGGGGGGGTTCCATAAAACATAAAGTATTTTGGGTAGTAGAATCATTTTAATTAAATTTATACGTCCCCAGACTCCTAATGGTAATTTGGACCAAACCCCTATTTTATTTTTAACTAGTGAAATAAGAGGGGTTATATTCAGAGATATATAGTCTGTAGGGGATCTGGTTATACAGATCCCCAAGTATTTAATGACATCTACTCTCTGCAGTGGGAGCCTGGTTTGGGGTTCTGAGGGTGGGAAACTATCAATTGGCAGAATTTGGGATTTATCCCAATTAATTTTTAGACCTGAAAATGTTCCAAATTGTTCTATCGTGTGGAGTGCATTGCATAATGATGGGCCCGAGTCTGCCAGGTACAATAGCGTGTCATCTGCATACATGCTAATCTTTTCAGTCAGAGAGCCCATTTTAAGTCCTTTGATCTCTGGATTTGCTCGGATGGACATGGCTAGTGGTTCTGCCGCAAGGGCATATAGTAGTGGGGATAGGGGGCAACCCTGTCTCGTGCCTCTACTGAGATCAAATAGCTGAGACGACCATCCATTGGCCACCACTTTGGCCACCACTTTGGCCTTGGGTCTCTGGTATAAAAGTTGGACCCATTTATCAATGATCCTTTTTAAATAAAACATTTTTTCTTTTGCACATGAAACTATTGACTCATATTTTTTCCCACTACCAACCTTTATTTGTTTATTTTTTTTACATCCTTGTTTTCACACTGCGGGTCCGTTGGCTGTTGTGGTTCCACAGCCGCGGACGTCCCGCCCACATCCCATCAGTCAGATGTCCTGTACTTCCATTTAAGTCGCTCTCCTCCTGAGAGCAAACAGGCCAGTAGAAGGAGATGTGAGCCCTGAGCGCGTAGCCTATATTATCTCCTATCTGTGTCTGGACACTTCCTGTGCACCGCTGACATCACTTCCGCTTCCGGGTTCCAGGGTGGTTATCCCCTGCCTTCTGGGTAGCCTGTGCCTCTTTGTGCCATCCACTCCCTGTCTCACCTCCAGGGGGCGGACTGCGCTTAGACGCAAGGGTGAACCGCTCTCGGCATTTCGGCCTCGGTAAGTACATCTCTGATACTTTGCAAACATCATCTCAAAGCTAAAGCTGAGAAGCGCGAGTTCGAAAGGCAGACTATTCAGTTTCTTGGACTTGTTATCTCTGCAGATGGAATTACTATGGACCTTCAAAAAGTAACTGCTGTGTTGGAGTGTCCTGCTCCAAAGGACAAGAAAGCAGTGCAGAGCTTTGTGGGATTTGCTAACTTCTGTAGGAAGTTCATTAAGAACTTTTCCAGTATCATTGCAACAATCGCACAGTTGACCAAGCAGTATACCCCATTCAAATGGACTCCAGAGGCTCAAGCTGTGTATGAACAACTAAAGACTCTATTTACTTTTGCTCCCATTCTGAAGCACCCAGATCCTGCTTTAGCCTATGTACTTGAAGTGGATGCTTCTGAAAGTGCAGTTGGGGCTATATTGTCCCAACAACATGGGCCCAAATGTTTGCTCCACCCTATTGCCTTTTTCTCCAGAAAGTTGAGCTCCCCAGAAAGAAACTACAATGTGGCAGATCGAAAGCTGTTAGCCATTAAGGCTGCTCTCGAGAAATGGCACTATCTGCTGGTGGGAGCATCACACCCTAGCCTCATTTTTACAGATCACAAGAATTTGGAGTATTTAGGTACCGCAAGACAACTAAGACCGCGACAGGCAAGGTGGGTACTTTTTCTTTTCTCGTTTCACATAACTTACCACCCGGGATCCAAGAACTGCAAGTTTGATGCACTTTCACGTATGTTTCAAGATACAGTTCCACCTTCTGAACCTGACACTATTTTGCCAGCTAAGAACGTTTTGCTCCTGCAAGCAGATCTAATATCAGAAATTAATGAGGCGATTGCTAATCATCCACCTTCTCTGGATGCATCTTCATACACACATCTTCAGCTGAGGAATGGACTCTAATTTCATAATGAACAAACCTTAATCCCTGAACAATTTAGGGTTCTCATCCTTAAAAGGTGTCATCACCCCTTGAACAACAGGCACATCAATGAGTGTAGAGCTGGAACACCAGTTGTTTACCTATCTATTGTAAGTAGCCCTGTTGAGGGGTCTATTAAAAACACCATCTTACTGCTCTTAGAGGTGCTTCTGCTTTTGTTTTTGTCTGTGTATATTCAGAGTCTGCTAAACTCCACCAAGAAGCCTGCCCTAGTGCCTTGGACATTTTTGGACTGATCATGGACTTCTACCTTATAACTACACTGCTTGCATATTGGGTATTATGTAGAGGTCGACCGATATATCGGCCGATATTTGGTGTTTTTTACTTAATCGGCATCGGCCGATTGTGCTGATAAAAAAGGCCGATTATAACTTCAGCACCTTGCAAATGACTTCTGACATAGAAGTCAATGCAAGTTGCCTGAAGTCTTCTGTGAAGTGACTTCTCTCCTCTCTGGGCAGCCTGCCAAGTCTAATAAAAGAACCTGAAGAGATACAATGTTTACACTTATCAATGAGCTGAACTCTGTGTGTAGAAGCTCTCAGTTTAACCATTTAAAGACTAAATCTTTTCTGACATTTGTTGCTTACAAGTAAAAATCCTGTATTTTCTGCTAGAAAATCACTTAGAACCCCCAAACATTATATATATATTTTTTTTTGCAGAGACCCTAGGGAATTAAATAGTGGTTGTTGCAATATTTTATACGTCCCCAGACTCCTAATGGTAATTTGGACCAAACCCCTATTTTATTTTTAACTAGTGAAATAAGAGGGGTTATATTCAGAGATATATAGTCTGTAGGGGATCTGGTTATACAGATCCCCAAGTATTTAATGACATCTACTCTCTGCAGTGGGAGCCTGGTTTGGGGTTCTGAGGGTGGAAACTGGCATGCGTTGACAGTAAAACGCTGCTAGTTTTAGCGGCGCTTTACCATCATTTTAGCGGCGCTATTCGGCTGCTAGCGGGCTGCTTATAACCCAGATAGCAGCCGAGGAAGGGGTTAAATGCGCCCCTGAAGCGCCGCTGCCGAAACGCTTTGCAGGCACTTCAGCAGCGGTGCGCATTCATTTCAATGGGCAGGAGTGGTGGTTTACACTGCTCCAAAGATGTTGCTTGCAGGACTTTTTTTTAACATCCTGCCAGCGCATCGCCTCAGTGTGAAAGCACTCGGGCTTTCACACTGAGACTGCAGGGGAGCCGTTTTACAGGCGCTATTTTTAGCCCAAAAGCACCTGAAAAACGCCCCAGTGTGAAAGGGGTCTAACTGTTAGATTTTATGAGATGAAGGGGGAAAAAAACTGAAAAGAAAAAAAATCGGCCTAATATATCGGCCCAAAAAAATCGGCATCACATATCGGCCATCGGCCACCGAGATTTCTAAATATCGGCATCGGCCAGAGAAAAACCCATATCGGTCGACCTCTAGTATTATGACCAAGCCTCTGCACTTATAACCACCCTTTCTCATTAAATAGCAGGACTATGGCCCAGTGGATAATTCCTGGGAGCCATCCACTAATGTCCATGCTCCACAGTTGGGTCAAGCCTACCTTCCAATTCAACCTGAAAAATTTACTCTAGTGGGCATCCGGAGGCTGCCACTAAGGGGGGGGGGGAAATGTCAGAGAATCCTTGTGAGATGTCTATTGCGCAGATATGTGCATGCGCGCAGGAATTCGGGAATGCGTGCGCGCAGATGTACAATTTCGGTTGGGGCCAGATAGCTATTTATAGGATGCTCATGCCCATGTTCTGTGCTGACTGATCTGCATCCCTGTGTCCTGTGTTTATCCTGTATTATTCCCTTGTTGCTGACCCGGCTTGCTCTTGACATGATCTTGGATTCTGCTTCTGACCTGTAGTTAATTTCTGACCCAGCTCTGTTCCTGACCGGCTTTGCTCATAATTTGCTACCTCGCTGCCTGCCTGTTGATGACCCTGGCTATTCCTGTGACTATGCTTCTGTCTCTGATCCTGGCTTCCTGTTCTGCTCAGATGCCTGTCTGGCTGTCCGCTGTACCAGCTCTGTGCAACACTGAGTGTCCCTGCCTCAAGTCTGCTGAGAGCTCTAACTAGCAGCTCGTCTTGAACCAACAGCGTAAGCAGAGTGCCCCTTTAACCTGAGCTAGACTTCTGAACCTTACTACTGTTCCTGATCCATTGGTTTGCCAGACCCCTTGGGACCGTATCTCCCGCTGCAAGTTCTCTCATCAACCTATGCGGGCACTCATGTTCCTCCCGTCCCTCGATGCCCTCTGTTCCACCTTCAGTGGGGCCTGGGCTGGAAGAGAGAACTCGTCATTTCAGCCTGGAAGCCGGCTGCCAGGTCCCTAATAACCGATGACTCATCAGCTGTTCAGCTGTCAGTGGCTTACCCGCTAACAGCCGATAGTAAAAAAAAAAGCAGAAAATGAAAGTATGAGAAAAAAACAGCATAGGGTCCCCCCCCACGCCAAAATGTAAAAAATAAAAAAATGGCATCCCCCCCAAATCCATACCAGACCCTTATCCGAGCATTTAGCCAGCAGGTCAGGAAAGGGGGGGGTCGAGCGCACGCCCCCACCCCCCCTTGAACCATACCAGGCCACATGCCCTCAACATGGGAGGGTGGGTGCTCTATCCAATCACCAAAAAAGTGCCAAAAAGTAAGAAAAACCCAGAGAGTTTTTACAGTGTCCCCAGATATAAATCCATCGTCAATCACAATGCCTTCGCACTGCAGGAGTCCGCCCCCCCCCCCCCAAAAAAAAAGAGGTCCACTCCCGAGGATGGCTGGCCGCCGAATGCATCCTTCGACGGTTGACAATTCTTACATAGGTAAGAGCGGGGTCACCTGTTGATGTCACCTGGTGGCCCCACCCTCCTCATGACGTCACAGACTGGTGCATGCTGGGTCAGTGACATCACAAGGGTCTTTTTTTTTTTTCTTGAGTTACGACAGTACACGGGCATCATGACTGACAATGGATTTACATCGAGGGACGCTGTTTTTTTACATTTTTCTAATAAAGGAATTGTCAAAAACTGTCTCTGGGTTTTTCTTACTTTTTGGCACTTTTTTGGATGTATGGATAGCCCCATAATCATTCGCATGGGGGGGCGGGATCTGGGGCCCCCCTTCCAGTTTCCGGTAAGCCCCCCACCTGCAGACCCCGAAACCACCAGCCAGAGTTGTTGGGAAGAGCCCCCTCTGCCCCAGAGCACCTACCCCCCCATGTTGAGAGCATGTGGCCTAGTATGGTTTGGGGGGGCACTTACCCATCCCCCCCCTTTCCTGACGTGCCGGGCTGCATGCTTGTATAAGGGTGTGGTATGGATTCTGGGTGGGGAACCCACGCCGTTTTTTTTTTTTTTTTTTTTACATTTTGGTGTGGGGGTCCCCTTAAAAAATACATTTTTTGGTTGTAACATGACAACATGTGGAAAATGGGATATTTAATACTTTTTCAAGGCACTGTATCTCATTATGCCTGTGGGACATTGCTTCTTTTTATTTCCATTAGACATCTTTTTTTTTTTTTAAAGGTTTTTATTTGCCAAATGCACATACATAAAATAACACATTGCATGTAAGGTATATTCCTGGATGCAGCCCTCAAAGTACAATTATTCAAAAGTAGTTCAGAATAAGCATCCTATGATAAAGGATATATCAGTACAGATAGCATTTTTTTTAAACTATAAAGTACCAATTACAATCCATAATTGTAATGTAAATTATCTTCTAGTCTAAGATATGGTAAAAAATAAAAATACAAAATATATATAAAAAGTTAGAGAACAGAACCATAGAGGTGGGTACCTCTCAAACCAATTGTGCTGTGTGCCGTCATCTCTCCAGTCCCCCAGAACATGCTCTCCCAATGTCATCCTACCTGATATATTACTCAACTACATTATATAGAAGATTCCATTTTAGATGTCACATGGCATAGTTTCCTTTGAGTTTATCCATCTTCCCCATACTTTATTGAATTTTTTTTTACTACCTCTTGCTTCATAGGTCATTTTATACAGTGTAATATTTGCATTAACCAATCCTTTCCACGCTCCTAAGGTAAGGTGATCCCTCTTTATCCAATTTAAAACAATCAGCTTCCTGACATAATAAAACAGTAGTCTAAAAAACAGTCTAGCATTGTTGCTCATTACTTCATCTTCTATTACCCCTAGGAGACCCAGTAGTTAGCTACATATGTTCGGGAGATCAAATGTTTCTGCAACAAACTGGGTTACTTGTGACCATAAGGGTCGTATTCTATTACAGTCCCATACCATGTGCATAAAAGTACCTTCTGCCACCAGGGTCAAATAGGCAAATACAATACAAATAGACAAATAGGGTCAGTTATTCTGCCCATCCTATATAGTCTGTATGGGGTGTAATACATTTGGTGTAGGTATCTTAGTTGTATCAGTTTGTCTCTCGCAGAGATGACCGTGGACATATAGAAGGTCAAAACCTCTTTCCAATGAGCCTCAGTCAACTCTGGGATGATATCTTTCCATCTGTCTGTCATTTTCTCTTCCCTCGGCTGTTTTTTTTCTATGAGTGCCGCATAGCAAGTGGATATGCGTTGTGTGGTCAGGTTCTGCGAGCAGTGTTTCCATTTTTGTGTTTTCTAAAGGTACCAACCCCGTTTCAAATTGTGCATGTGCCGCATGCCTCAGCCTGGTATAGTGAAATGCCCATGAATCGGGGACACCCAATTCGCTTTTCAGCTGTGCAAACGTTTTAAGTTCACCATTCTCAAATAATATATATATATGTCAGGCCAAATTTGGCCCATCTATGGCCATCCTCCAAACAAGAAAAATCCCTCAGACAAGGGTTGAACCATAATGGGGTATTTGGTGACAGGTGTAAAGGTCTGTCTTGTATCTGTTTTATAGAGATCTCGAGCACCCATTTGGCTGATTTAAGCACAGTCATCCCGTCCTTAGTGGGCACCATCCCTCTAAAAAAGAAATTCAGAAGTGCTTCATAGGAGGTTGCCACAGCTTCCTCCACTGCAGTGGCAGCGTTGTTCAGCTGTGGAAACATGCGCCAGTGGGCTTGAACCAGCTGAGATGCTAAGTAGTACAGGCGAAGATCGGGTATTGCCAGACCTCCCCTCCCCACTGGCAACTGCAAGATGGCCAGCGACACATGAGCCGCCTTTTCTCCCCATAAAAAGGAGGTCAACAAGGAGTCAATGTATCAAAACGTCTTTTTAAGACTATATAATGGGGCATTAGAAAGTATATATAAAAATTTCAGGAGAAAAATCATTTTAAACAGATTAGCTCTGCCTAGCAATGTGAGTGAAAGGTCTTTCCATTTCTGTACTCTATCTCTGAAGGCTCTGATTACAGGCCATAGGTTCACCTCCGTGAATGAGTTCACAGGTAGTTGGATATGTATTCCTAAGTATTTAAAGTGGGTTGTTATCGCTAAAGGGCATTGAGTGGCAAGCACCAGGTTTGGCTGTGGATCTAGAGGAAATAGCGATGATTTAGACCAATTAATTCGAAAGCCAGAGAAGTTACCAAATTCCTGGATCAAGTCGAATGCATTAGATAATGATAGTTCCGGGTCTCCCAAATATAGGAGCATATCATCCGCATATAATGATACACGTTCCTCCAGATCCCCAACCAACAACCCCTTGATGTCATCTTGACTCCTAAGTTTTGCTGCAAGGGGTTCTATAGCTAGGGCAAAGAGGAGCAGGGACAGGGGACATCCCTGTCTCGTCCCCCTACCTATCTTGAATCTGTCTGAGATGACATTAACTCTAACACATGCTCGGGGGTCCTTGTAAAGCAACCTAACCCAGTTCACAAATCTTGGTCCAAAGCCCAAGTAGGGAGAACAGATATTTCCATTCGACAGAGTCAAATTCTTTTTTAGTGTCGAGTGATGCTACCACCCTTTTACCTGTATTTGTATGGGAAATTTGTAAATTTACCTAGAGCCTTCTAAGGTTCATTTGAGTACATCGGCCCGGGATAAACCCAGTTTGATCCGAGTTGATCAATTTAAGGATTACTGATTGCAATCTACCAGCCAAAATTTTGGCCAATATTTTGACGTCGGTATTGATCAAGGAGATCGGTCTATATGATTCGCATTCGTTCAAGTCTTTACCAGGTTTTGGGATCACAACAATTAGAGCTTCACGCATGGATTCTGGTAATATACCTTCTTTTTCTGCAGTCACAAAAACTTTTTGGAGACGCGGGACTAAGCTGTCTTTGTGTAGCTGATACCATTCCGCCGGGAAACCATCGAGTCCAGGTGACTTACCTGGCCTAAAAGAGGAAATGGCATCAACTATCTCTTCTGAGGTAATGGAATGTTCCAATGCAGCACTATCCTCCAGATCCAAAGATGGAAGGCTCAGGTCCTCCAAATAGGAGGAAAGCTCCTGATCAGTACATCCGGACTGGGATTGGTATAGGGTGTCATAAAAGTCTACGAACACTTTTAGAATATCTCGCGAGTCTCTCACCAAGTCTCCCCCTGGTTGTCTAAGGTGTAGTACAGATGTAGGGGCATACATAGGTCGCGCCAAGAAAGCTAATAAGCGGCCACTTTTGTCACCAAATTCAAAAATGGATCTAGTTTGTTGTAGTTGTTTTTTCATAGTCTGATCTGTCAAAACTAATTTAAACTGTCTCGTCAGGTTTTGCCAAGACTGATAAGTATCGGGTGAGGGGTTTTGTACATATTCCTGTTCAGCTGCAGCTGCATCGCGTTCCACTTGTTTGATATCTGAGTTTTAGGCATTTGCAAAGTCTCTTGTCTCTTTAGTAAACACTCCCCTCATGGTGGCTTTAAAAGCCTCCCATTGATTGTGTATCAAGGTCTCAGCACCATTCTCCCTCCAGTAATGACTAATAGCCGTCTTACAGCCCAGTGTCACGTATTCCTCCTGTAGCCACTGTGTTTTCAGGCGCCATTGTCTTCTCCCATTGGGCACATTCAAATTTAATGTGACTTCCAGTGGAGAATGGTCCAATAGAGCTCTAGGAAGGTACCTGACCCCGGATATAATTTGGAGACCATCTATGGAGGACAGCAGTATATCTATTCTAGTCAGTGTCTTGTGAGTTTCCGAGTGGCATGAATATGTCCTGACTCCTGGATTATTACGACGCCACACATCCGTGAGAGAGTAGCTGTCCAACCAGGATGAAAGGGTGTGGCGCACGCCAGACGCACATCCATGCCTGTCAAGATTCCCATCCGACACCACATTAAAATCGCCCATCAACAGCAGTGGGCCCTGTGCTATCTTCACAGCTTCATTTAGAATGCTTTCTAATACTTGGAAGGAGAATGGCGGTGGAACATACACACATACCAGGGTTAAACATATATTAAACATTTGACATACTAATATGGCATATCTACCATTGGGGTCGGATTTGACCTGTATAATTTGTGCCGCTGCTTTCTTAGTAACCAGGATGGCCACTCCCCTAGAATACGTTGAATATTCAGCGTGTATGACTCTCATAATGTTAGCTTTCTTTAATGCCATAACTTTGGAACCTTGGAGATGCATCTCCTGTAACTGGATAATATGGGGTTTATACCTTCGTATAAAATCAAAGACAAGGGATCTCTTTATCTTCAAGTTCATACCACAGACATTCCATGACAATATATTTATCTTACCCGCCATTGATAGAGCAACGATACCAGAGCTCACCTCCCGAGAGAGCCTTGGCCAACCAGTCTTTGGCCAGCCACTCCAATCTGTGGTACTAGAACAGAGAGAGACAGCAGCACACAGCACTAACCAACAAAGCATAACTTCCCTTCCCACCCTGCACACAGCCCCAACATGCCGTGCGCCCAGATCCCATAATTATAACTAGGGCTGTCCCGATACCACTTTTTTAGGACCGAGTACAAGTACCGATACTTTTTTTCAAGTACTCGCCGATACCGATTACCGATACTTTTTTTTTTTTTAATGTCACGTGACAGTGGTTTTTTTTTTTTTTTTTTTTTAAACAATGCTTTCTTTTTTTCGGGGGGGGGGGGGGGGGGGGGGAGGTAGGTGAACGGTGTCTGTTTTTTTTTTTTATTTACAATTTTTATCTTTTACAATAATATTTTTTTTATTCTTTTTTGCAATATGTGTTTTTTTTTTTATTCAGCCCTGTTGGGGGGCTTTGGTGAGATATCAGGGGTCTTAACAGACCTCCGATATCTCCCCCTTGAGACAAAGAAAGAGACTGATAGACATTCCCCAGTCCCTTTCTCTGCAGCCTCAGCTGCACTGAAAATGAATGGAGAGAAGACAGTGGCTCCTCTCCATTCATAAACTGACACATCGTAATCACAGGAGATTACAATGTTTCAGTTATGTGAATAGACAGAGTCAGCTGACTCTGTCCATTCACAAAGGAAGGAGGAGGAGGACAGCACAACAGAGGGGGAGAGCGGAGAGGGACAGCACAACGGAGGGGACAAGAGAAGGAGAGGGACAGCAGAATGGAGGGGACAGCGGAGGGGGGCAGCAAAACGGAGGGGGAGAGCGGAGAGGGACAGAGAAGGAGAGGGGGACAGCGGAACGGAGGGGGACAGCGGAGGGGGACAGAGGAACGGAGGGGGCATGGAGGATGTGGTGACAGTCAGCGGTGATCGCGTGTGGGGGAGTTACAAGCACCGATCACCGCTGTATGTCACTGAAAGCCGCGGGGGGGGAGGAGCTTGTAACTCCCCCACACGCCGATCACCGCTGACTTCCAGGTATCATCGGGAGCATTTGCCCGAGTACAAATACTTGGGCAAATGCTCGGTATGGGTGCCGATACTAGTATCGGTATCCAGACAACCCTAACTATAACAATAATAAACGGCCTCAGGGGGTCATAGGTCGTGATCAACCTCTGGGGTTATAGGTCTTTAGCAGGGAGGGGGCCCACCACTTATCAACCTGCAGTGAGTCTTGCGGAGAAAGAAAAAAAAAAAGCAAAAACGTCCAGACCTATCAACACCCCACACCCTCCCTGCATGTATTAGGAGAACAGTATCTGTAGCCAGTGCCAGCAAAACAAAAAAGGAAGAAAAAAGATAAAAGGAGGAGAAAAAACAAAACAAAACAAAAACTTTTGCCGTCCTCTGTATGAGAAGATTTTGAAAGGATCTGTTCCTGGCAATACACAGTTCAGTAGTGCAATCCGGGGAGTAAGAAAAGTTCCAAGAAATAATAATAGAAAGAAAGATTCTCCTGCATCCAAGAGAAACTTAGCAAAATGTATGTTTAATCAACATGTAGGACCATGTAGGACAAGGCACGGTATAACTGTAGTATCAGAGCATAAGAACACAATCTTAAGCCTCAGGGCTGATAAACAAAAGTAAATTGGTAAGGTTAAAGCGGGGGTCCACCTATCTATCGTTTTTTTTTTTTTTTTTAGTTCATTCACAAACTTTTCTTCTCAGCATTACATACTCACATATTGTGTATAATATGTCCACCTGTGTCAGATTTCGTCGGAAAGAATAACTTATATTATTCACTGCAGGCGGTTTCCATCTTCATTGTGGGCATTTGAAGCCCACAAGCATTTATTTCCTGGATGTGGTGAATGCTGTGCTCCCAGCATTCACCGCTCGTTCCTGCACATGCTCAGTGGCATCCTGGGAAGACTAGCTCCCAGGAGTCTGGGAGAGGCTAGAAACACGCCTACTCCCACGGGAGGAGAACCAGGAAGTGCAAAGAAGAATAGAAAAATAAAAGGTAATTACGGCGATTTAAATTTTTTTAAACGGCATGTCAGCATCTAGGCAAGGAAGAGAATACATACAGATATTGTTCAAAATTTGGGTGGAACTCTGCTTTAACTGCAGAAGCATAGGTCAAAAGGATGTGTGTCTTCCTCTCAGCGTCTGGCTTCAGGGCTAGGGCGCCCCCTAGCATCCAGCCAGTGAGAGGCTTCAGTGGGAGAATTAAAGAAGGAAACATTTCCCCTATCGACCACTCTCAGCTTTGCTGGGTACAACATGCTATAAGCCAGCTGCAGATCCCTGAGCCTTTTCTTAACATGCACATAGCTGGCTCTTTGCTTCTGCGTAGCTGCAGAAAAGTCGGGGTATATTGAAATTCGATTTCCATTATATTGCAAATCTCCCATAGTGCGGGCCGCACGGAGGATATTTTCACAGTCTCTGAAGTGTAGGATACAGGCTATCATTGGACGTGGGTGAGATCCAGGAGGGGTAGGTTTTGATGGGACCCTATGGGCCCTCTCTATGGCAAACAAGCCTGAAAAGGTATCATCCGCCATATTATCCTTAAACCACATTTCAAGGAAGTCTTCAGGTTGTTTGCCCTCTGCCTTCTCAGGGAAACCAACCAGGCGAATATTGTTCCTCCTTTGGCGGTCTTCCATGTCACTAAGCTTATCTGTGTGAGCACCCACTTCACAATGTATATTTTGCACTTTATGCTCCAGAGGGCGGACTACATCTTCCAGGTCACTAATTCTCTGTTTAGCTTCAGTAGCCCTTTCTCTAATGGTCTGTACATCATTCTTTAAAAATGACATCTCAGCCCTTATTCCATCAATGTGTTCAGTCAGTGTGGCCTGGCAGGTACATATAGCCTCCATGATCTGTTTCAGAGATGGCTCCCCCTCCCCCACATCTGGCACTATGTCTCCCAGTTCTTCCTGTGGTAGCCCCTCCAGGGAGAGTCCTCTTCTCAATCCTTTAGTTCTAGGAGGCAGCGGGCTTACCTTGCCAGAGCGAGAGGGGGGTCGGTCCTTTCTGCTCTGCTGTGTATTGCTGGGGCTTCTTTCGTCTGCCTCATGGCCGCCGCCATCTTGAGATCCCCAGGCATACTGACAGAGGCGCTCCGCCGAGGATTCCATGGGCGCTCGCCAGGTGCAGAGGGAGTACTGGAAGCTTTGGTGTGGAGAATCTGTGTCTCTGACACCCAGGATGACTAAAGGATTTGTTGTCCTACACGGAGCTCCAGCTCAGTGCTGCTCACGTGCCAGTTGCTAGCTCCGCCCCCCTCCATTAGACATCATTAGATACATTTAAAGACTCCACTCGAAGTGGTTCTAAAGTCAGAAGTTTTTTTTTTATAGATAAAACTTTTTTTTAGAGTGCAGCAGCTCACCTCAGCACTTCTAATACTTATCTGAGCCCATCTCTATCCAGCGATGTTGCACGAGAGTCTCAGCTGCCCCTCATTGGCTGAGACAGCAGCGAGGCACCTTTGGCTCCCACTGCTGTCAAAGTCAGTAAGCCAATGAGGAGAGAGAGGGGCAGGGCCAAACTGCAGCTCCGTGTCTGAATGGACACACTGAGCAGTGGCTCGGCTCGGGTGCCCCCATAGCAAGCTGTATGTATCGCACAGCTACTTTCAAATATGTGAACACCATTCTCCATGGCTCCATACTTATATAGAAGGGTATTCACAGGTCAGATATGTGTAAAAGTTGAGATTTTCTGGTGTGAGGGTTCCTCTCACCACCAGCCTGTTAGTAGTCATACGATCTCTAGGTCTGTCATCTCAAAGCAATGATGCATTGTGTCTCAGAGAAAATCGTGCATATTCACTCTCCACCCACCAAACACTATAAAATCAAACAATTGTGACTAATCAAATCCAGGAAACATTTTTCATAAGCCTAAGCAGACATTAGTTGATTATTTCACCTGGAACTGCACTCTCCAGCTTTAGTAAATAAACCTCAATGTATCTCATTTTGACTGTGGGACATTGCAACAGTCATGTATCTATTCGCTGAACCAGGTAGAAAACCTGGAGCTGCATGTGTTTTCTACAAAACACCAATTTTAATTCTCTAATTCTTTTAAAACTCCTTGGACAGCAAGGAGTTTGATTTATATATCAAATTTAGTCCAATCACCTCTACATTGAGAAATGTTCAATCTGTAAATCCATT
This sequence comes from Aquarana catesbeiana, assembly GCF_042186555.1. Classification (NCBI taxonomy): domain Eukaryota; kingdom Metazoa; phylum Chordata; class Amphibia; order Anura; family Ranidae; genus Aquarana; species Aquarana catesbeiana. Next base: position 241,006,392 of record NC_133328.1, read on the forward strand.
ACTCTTTTACGATTTCCCTCTTGATTTTGCTACATGCTTTCTGCTAAAGGATTAGGAACTCTATTTTTTTTATTATTTCTCTCAAATGTTCCAACATTCTAAGCTTCAATTTTACCAATATACATTAATCTACATAGCTTACTATACCATATAGATACCATTTGTGTGGTGTCAAAATTAATAAAAGATCTTACTGAGCATCTTTTCTGACCGTTACTATCCTCAAAAAAATGTACTTCTATGTACCAGATGACAAACTGAACAGTGGGAACACACAGGGGGGCACCTCTAAGTGCAATATTGTAATACAACTTTAATGGAGCAGCCAAACAAAACACTCACATTTGTTCCATAAAAGTGTGCTTCTCTAATAACATCAACTAGAGGATCTTCCAGGGCGTTTGCCAGCAGCTGCTCGCAGCATCAGAAAGCTTAAACCAGGTGAACGCTCATTAGCTGTAAAGGGAAGACATCCGTAACCACCTTGGAGTGCGGAACCAGAAGTGAGGTCATACCCGGAGAACGGTCCTGTTGCCCTGATAGCATGTTTCAGAGCGTCACTCAGCTCCTTCCTCAAACCAGAGATATTAGCTGATTGGCGCTTCAAAACGCGTTAGCAGAGCAACAGGATTGTCCTTCGGTTGTGACATCACTTCCAGTTCCACGGTGGTTGTGGATGTCTTCCCTTTACAGCTAATGAGCAGTCACCCAGCTTAAAATTTCCTGATGCTGCAAACGGCTGCTGGCAACCAACCCAGGCGATCCTCTAGTTGAAGTTATTAGAGAAGCACACTTTTATGGAACAAATGTGAGTGTTTATTTGGCTGCTCTAGTAAAGTTGTGTTACAATATTGCAGTTAGAGGCGCCCCTCTGTGTGTTCTTTGTTGTTTTTCAGAGATTCTTTTCTGTCTCTGGGAGGAGCTGCCCATACAGTGCTTTTTTCATATACAGTGCCTTGAAACACTAACCACGAGTGAAAAAAGTTTTTGTGTTATTATTCATATTCTCTGAAAAATGGAAAAGAAGTCATAAATTCTGCCAGGATATGTAAACTTATGAACACAACTATGTGTATGTATGTATAGATAGAAAATGATAAATGGTTTTCAACATTTTCTTACAAATGAATATGTAAACAGTGTGGTGGGCATTTGTATTCAGCCCCCCTGAGTCAATGCTTTGTAGAACTACCTTTTACTGCAGTTACAGCTGCAAGTCTTTTTGGATGTATCTACCAGCTTTGCACATCTAGAGAGTGACATTTTTGCCCATTCTTCTTTGCAAAATATCCCACTTGTTATTTAAATTAGATTTATTGGGGCTTCTTATGCTAACATTCCAGGGATTGCGCCATATACTTAACTGTTCAAACTGAACAGTGGTCACACCTTTATGTCCCATTTTGCTTTCCTCTACTTAGCAGTGTTTCTCTAGTTGTAGCAGTGTTCTCACTTCAGTCAATTGGTTCCTCAAAATTGGGACTGTTCAGGCATGCCTTCATAATCTCATCTCATAAATTCATATACCTTTTTAATAGCCCCTATGACTGTGCCCAGTGGGAATCATATTGTGCAAATACTTAAACTTTGTTTTCCTCTTTCTTCTCCTTCTTGGAACTTTAATAAACTTTCTCTTGTATAGTTTTTCTATTACCGTGTGATCTAATAGTGTTATGGTTGTAACCCCTTTCCTTGAATTTCTGTTTTAGGTCACAAACCTCTTTTTCAAATCACATTTGGTCTCTACAATTTTAATGTACATCTTGGAATTGACTTATCGAAACCCCTGAACAGTTGAAAGGGGATGATGGCTGGTCGTGTGGCGAGGAGCGTTTTCTGCTGTTGCCTAATAAAAAGTGGAGGTCGTAATTATAAACCTTTTTCTTTTTATCCTAAGATCCAAAAACTCCATCTCTGACTTAAGTTTTTTAAATTAGAATCCATATTTTTTTTTTTACATTTAAATAAATTACAAAATCCAGTTCACTACCCCTCCACATGACCAGCACATCATCATCAATATACTTTTGCTTTTGGGCTACCTGTGCCCCAAACTCACACATGTCCCTCAGCACCTTCCTACCAATACCTCAAGTAAAGGCATGCGTAAGCAGATGTGCACGAGGCTCCCACAGATACTCCTCCTATTTGTCCGTAGAACTTACCCACAATTAAAAATAATAATTTTCCAATACTAACCAATTGAAACCAGAAAATCTTACTGCTCCAATTAAAGTGGACGTAAACCCATTTTTTTTTTCTAATTAAGGCCTGCAATCTTGTACAGTATAGGATTTCATGTCATCTGTGCCCAGTCTTGCCATAAAGAGTTAATCCAGCTCTGAGCAGTCTTCTTTTTCTTTTATTGGGATAAAAATGGACACACAGAGAAATAGGAGTCAGTTCTTCCCCCTTGCTGTAACAGGTTATTTACATATATCATGCATGAACATGAGAGAGGCATTCTGTGTACTTCAGATCCCCTCCTCCTTTCTTCTCCAGCTCTCCCAGGATTGGCTGCTCCACACCTCAGCATGACTGGGCATGCTGAAGTCATGTGGTGACTTTTCTGGGTTTTGACTGGATGTTAGTGATCATAGCAGAATTTCAGTGTAAGAAATACCCAGGAGAAAATGCATGTTGACAAGGGGAGTTTAGAGGTGGGCGGGGAGTCTACTGACATCACGACTCCACCCATCGAGCTCCGGACAACAGACCCACCCACAGAATCTGCAGTTTTTCTGGTCTCATAACAGACAGAGGGGAGACATTTGACATGGTAAGGATACATGCAGGAGGCATGTATATCCTTATAGATAACCACTATGGCAGTAGTTTAGAAAGGATGAGAGTGGGTTTACATTCACTTTAAGTCTAGTTTAGCACTTTCCGAATATCTTTACTGTCCTGAACATATGTTGGAAGGCAGGCTACAAAATAATAAAGCATTCTAACTACATACTCTTTCACTCTATGGGTGGAAGTACCGATTGCCAAAAGTATTGGGTGACAAAGAGGAGCATCTTTATTTTTATGTAATATTGGGAACACATAAAATATACCTATGTTATATTCCTACACCCTCATGTACTCATTTATCTTTTTGAGTATTGCCGTCCACATACATCCAATCTAACATTTGGTTAAGTGGACAGACTACAGGGGGTCCCCGGGTTACAAACAAGTTAGGGACTATAGGTTTGTTCTTAAGTCGAATCTGTTTGTAAGTCGGAACAGGTACATTTTTTAAGTGTAGCTCCAGCCAAAAAAACTATTTTTAAGCTTTTTGGATAGCATAGGGAAGGGTTAACACCCCTGTAACATTTGTTTTGCTGTGTGTGCCCCTGTTCAGAAGATTTCACCTCACTTTCTGTCCCAATGACAATTGGATTTTTAAAATTTTGGGTTGTTGTGGAAACAAGCCTTGGTGATAAAGCATTAGTGGAGGTACCTTTTCCCCATAATAGCTCTTACAGGAGAGAATTTCCCTTCCTAGGGGTAGATTTCCTCTCACTTCCTGTTGTCTGCCTCTGTTTGTAAGTAGGAGTCGTTTGTAAGTCGGATGTTTGTAACTAGGGGACCCCCTGTACCTCTAAAAATGTGTTTTCCCTAATCTTCTAACATTTTCCATTAGCTCGTTGACTTTTAATTTCTCTTACATAATAATTCTCTGTAAGAACAGAATTTCCCCCTCTTATCGCTAGGTTTTATAATAATCTTCCTGTTTTTATTTGCAATTCATTGAATGCCTTTCTCTCCTTTGTATTATTGCTTCTTGATGCCATCATCCCATCAGTCTTCGTTAGTTCTTTGGAGAACACTTCCAAACATATAGAAATGTTTTTATTAAAACATAAAGGTGCCATTTAACCCAATCATTTAACAGAGAAATGTAATTAATTGAAATGGATTAATCAGGTTAACTATGTAAAAATCATCTTTTCTTTTTGTCATATGTTCTTGCCTTGCCTCCACATGTAGTTCTTCTTAAGGGCATGTATCACATGCATCTTCAAACTCCCTTTTCTTTTACCATTATATATTGCTGTTGACACACGACACATCACTAAGGCCAGCCATGCACAGAGTAAATTTCTTTCCTGAAACCAGGGGTGACAGCAAAATAGCTTGATTCCCCCATCAACACAGACAGTGCTGATGTGGAAATCCCTCCTGCCGGGCCATTGTCTTCTCCCTGCGGGGGGGAGCCGTCCCTGCTGGGAGAAGACGGTGATTATTGCTAGCGGCTATAGCAGCTGCTAGCGATAATCGCAGGTAAAACCCGGCATGCTGGTTGTACCCAAGTTGATCGATCCATCAACTTGGTACATTCAGCATGCACATACATGGTTCGAATCGCGTATGGCCTGCCTAACTGAATCTCCAAATTCTTTTCTGCTTCAAGATCTACCACTCCCCATGCTGCCTGTTGAATCAAATATTTTATCCCTCCTAAAGTCTAATTTGTCCTATCAGTACTTTTATAAGTTTTAGATTTTCTTTTACAAGGATTTTATTGAGAGTAAAACATCGTACAATGGCAGTGAGCTAAGTGCTCCAGTTTAAAGGCATGGAGAAATAAAGCACAAGGGAGCGATAGTATTATACAAGCTGAGAAACATCCATTTGGTTAAGTTGGACAATATCGAAATCCGAGAACATGTACAGTTGACATGCATTGGGTACCAGTGTAACAGTCATACAATGAGTTGTGTCAGTCCAAAACTGTATTATAGGTCATTGCAGCCCACCTTTATTTAAAAGCAAGTTGATAAGTTATACAGATAGTTCTTCCAATGCAGGGGGTTCTCACCATCACTGCAAAGACATAACAAAAGCCAATGACAGATTGACTTGGCCTTGTGTTTTGGATCATTGTCATGTTGGAATGTCCAAGTACGTCCCATGCGCAGCTTCCTGGCTGATGAATGCAAATGTTCCTCCAGTATTTTTTGTTAACATACTGCATTCATCTTGCCATAAATTTTGACCAAATTTCCTGAGCCTTTGTAGCTCACACATCCCCAAAACATCAGCGATCCACCTCCGTGTTTCACAGTAGGAATGGTAGTGTACCTTTCATCATAGGCCTTGTTGACTCCTCTCCAAATGTAGCATTTATGGTTGTGGCCAAAAAGCTCAATTTTGGTCTCATCACTCCAAATGACTTTGTGCCAGAAGGTTTGAGGCGTGTCTCTGTGCTGTTTGGCGTATTGTAAGCAGGATACTTTGTGGTACTTGCGTAGTAATGGCTTTCTTCTGGTGACTCGAACATGCAGCCCATCTTTCTTCAAGTTCCTCCTTATTGTGCATCTTGAAACAGCCACACCACATGTATTCAGAGAGTCCTGTATTTCACCTGAAGTTATTTGTGGGTTTTTCGTTGCATCCCGAACAATTTTCCTGGCTGTTGTGGCTGAAGTTGGTCTACCCGACCGTTGTTTGGTTTCAACAGAACCCCTCATTTTCCACTTCTTGATTAGAATTTGAACACTGCTGATTGGCATTTTAAATTTCTTGGATATCTTTTTATATCCCTTTCCTGTTTTATACGAACTGTTGATGACTAGGCTGAGGAGGGGGGGAGATTGTTGTTTGTATTGTTAATTGTAATTAGCTCCTGCTATTGTGTTTATACTACTGTGTGAAGCCCGGTGCCCACAAGTCTGTGTCCTACAGGTCATGTCTCCGAGTCATCTGGTCTGGGTAAATTTTTTAGTAAATTAGCTCATGTTAATTAGGTTAGCTTTGAATCATCCTGCTGTATAAATTTGTGTGAGATCTCAAATAAAGAGTTAGTCCTGATGTACTCCAAGACTGGTGTTGTCTAGTTCTTGGGGGTTCCTATAGCCAGATCCATTGGACTCATGTTACAGAACTTAGGAAGCGGTATACTGACGGAAGCACTCAAGCGGAGTGTGTGACGTTCCGTGACACCGCGTATAGTAATATGACGGCCACAGATAGGATCTCCCATCCTGGGTGGCCGTCATATGATGTCCTGGGCTTCCCGGCCGTCTAGGGGGCGTGCACGCGCCCGCCGCATTGCTCGGGACCTGATGTGCATGCCCGGCGACCGCGATGTCTGCCGGGCACCCGCGATTGCCCGTTAACCGAGCAGTATTGTGGATCTGTGAGAGAGGAGATCGATCTGTGTTCCCAGTACAGAGGAACACTGATCGGTCTCCTCCCCTTGTGAGTCCCCACCCCCTACAGTTAGAATCACTCCCCTAGGAAACACATTTAACCCCTCGTCTCCCCCTAGTGGTTAACCCCTTCCCTGCCTGTCACATTTATACAGTAATCAATGCAATTTTATAGCATTGATCGCTGTATAAATGTGAATGGTCCCAAAAATGTGTCAAAAGTGTCCGATGTGTCCACCATAATGTCGCAGTCATGAAAAAAAAAAATCGCAGATCGCTGCTATTACTAGTAAAAAAAAAAAATAAATAACATTTTTTTTTAAATGCCATAAATCTATCCCGTATTTTGTAGACGCTATAACTTTTGCGCAAACCAATCAATATACGCTTATTGCGATTTTTTTTTTTTTACCAAAAATATGTAGAAGAATACGTATCGGCCTAAACTGAGGAAAAAATTTGTTTTTTTTTTTTAAAAATTGGGATATTTATTATAGCAAAAAGTAAAAAATATTGTGTTTTCTTTTTTCAAAATTGTCGCTCTTCTTTTGTTTATAGCGCAAAAAATGAAAGCCGCAGGGGTGATCAAATACAACCAAAAGAAAGCTCTATTTGTGGGGAAAAAAGGACGTCAAATTTGTTTGGGTACAACGTCGCATGACCGCGCAATTGTCGTTTAAAATGCGACAGCGCTGAAAACTAAAAATTGGTCTGGGAAGGAAGGGGGTGAAAATGCCCTGTATTGAACCGGTTAATAGCCATTCAAACCCCTTTGTGTCAAATTGTGTGCATGTTATCGGTCAAAATCACCAGGGTATGTAAACTTTTGATCAGGGTCATTTGGGTAGTTTCTGTTGCCATTATGATTTAAAAAGAGTAAACACAATTGATTGCTAATTAATGGCTTCAGCCAAACACTAACCATGAGTGAAAAAACTTTTTGTGTTATTGTTCATATTCTCTAACAAATGGCCAAGAAATCATAAATTCTGCCAGGGTATGTAAACTTATGAGCACAACTGTCTGTGTGTGTGTGTGTGTGTGTATATGTATATGTGTGTGTGTATATGTGTAATATATATATATATATATATATATATATACACACATACACACACACACACAGAGTGGGGACCGAAAGTATTCAGACCCCCTTAAATTTTTCACTCGTTATATTGCAGCCATTTGCTAAAATCATTTAAGTTCATTTTTTTCCCTCATTAATGTACACACAGCACCCCATATTGACAGAAAAACACAGAATTGTTGACATTTTTGCAGATTTATTAAAAAAGAAAAACTGAAATATCACATGGTCCTAAGTATTCAAACCCTTTGCTGTGACACTCATATATTTAATATATTTAACTCAGGTGCTGTCCATTTCTTCTGATCATCCTTGAGATGGTTTACACACCTGTCTATATAAGACCTTACAGCTCACAGTGCATGTCAGAGCAAATGAGAATCATGAGATCAAAGGAACTGCCTGAAGAGCTCAGAGACAGAATTGTGGCAAGGCACAGATCTGGCCAAGGTTACAAAAAAATGTCTGCTGAACTTAAGGTTCCTAAGAGCACAGTGGCCTCCATAATCCTTAAATGGAAGACGTTTGGGACGACCAGAACCCTTCCTAGAGCTGGCTGTCTGGCCAAACTGAGCTATGGGGGGAGAAGAAATAAAACTAAGTAATTCTGCACTGCTCACAAGATCAGCAGCTAACACACCACATTGAAAAAATGGTATACTAAATAAAAACAACAAAGTGTAGCGCTAAAGAATGATGTGCCCAGTGCAATATATAAGTGAAGCTAAATGGCACTAAATTTAAAATTTAATAAAATAAATCAGATGATATACACAATTGTGTGCAAAGTGAAAATAAAGTCCATGAATAATGATGAATGTGAATATATTCCCAGTCAATATACGAGGAAATCTTGCAAACAATGAATGTATATAATTGTGAAGAGAACCACCACCGGGTGAACAGGAGGCTTACCGGATTGTTTGAACACGCTAGAGCATACGCTCTGAGTGTCAAACAGGCTTGGGTATGGTAAAAATGGACTCTGGATCAGTATCGTCAGGCAGGTGTACACAGATGTCAGCCAGATGGAACCACGGAAAATGCAATATCACATGCAGACCGGAGCTCAGAAATCCACAGGCATGTAGAGATGTCAACTGCAATAAACAGGTGGCCTGGAGCAGACCAAAAAAGAACAACTGTTGTTGTTTTTACCATACCCAAGCCTGTTTGACATGCAGAGCGTATGCTCTAGCGTGTTCAAACAATCCGGTAAGCCTCCTGTTCACCCGGTGGTGGTTCTCTTCACAATTATATACATTCATTGTTTGCAAGATTTCCTCGTATATTGACTGGGAATATATTCACATTCATCATTATTCATGGACTTTATTTTCACTTTGCACACAATTGTGTATATCATCTGATTTATTTTATTCAATTTTAAATTTAGTGCCATTTAGCTTCACTTATATATTGCACCGGGCACATCATTAGCGCTACACTTTGTTGTTTTTATCGGGGGAGAAGAGCCTTGGTGAGAGAGGTGAGAGAGAGGTAAAGAAGAACCCAAAGATCTCTGTGGCTGAGCTCCAGAGATGCAGTCGGGAGATGGGAGAAAGTTGTAGAAAGTCAACCATCACTGCAGCTCTCCACCAGTCGGGGCTTTATGGCAGAGTGGCCCGACGGAAGCCTCACCTCAGTGCAAGACACATGAAAGCCCGCATGGAGTTTGCTAAACACCTGAAGGACTCCAAGATGGTGAGAAATAAGATTCTTTGGTCTGATGAGACCAAGATAGAACTTTTTGGCCTTAATTCCAAGCGGTATGTGTGGAGAAAACCAGGCACTGCTCATCACCTGTCCAATACAGTCCCAACAGTGAAGCATGGTGGTGGCAGCATCATGCTGTAGGGGTGTTTTTCAGCTGCAGGGACAGGACGACTGGTTGCAATCGAGGGAAAGATGAATGCTGCCAAGTACAGGGATATCCTGGACGAAAACCTCCAGAGTGCTCAAGACCTCAGACTGGGCCGAAGGTTTACCTTCCAACAAAACAGTGACCCTAAGCACACAGCTAAAATAACGAAGGAGTGGCTTCACAACAACTCCGTGACTGTTCTTGAATGGCCCAGCCAGAGCCCTGACTTAAACCCAATTAAGCATCTCTGGAGAGACCTAAAAATGGCTGTCCACCAACGTTTACCATCCAACATGACAGAACTGGAGAGGATCTGCAAGGAGGAATGGCAAAGGATCCCCAAATACAGGTGTGAAAAACTTGTTGCATCTTTCCCAAAAAGACTCATGGCTGTATTAGATCAAAAGAGTACTTCTACTAAATACTGAGCAAAGGGATATAATTTATATCTCTAGATAGAGATAGATCTATATGTAGATAGAGATAGATATAGATCTACAGTGGGGATGGAAAGTATTCAGACACCCTCAAATTTTTCACTCTTTGTTATATTGCAGCCATTTGCTAAAATCATTTAAGTTCATTTTTTTCCTCAATTAATGTACACACAGCACCCCATATTGACAGAAAAACACAGAATTGTTGACATTTTTGCAGATTTATTAAAAAAGAAAGACTGGAATATCACTTGGTCCTAAGTATTCAGACCCTTAACTCAGTATTTAGTAGAAGCACCCTTTTGATCTAATACAGCCATGGGTCTTTTTGGGAAAGATGCAACAAGTTTTTCACACCTGGATTTGGGGATCCTCTGCCATTCCTCCTTGCAGATCCTCCCCAGTTCTGTCAGGTTGAATGGTAAACGTTGGTGGACAGCCATTTTTAGGTCTCTCCACAGATGCTCAATTGCATAAAACAACAGGTTCCCCTAAGTGGACTTTCCCGGCACTTGCACAGAAGTAGAAAATATAGGAGTATAAACTAATATGAAGTATAAAAGAATATTTTATTTAATAAAGAAATACATTCGTTAAAAACAATGTGGATATCCTAGGTAGCATAGTGGTAATACATAATAAACATAATAAACATCAAACAGTAAGCAATGATGGGGTATACAGAGAGACTCTTTTCAAGCCCGACGTGTTTCGGGGTACTTAATATTTTTGGGTCCTTCTTCAGGGACATGATTGAAAAGAGGAGTTCATCTGAAAGAGTTTCATTGGTTACACTGAAAAGGAGATTTTTAAAAAAAAGACCACATGAAAAGGCAAGATGGAATGGTGGGCAGTTGTAGTATAGTGGGTACAGGTGCTGTTCTTAGGCGGTAGGAGCTAGATGTTAGTAAGCAGCAGTCTCCACAGGGGGATGTACCAGTTCACCTATCCTGCCCGACCCGGCCGCGCATAAGCCAAAGCGATATACTGGGGTCGAGAGAGGCGCCCCTTGAGTAGAATGTTTACAGGTTCGGCTGGCCACGCATCCCAGCATCCGGCATGTAGAGCGCCTACATGCCGGATGCTGGGATGCGTGGCCAGCCGAACCTGTAAACATTCTCCTTTTCAGTGTAATCAATGAAACTCTTTCAGATGAACTCCTCTTTTCAATCATGCCCCTGAAGAAGGACCCAAAAATATTAAGTACCCCGAAAGGCGTCGGGCTTGAAAAGAGTCTCTCTGTATACCCCATCATTGCTTACTGTTTGATGTTTATTATGTTTATTATGTATTACCACTATGCTACCTAGGATATCCACATTGTTTTTAACAAATGTATTTCTTTATTAAATAAAATATTCTTTTATACTTCATATTAGTTTATACTCCTATATTTTCTACTTCTGTGCAAGTGCCGGGAAAGTCCACTTAGGGGAACCTGTTGTTTTATGTTACTGATATATTGGATGTGGCACGGCTTTTTCCTCCTTCCTAGGCGAGTTGGTCGCCTTTTTTGTCAGATGCTCAATTGGGTTTAAGTCAGGGCTCTGGCTGGGCCATTCAAGAACAGTCACAGAGTTGTTGTGAAGCTGTGTGCTTAGGGTCATTGTCTTGTTGGAAGATAAACCTTTGGCCCAGTCTGAGGTCCTGAGCACTCTGGAGAAGGTTTTCGTCCAGGATATCCCTGTACTTGGCCGCATTCATCTTTGCCTCGATTGCAACCAGTCGACCTGTCCCTGCAGCTGAGAAACACCCCCACAGCGTGATGCTGCCACCACCATGCTTCACTGTTGGGACTGTATTGGACAGGTGATGAGCAGTGCCTGGTTTTCTCCACACATACCGCTTAGAATCAAGGCCAAAAAGTTCTATCTTGGTCTCATCAGACCAAAGAATCTTATTTCTCACCATCTTGGAGTCCTTCAGGTGTTTTTTAGCAATCTCCATGCGGGCTTTCATGTGTCTTGCACTGAGGAGAGGCTTCTGTCGGGCCACTCTGCCATAAAGCCCCAACTGGTGGAGGGCTGCAGTGATGGTTGACTTTCTACAACTTTCTACCATCTCCCAACTGCATCTCTAGAGCTCAGCCACAGTGATCTTTGGGTTCTTCTTTACCTCTCTCACCAAGGCTCTTCTCCCCCGATAGCTCAATTCTGTCTCTGAGCTCTTCAGGCAGTTCCTTTGACCTCATGATTCTCATTTGCTCTGACATGCACTGTGAGCTGTAAGGTCTTGGTGTGTGGCTTTCCTAATCAAGTCCAATCGGTATAATCAAACACAGCTGGACTCAAATGAAGGTGTAGAACCATCTCAAGGATGATCAGAAGAAATGGACAGCACCTGAGTTAAATATATGAGTGTCACAGCAAAGAGTCTAAATACTTAGGACCATGTGATATTTCAGTTTTTCTTTTTTAATAAATCTGCAAAAATGTCAACAATTCTGTGTTTTCTGTCAATATGGGGTGCTGTGTCTACATTACTGAAGAAAAAAATGAACCTAAACGATTTTAGCAAATGGCTGCAACATAACAGAGTGAAAAATTTAAGGGGGTCTGAATACTTTCCGTCCCCACTGTATATGTATAGATAGAGTGCCTTGAAAAAGTATTCACACCCCTTGAAATTTTCCACATTTTGTCAAGTTACAATCAAAAACGTAAATTTGTTGTATTGGTATTTTATGTGATAGACCAACACAAAGTGGCACACAATTGTGAAGTGGAAGACAAATGATAAATGGTTTTCCAAATTGTTTCACAAATATGTGAAACATGTGGTGTAGAAAAACAACAAAGTGTAGCGCTATAACTAAAATAAAAATTCACATCTGGGGTGTGAAAATGATATCAAAAGGGTTCACAAGTGTGCAGACCACCTCCACGCCTGTGCACTCAAAATCAAGCATGAGTGTTACCAAAATTCGCATATAAGTAAATGTCTGTAAACAGTGTAAGTATATCTCGTTAGAGAATATCCAAAAATATAAAAAAAAAATACAATAAAGCATAAAAACAGCAGTATATCAACACATAAAAAGGACTAGACCCAAATAAATGGGAAATCTCAGATGTTGTACCACCATATCCATGCAGGCCTATAGAGACAAATCCGCATGTGACTATACCTGTAAACACAGGATTGATACACAGTGATAATAGAATGGCTGTTGGAGCTATGTGGATTAAAAAGTCTCTAAGGGTTGACAGTTCTTTGAGAATAAAGATGTTCAAAACTTCTATTTATATCCTGCACAGCCTGGTACATGATATACCAACATCCAGGGCCAGATCTTCTTAAAGCGGGGTTCCACTCAAATTTTTAACTTATTCTTACCCCCTTCAGTTAATTGCATAGATGTTCAAATGCCGCACGAAAAAATTTTTATCGCTGTAATTACATTTATATTGTACTTTATTGTGGCACTTCCTGTCTCTCCTCCCATGGGAGTAGGCGTGTTTATTGCCTTTCCCCGGCGCCGCACTGTCTCCTGGGAGCTTAGTGTCAGGCTTCCCAAGATTCAGTGCGGGAAACAATGATCATGCATGTGAACAAGCTGTGAATGAACAGCATTCACTGCATCCAGGAAATCAATACTTGTGGGCTTCACATGCCCACAAGCAAGATGTAAACAGCCAGCATCACATTTTTTAAGTTATTCTTCAGTACCAAAACAGACAGAGGCGGAAATATTACACCCAAACTGAGTATTATTTTGGGGTTAGCAAAGTGTTTAAGTGTTTCAATGACCTAAAAAAAAAAAAAAAAGATTGGTCGCCGGACTCCCGCTTTAAGACACACACTTTCAACTGGAAGAAATGAAATGCCCTTACCAGAAATGTTGGACTCACTAGCCGTTGGCGGTGAGTCGTTCAGGCTTGTACCGTCTGAGTGGTAGGGTTAAAGATGATTCCAATCCTGGAAGGGTGCCGGATAGGCAGGAAGAGCCTCACGACTTCGACACTCCTGGAAGGGCTGGAGATGGACCCGTTGTTCCTGTGTTTTTTTGTCTTGGTCAGGTTACTAATTCAGAAATAGGCTGGGGTCTTCCGCCGGATACCGCTCTCTTAGCAGCAACCCCCCACATGTAATATGGGAAAGATAAAGAAACAAGGCTTCCACATGGTGTAAATCCTGTAATACAGGAAAAGATTTATTGATAAAAATATTTTCAATAAATAAAAAACGAGAGGCAAAAATTTGTTTCAATTGAACTGGATTAGCGCAGTAAATGAGGTGGCTATGATGGCGTAAAACACCCGACGCGTTTCGTCTGCTAAGACTTCAACTGGGGTATAGGCTAACCTGCCACCCACTGCCCTTTATATAAAAATGTAATAAGAAATCATAAAAATCAATTCAGAACACCTGTGCGGCGTGACTTCCGGGTTTACGGGTAATCCGTGTCATGTGACAGACTCTAAGCTAATCACAGATAGAGAAGAGGATAGGGAACCAAGCCTCTGTATCGTCCTCCAATCAACCTCTTCAGAAGTGTTCGTCAGTGGTATAGGTCACATGACCGTCGCGTCATTCAGCGTCGGTGTGATGACGCGGTATACACTTCAAGAAGAATGTATCATTGGAGTCCGGAAACAGGAAATGATTATCAGCTTGCTTTGAAACGCAAACGCATTCACAGCAACCGGAACTGGAAGCTAGATGGAGGTGTTAGCCTACTCAGCTTGGACCGCAAACACATTACCATAAACCGGAACAGATTATTAGTTACGAGAATATGAATCATTACTCAATTTAAAAATTATATTGAGATTCATAATAGTATATCAGGGAGTATAGCAGCTATGGTAAACAAACTGTCATACCGTTCTATCATAATTGCATATATAGTGCAAATACATATCGCTCCAAGCAAAAAAATCAAAGAAATCAAAACAGACTGCTGAATATAGGTAAAATAAACTGTCTAAATAAAAACCAAACATGATAAATGTTTGAAAACAGGAAATATGTCTAACACACTCAATGCCTTTTAGAGGAGAGTGCATTTGTATTCAGCCCCCCTGAGCCAATACTTTGTAGAACCACCTTTTGCTCCAATTACAGCTGCAACTTTTTGGGGATGTCTCTACCATCTTTGCACATTCTTCTTTACAAAATAGCTCAAGCTCTGTCAGATTGGATGGAGAGCTTCTGTGAACAGCAATTTCAAGTCTTGCCACAGATTCTCAATTGGATTTAGGTGTGGGCTTTGACTGGGCCATTCTAAGACATGAATATGCTTTGATCTAAACCATTCCGTTGTAGCTGTGGCTGTATGTTTAAGGTCATTGTCCTGCTGGAAGGTGAACCTCCGCCCCAGTCTCAAGTTTTTTGTAGACTCGAACAGGTTTTCTAAGATTGCCCTGTATTTGGGCTCCATCCATCTTCCCATCAACTCTGACCAGCTTCCCTGTCCCTGCTGAAGAAAAGCATCCCCACAACATGATGCTGCCACCATGTTTCACGGTGGGGATGGTGTGTTCAGGGTGATCTGCAGTTTTAGTTTTCCAACACACATAGCATTTTGCTTTTAGTCCAGAAAGTTACATTTTGGTCTCATCTGACCAGAGCACCTTCTTCCACATGTTTGCTGTGTCCCCAATATGGCTTCTCGCAAACTGCAAATGGGACTTCTTATGGCTTTCTTTCAACAATGGCTTTCTTCTTGCCACTCTTCCATAAAGGCCAGATTTGCGGAGTGCACGACTAATAGTTGTCCTGTGGACAGATTCTCCCACCTGAGCTGTGAATCTCTGCAGCTCCTCCAGAGTTACCATGGGCCTCTTGCCTGCTTCTCTGATTAATGCTCTCCTTGCTTGGCCTGTCAGTTTAGGTGGACGGCCATGTCTTGGTAGGTTTGCAAGTCTGCCATACTCTTTCCATTTTCCGATGATGGATTGAACAGTGCTCTGTGAGATGTTCAAAGCTTGGGATATTGTTTTTATAACCTAACCCTGCTTTAAACTTCTCCACAACTTTATCCCTGACATGTCTGGTGTTTCCCTTGGCCTTCAAGATGCTGTTTGCTTACTAAGGTTCTCTAACAAACCTCTGAGGGCTTCACAGAACAGCTGTATTTGTACTGAGATTAAATTATACGTAGGTGGACTCTATTTACTAATTAGGTAACTTCTTAAGGCAGTTGGTTCCACTGGATTTTAGTTAGGGGCATCAGAGTAAAGGGGGCTAAATACATATGCACGCCACACTTTTCACATATTTATTTGTAAAAAATTTGGAAAACCATTTATCATTTTCCTTCAACTTCACAATTATGTGCTACTTTGTGTTGGTCTATCACATAAAATCCCAATAAATACATTTTACTTTTTTGGTTGTAACATGACAAAATGTGGAAAATTTTGTGTGAATACCTTTTCAAGGCACTGTATATACAATAGGTAGACTCTTTTTACACAAACACAGCATGCTTGTTCACTACTCCTCTGGTACTTCAACGAATGGCTCTGACCTGTCCAACAGTGCGCTAGAGTGCATCTCATGCACCACATCGGTAGGAAGCAACCCAGCACACTGTGAGACAACATTCAACATGGGTTTACACACTTTCCCGTCAGTTACCAACACTGTTATTTCCTATCAGAGTGTCTCCGGGTACCTTAATCTGCACCTCTTTGCAGGTAATGGACAGAATTTCTGCTACTGTCATGTCTGTTTGGGCCCTTCCTTCACATGAGGTCTAGCAGGTGAGACAGTATACGCGCCATGTACCAACCACTGCTCAGCTGCACCTCGGACCATGCCAGCAGGAATTCATCCCATTGCACGGAGAGACTTATAACATGTCTGTCATTTCTGATTTCTCTAGCAGTTCCCCTAAGCGCTCTCTGCACAAAACAGCCCCTGGTAGCACTCTTGCCAAGAATCATGAGACCACTTTCCATAGAAGTAACTGACATTGCAGTACCATTGCCTGTACCGTCTGTCTCCACTGATTGTCACTACACAGTACCAGGCCATCTGTGGAGGACACATGCAGGCGTATAGAGAGAGGGTTTTTTTTTACCAATTCCAACATTTCCCATAACATCTTCGTTATTTCTAAAATATCCCACATCTAAACACAGAACTTTAGGGACTCTTCCCTTACTAGCAATGTGGAGAGGCTCATTTGCTAAGGTTCGAGAGGCAGAGACACTTAGAGACCTCCACCTCATAGGTAACTGACACTACTTGCAGCTCCCCTTGAGCACTGCCAAACGCAGGTGTCATACTCATCCTCTCATTTTCAGCAACACTGAGATTCTCAAAGTCATTATCCAGTACACTGTCATTCTGATACTCAACATTACCCATCTGTTTTGCTTCGGACAAAACCTCTGCTATGTACGCACCCTTATCTGATCCTTCTGACTGGAGGGGGTTAACTTCTGCAAGAGCCAACAAAACCATGACTACAGGCTCTGCAGACTCTTTACCGCAGCAGCAATAATGTCCACCTCACTATTACTTTCAGAAATTTCTTTCCACCACGCGAATACCTTTATGGCCAGACTATCCCAGTCTATCCTGTCTGTGCTCCAGTCATCAACACTCTGTAGCACTGCTCTAGCTGCCCAAAGAGACACAGGCAGACAGAGGGGCTCAACACCATCTGACACACTACACTTGTCAGTAATACACTTCTCAACATGATCATTATCAACATTCCTGCCTTGTATAGACTGCCTTAGCACATTAGCAGTTTGAGACTGTAGGATACTTAGTACAGTACTTCTCACCTCTTGTAAAACACACTCGCGTGTCAGGGCGACCACACAGTTGTCCTGGGAAACCCCAACCTCAGGTACCCGGAGCTCCTTGAGGTCCCCAGAGACATCTTTGTTGCACCTGTCATGGTTGCTAAGGGTAATGGCACACATCTCTCAGTGGTCACCCCTGACATATCTGAATGTGATACCACACTTTCACCACCGTACACTGGCAATGCTTCATTAACTTCATAAGGCTGTTTCAGTCTTAGCAGGCTGCATCAACCCATTATTTACCTCAGCATTTTTAATCGGCTTAGTGCACCACACAATATGTTCATTTTCATCACTTGTCTTTCTGCTACACAGTGTCCTCATCAAAACTCAATCTTGGTGCGGGTTCAACATTAACTCGTGCTTCTCCGCTGCACAGCAGCAAGTCTCTCTTGAAAGAAGATCCCCTCACCAGATTTGCCACCACTTCACTGGTCTTGAACACTTGCTCAGCCTCTCTCACACATGAAATAGGAGAAGCCCTGATGGTATTCATTCCAGGGTTCTAAGAGAACTTTGAGATAAAGTTGTTGGACCATTAACAGATCTTTTTAATCAATCTCTTCTAACAAGAGAAGTTCCTCATGACTGGTAGACAGCTAATATTGTACCCATCCACGAAGGACAGCAAGGTAGAACATAGCAATTACAGGCCAGTGAGTTTAACAACAGTTGTAGTCAAGTTAATGGAGTCAAAAGATGAATAAATGATCACTTAAAAATACACGACTTGCTGGACCCAAAACAGCATGGCTTTACTGAGGGCAGATCATGTCAGACTAATCTGATTTTTTTTTTTTACTACATTACCAATGTTTTGGACCAGGGTGGTGCTGTGGACATATCCTATCTTGATTTCAGCAAAACATCTGATACAGTTCCACATAATTATCTAATACATAAGTTGTACAAGCTAGTACTTAACCCTTGGGTGGTTCAGTTGATATGCAGTTGGCTAAAGGATAGATACCAGAGTGTGGTTGTAAATGGTGTTCACGCAGAACAAAGACCATTAAGACTAGTGGTGTACCACAAGGCTCTGTACTGGGTCCTGTTCTATTTAATCTATATGTAGGTGATATAACTAAAGGTTTGTTGGGCAAGGTATGTCTTTTTGCTGATGGCACAAAGGTGTGTAATAGGGTTGATATCCTTGAATGTGTCTGTAACATGGAACATTATTTGGCATTGCTGGCTGGAAGATTGGTCAAAGCAGTGGAGACTGCAGTTCAATGTTTGTAAATATAAAATAATGCATCTAGGTAAAAAGAATCCCCTGAGAAATTAAAACATTGGGGGTACTTATTTCAGATGTTTGCAAAATTAGCAAACCGTTTAACCAGGCAGTGGGAAAAGCAAATAGAATTCTGGGACGCATCATTAGAGGGATCACAAGCATGAGGAAGGAGGTTCTGATTCCTCTATATAGATCTTTAGTGAGACCTCAATTAGAATACTGTGTCCAGTTCTGGAGACCTCACTTACAGAAAGATATTAATAAAATAGAACGAGTCCAGAGATGGGTGTAATAAAAAAAGGTGAAAGTTTTGGGGGATAAAACATATCAAGAGCGACTTCAGGAACTTAATATGTACAGTCTGGAAGAAAGAAGGGAAAGGGGAGACCTGACTGAAACCTTTAAATACATGAAAGAGGGTAAGTAAAGTTCAGGAGGGCAGTTTTTCAATATGAAACCAAAATCAAGAACACAGGGATATGATCTCAAACTAACTGGAGGAAAGTTCAAAACTAATCTTAAAAAGTATTATTTTACTGAAAGGGTAGTTAAAATATATGTGGGGTGGTTTTGGATTCCCCCTATGTATTATACATATGTATTAACTTGTCTATTCCTATAATCAGCAAGTCTATCAAAGCTTTGATACAGGTAATGGTGATGGTACAACAACAATGCTAGCTATAAAATAAACACACGACTTTAATAAGCAAGGGTCTCATTTATTTAACAAGAAAGTAGAAACACTAACATAAAACACTAAATTAATATTACAGAGCATAAAAAAAAACAAAAGAACATATATAATATGTTACGTAAGGTTGTCCTCGATATACTGTCTCAGCTGAGCTCAATGGAAAAGAGGCAAGAGGAAGTAACTCTAGATTTTAAAGCTCACTCACACACCACCCACACAAACACCCACTGCTGGCCTGTCTAGCATTCTGACAAATTAAAATCGATAAGAGGCCGACCTGTTCTTCTCTTGCCATCCTCCAGTAAGCATGTTGTAATCTCCACTAAGAGCAGCAAATAGTCCATGAATCACTAATTCTGACCCGGGTCATCTTTTCAGTAACAGCTGCCCTTTGATGTTCTGTAATTTAGAAAGTCGGTCATTTAACAGCAGCTGATCCTTGAAGCTTTGTTTGCAGCCATGGTAATCAGGCACTTCAATCTTCATTATACCAGGTTGTTTGCAGCCAAGCTCTCCTATCCCATACTCCCCCGCCAGGGGGTATGTGCGACTCCTTTCTTCCAGATGAAGGTTCTGATATGCATTCTTCAGTTACATAGCCCTGCTGGGTAAACCTGCTGTACTGGCATCCTAGGCTATCCCCAACAGTATCCAGGCTAGATGTAACCAGATTTCTCAGTTCAGAAACATCTTACAGTAGAAAAAAAAAACATGTTGCCTTTCAAAAGTAGTTGATGCTTGGAATAAATTACAAGCAGAGGTAGTGAGACAGTCAACAGTAAATGGCTTCAAACATGCTTGAGACAAACAGATCTAAACTCAGACAATGAAGCTAACAAAAATAAAAATGGGCAGACTCAATGGACTACTCTGTCTCTTTCTGCCGTCACTTTTCTTTGTTTCTTACCATTCCAGTTGGCAGATATTGGAAACTTCAGTTGAGGGCGTAGTCCCTTCTTGGCTGTGCTCTCACAGGCTAATGCCCCCAAAAGGTCGCAGGGTAACATTGGAGCCTTCTTAAACTTTCCAATGTCTCCTGTAGGCAAAACTGGTTTCCTGTTGCCAGAGGTAACAGCAGACCCAAACACATGGTCAGACCCCTTGCAGGATGCTGAATACTGTGCCCTCTTCTCTGGGCAGACGACTTCACAGGCATAATACGAAATCACCAGTTTCTTGGTTTTCTGCCACCCCTTGTAGGCTGAACAAAATGTTCTCCATGGTTGCCAGGGTCAACAATAGACAATTTTGCTCAAACACCTTTACTTAGAATCTGCGCCACATCACTGCTGTAGCTCCTTCTTTCTCCAAACAGACTTTCTCCTGTTGCTATGGAAGACCACATTCTCCCCGCAGAACTTTTTTTTCCAGCGCTCTCTAGATTGGATTGCTTCTAGGTACCTGTCGTAGTCATTTTGGTTATGACCCATCAAGCTGTACACCCCTTGGTACTCCTCTGTCAGAAAAGGCTGCACCAATTCAGCCCAGCAGCCTCTGGGCCACCCTCTGTAGGAAGTAATCATCGCAAACTCATCCAAAATGTCCTCAACATGTTCAGAAGACAACATAGGTCGTATGAAGACAGCTTCACAGATTTCTCCTTCGATGCCAGTGATAGCTTACTTTCATTTTTCCCTTGCTCCAGTGTGGCCAAATGCAACTTGCACCAGTCTATGGCTTGTTCTGTCAGTAACAACCCCTCCAGCTACAGAGTTCTGTCTCTTATCTCAGCAAATCTTGCTTCCTTTTTGCAGTTTGACTGCCCCATCTCTGCAGTCAGGCACTTTTTAACAGTTCATTTTAACTCAGGAAACGATAGCGTACCATCTCTTTCTCCAAGCAGACTTTATAGTAATCACAGTAATTCTGGTCTGCGAGGATCTGGAGCCATTTTTGCTGCCCGCATCCTCCAGCATATGTAAGATTGGGGTGTTTAAACTCAATCAGTAGTAGAGCTACACAATTCTGGAAAAAATTAGAATCATTGTTAAGAAAATTGGTTAGAATAAAGATCACGATTCCCCAACTTTTTTTATTTTAAAAATTTACAACAAATTGAAAGATGTAATGAAAAACAATGTACTGTGAAATAAAGAAATTACCATTACATTAAAAAAAAACATCCAGATATTATGTCAGATAAATTGATTTAAAGATTCTTAGCTAGAAACGCGAGCCTGTCAACATTTTGCGGCTTCAGTGCATAACGGCGACAAGAGACAATGTTGTCCCCTATGCTAAAAACCCTTTCAGAAGGGGAACTGGTTGCAGGAGTGCAGATATTTTCTAGCCAGTGCAGGCAATCTCAGATACTTCTCCTTGTGAGCCTTCCACCAGACTAATGGATCATCTTCATTGTCAGTGTTGCCTAAGAACAGGTAAGACATGGCTCCAGGCTCCAAGGCCAAGCTGATGGATTGTTGTTGCTGTGAGTCTGAGGCTGGATCTGGTGGCCCTTCATTATTTTGTGCTGCTTTGAAAAAGCTATCCAAGGTCTTTCAAGTCTTCTTTGCAGGACTGCTACTACTACTAGTAGTAGTAGTTGTAGGGAGACTTTCATTAACTGTTGTTAACTTTGACATCTCATCTTTTAGTCTGTTCTGGACAGCAGTTTGGTTATCCCCA
This sequence comes from Aquarana catesbeiana, assembly GCF_042186555.1. NCBI lineage: Eukaryota > Metazoa > Chordata > Amphibia > Anura > Ranidae > Aquarana > Aquarana catesbeiana. The sequence continues at coordinate 241,028,254 of NC_133328.1, forward strand.
TTGACATAAGTCATCTTAAACCTGGGATCAAGGGTTGTGGCTATGTCGAGGAGGTCTTGTGTTCTTTGGTCATGATATTTTTCCTCCAGATACCCCATGATCTTTGTTTTCATTGTGCAAATAAGATTAACGTCATCTTCCTTAACAGCCAAAACAGAAGACTGAAAAAGAAAAAGAGCAGGTTTCACAGAAGAGACACTGACATACTGCTCTCCTGAAAGAGCATCTGTGAAGTCTGCCAGTGGGGTGATGTCAGAAACCATGAATCAGACTGAGACAGAAGTACAGTTAAATCACACTTGTTTAATAAAAATAATAATAAAAAAAGGTAAACAGAGTAAAAGTAGTCAAAACATAGCCAGAGTTCAGGAACTGGAACTAGAGAAACCCCCTAAGGGTGGGATTTTAAAGGCACTACCATAACAACAATATAAAAGGTATATAAAGTTTATTAGTCATAAGAAATATATGTAGTAAAAAGAAAAAACATGCAGAACAAGGGATGCATACTAATTGTACAGACATGCGACATAGGATACACAATCCAGAAACCCTACGTTTCGGAGATGGACTGTAGTTCAGGAACTGGAACAGATAGTCAGACAAGCCAAAACGTCAGTGAGGCAGAGAACAGAGTAGTAGAACAGCAAGCAGGATCTGAAACCAGAAGGAATGTCAGCCAAGCAAGTCTTTAACAGGAACACAGGATAACATCTCTAAAGATGTGGCCAAGGCGAAGGCAGAGATCCTTTGGACTGGACGGCTTAAGTAGGCAGGACTGACCAGCAGGATATCATCAACAGGTGAGTCACTGTGGAGAGATAGGAGCTGGCAATTAGCTGACAGCTGAGCAGCCAGCTCAGAGAAGGAAGAGCTGAGCCCAGCACTGAAAGGTGAGAGTCTTGTCCACAGCCATGTTGGCAAGAGTTACCTAGCCTTGTGGTCAGAAGAGAGGACATGGGTCACCATGTTCTCACCATAGCCTGCCTAGATCCCCACCTTGTCAGACACTCTGTCTTGAGCTTGTGGTCTGGTAAAGAGTTGTTTTTGTGCCTCAGAAAGCTCCCTCTTCCTCCTCCAACTGTAGCTGAAACACCCGACAAGCTTTTTTGCACAAACCCATAGCACGCTCAATTCATGGGTCCTTCATCGCATTCTCTATTGCGAGATGAAGCCTATAGCCAAAACACTGCAGTTTTGTCCAGTGATTTATGGATATGGCCTTTACTATGTTGGTTCCATTGTCTGTAGTGATGCACATAAGATTTTCCTTCTCCAGTTTCCAGTTTATGAGAGCATCCTTTAATCCCTGCGCCAAAGCTTCACCAGTGTGGTCCTCTGGGAAAAACCCTGTTTGTAGGCACCAACTTTTCATCTCAAAATCATCAGTAATGAAATGGATCGTTAAGCTCATGTATGGTTCCATTGCTCTACTGGACCATAAATCAGAAGTTGCTACAAAATTGAGTACACCTCGCAATTCCGTTTCAACAGGAATTTGTCATACAGAGCAGAAGTTCCAACATGTGAAAAATAATTACGAGAGGGTACGCGATAGCGCTTATCAAGGGTTTGAGTTAGTTTTGTTAAACCCATCTTTTTCAACAGTGGTCACGGGAGCCATATCTTTAGCCAGGTGAAATGCGATTGCGTCCATTATTTCTTTGTACCTGGGAGAGGTTGTTGGGCATGGTGTTGCATTGAATATTGTTGCTTTAATTGATGTTTGTTTTGTCTGGTTGCAGGTACTTTGTGATTGAGCGCCGGTTTTGTTTTTCTGTATCATCTCATACTGTTGTACCTGATTACGTTTCAGGTGATTAAACAGATTGGTGGTGTTACCCTTTGGTGCACAAACAATGGCTAAACATTGCTTGCACTATATGGTTTGCTGAGTATTATCTGGTTTAAAACTGAAATAAGCCCACACTTCAGAATAAGATCCTTTTTTTTGGTACTAAAACAGCGTCCAGGTTTTTATCAGACTGACTTGCACATTGCTCTGCCTCAATCCATTATTCTACTCGGTTTAGTTTCTGTTTGTAACTTCTCGACTGTCGCATCTGCTGTTCTGATGCAGTCAACACAAGTACATCTGGCTCGCGCAATACCCGATGCGACTTCAACTTCTTCAAGGAGTGATTGCGTGTGATCTCCAGATCGCGAACAGACAAGCGTTATTTTTCTTGAAAATATGATTGGCTGAACTTAGATTAGAAAATCCAACAAAAACATCCACCAGGCACCAGTGATTGCGCTGATACAGAAGACCCCAGCTGGGCTAAAGAGTTCTGTATATTCTCCAATCACTAAGATGCTGCTGCAGCTCTCTTTCTCTTAGTATTTGGTGCGGTGAACACATGTACCTAAAAAAGAAACAAAACGAAGGCGCACACTGTCATCCGCCTTAGTGTAAAAACACTTGCAGCTAATGCACTGTCATTTAAAAGGCAATGAAACAAGCAGCGTGTTTTTATAAGTCACACAATAAATCTAGCGCTCAAGGACTAATGGGCCAAAACACCGGGAAAATGTCCATAAGAGTAAATTGTAAAAATGCGCAACACAACCCATAAATCCTCTGTTACATAGACCAAATTTCATACTATAAAAATCTCAAAAATACAAAATCAATAAATATAAGGAAAAGTAAAAAAGGTAAGAGTCCAATACTATGCCCCCCCCCCCTTTTTTTTCTTGTTGATTTAATGTGGGTTTATTGATTGTGTATTTTTGAGGTGTTTTTATATTTATTTTATATATATATATATATATATATATATATATATATATATATATATATATATATATATATATATATAAATTTGTATGAAATTTGGTCTATATCACATAGGGACCCATGGATGTCCAGGGAGGCCAGTGCCACCTACAACCTTCATGTTCCTGCTGTAAACCAGGGGTAGCAGTGTTGGTCAAACTTGTGCACCTGCCTGTCCCTATACAAGAGACCGTAAGTTTGGAGGCAGTTGGTGCATGATAGGATGGGTTCGCTGAAGCACCAGCACTTTAATATGGGACATATTTGTTTATGAAATCACTGAAATATTATTGATTTAAAAAGGACATTTTAAGGAGTTGATATGGTTTGTTCAATATTTCATTTATTTTTATGCTGCAATGTCACAGTATTGTGTAAGAATTCACAGGACATCACATCATATACAGGATTATAGTTTGAAGATTTTTTAATAATTATTTATTTATATTGATCGTTTCCATGGAGTGTAATAGCAATCAATAGTAAGGGTATAGGCGTAACAGTTATAAATGTTGTGTATGATAGGATGGGCTATCCCATTACAGACAATACAAATGGGGAGTTGGGGACTATTACAGCCCTTATCAATGTCAAAGGGGCTATTAGAGATTATATACACACATTTTTAATTTTTTTTACGTAACCATTTGAAATAAAGCTGCAGATCTGTGCATGGGGACATAGGGAGAACTAGGATTTCCCCCTCCTCTGTAATGGGCTTTCTAAACTAGTGATCAGACACACAGTAAAAATAAGCAGCTCACATTTCAGTGGATAAAAAGCATGCCAGGCATGTACACGGCTGAGAGGGATCAAGGGTGCGGTGTCTCCGGGACCTCTGTCTGAAGAAGAAACCTGTCCACAGCATCACCATCATGTTCTCTGCTGACTTCAGTTCCGGTATCAGTGCCATTTGTGTTCCACACTGGCTCCACCACAGCTGATGGCTTCCCCTCCAGTCGAGGTTACCTTACCATCCCGCCACAATACCGATGCCAGCATCCCAGGGACACCCTTGATCCCAGTACGCTTTTATCTCCTGAAATGTGAGCTGACAATTTGTACACTGTGTCATTATATATCATGACTGCACTAAGAATCGTTTAAATGCGGTATTGAGATTGTGTGGGGGGAGAATTGCGATAACAATTCTCCATGAATAATATTGCAGCTCTAATCAGTAGGTGCACTTACAATGAGTTGCGCCTGTCCAAAACTGTATTTTAGGGCATGACAGCCCACCTTTATTTAAAAGCAAGTCAATAGATCATACATATTGCTCTTCTCACGCATCAAACACCTTTTGGTTTGCCTAACCATTAAACACATCCCATGGTTATGCCCAGCGCGGTACTTTAGCTCAGAGTCTTTCCTTACAGCTTCCTAGCTGCACTCGTCCCTCCTGGACTCTTTCTACAGCTTCCTGGCTGCTCCCGTCCCACATGGACTTTGTCTCAGGCTTGGGCCTTCCTCTATACCAAACTGACCTTGATGCACGGTAGCATCTCACACGACTCCCTTCACACACTCTGGCCTCCCTCAGGAGGGTGGGTCCCTGAGCTCTAACTCTGGCTCTATTTTGAAGCCAGCACACACTAGCATAATCAGCCTGGTCTTACTCTATAACAGAGAAGACCAATTCAGGGATACATGGACACTGTGGACTGTGTATAGTTACGCTTCGCAGCACATTGACACAATATCTAGCTTTTCAAATTCTAAACATTGATTGGCTGAGACTTGATTTGCGAACCTTTTAGATGATACTATTTGCTCTTCCCATGAGAAGGGGGAGCGGGAGCAGTTGGAGTGCAGATTTTTTTTTTTCTTCTTCATTCTCTCCTTACGGCTTCTTTGTTATAATTGTTCCCAATTAAAGTTGGGAACCATACCCCCCCAACATTTGTTGTTTTCTTCCTCGCTTCCCTGCTATGAGGGGGAGGGGACACTTTTTATACTAAACATACTTCACATTGAAGCTGCCTAGATATTATGTGTTTGGCAGTCTCAGGGCTAGACGTACGGCTCTAGGCTCACGAAATGTATGTAGCACTTACAGCAAGGATTTCAGGCATTCCACTGTGAATTGTATAACATATATGTATGTTATGTGGAAATGATTGATGTTTAGCGATGTCTGTCTCTTCAGGGGTTACTCCTTATCTTTGAGACTACATGCCTTATCTGTACCTTTATGGTGATGCCTTTCAGGCCTGTTCTGCTGCCTTGGAACTTACAGTATACATACATAAAAAAATAGAAAGGGGAAAATCAAGTGACTGTATCAAAATGAAAAATTGTGAAAGCCTGGAATTAGAAAAAGTTGAGAGAAAAAGGGGGGGGGGGGCAAAGCATGGGGAGGAAGAGGTAGGAGGAAAGTTTTATATTTTCATACAATAAGGTGGCAGCAGTGTACTAATCTGTGTATCATTTTTATTTTCTTCTTTGTATTACATAATTAACTAAATTGTAGATTGGCAAATAATGAAATAAAAAATAATAAAAATCCTGCCTTTTACAAACTTTAGCTGTTTCAGTTCAGGTAAAGGCAAAACATCCCCCCTTTTCTAGGCAGATATAGGCAATTTTGCCTCACTGGGAAAGGAAAATGTCCCAGACTGCAAAATCATACCATACTAGTCTTAGTAAATGTTTATACCATTAGTTGAAGGAAAAAGTTGTCCACTTTATTTTTTTATTTTCCATTATTGATATTGCCACTCTTGCAGTTGGGTTGAACCACATAACTCTTGCTGTAAAAAACCTTTCTGTACTGATGGTAATATAAATATATATAACACTCGTCTTTTGTGCAGGCCTTGTAATATAAAGTTTGCACATCCCTGTCCATAAAACAAAGCACAACTCTAAGTTGTTTTAACTTGAAATTAGTTTTTAGTCTTATTCTATATTGAAATATTTCAGTATTGCAGGGCACCTTGTATTCTAAACTTTTCGATATGCACACACCTGATATGGTACAATATATGGTCAGTAGCTTCACCCATCAAGGTAAATTTATCTTGTAATGTAGAAAAAATGTATTTAGGACTTGCTTTTAATAACCTAACACTTCTCAGTTTGTAGCTGCATTTAAATTTAATTTATAGAGATTTAAATTTATGCATATAGATTTCATAGTGTCAAGATCTGCACATATATTCATTTAGATTTGGTCTTAAAACGGAAAATTGTATCAAATACTTACCGTAATTTTCCTTTCCTGACGCCAAACCATGGCAGCATACTAGTGATAGAGCTCCGCCTCTTGACCACTCCCTCAGGACCAGTGAATAGCATAAATGAAAGGCCTAGTTAGGCCTCACCCCATTCTCTGTAATTAGCTACATACCGAAACGTATAAGGGTGGGACCGTATGCTGCCATGGTTTGGCGTCAGGAAAAGTAAAATTACGGTAAGTATTTGATACAATTTTCAGTTTTCTTGATGCCAACATGGCAGCATACTAGTGATAAATAACTAGCTGACAGGGTGGGATCTACTTGTCAAACCAATCTTCTAATTAGGATGAGACAGAGGACTGAATAGTACTTCCTATAAAGTCCCCCGGGTCTATTCCGTCAAGTTTGAGTAGGAATGTAGAAGAGACCACGATACCCCTGTACAGATAAGCACCATTGATTCTCTTGAATGTGCTGCCTATGAGGCTTCAACCACTCTGGTAGAGTGCTCCGCCACCACTGAAGGAGGCTCGTGACCCCTAGTCCTATATGCACAACCAAGCCTACTAGGATCCAGGCGGTAACCTCTTTCCCTTGAGGATTCCCAGCTAGAATGACAAAAGGTTTATTTAGATTAACTAAAAGGGACCATTGTGGACAGATACTACTTAAAAGTTCTGAAAATGAACAGTACGTGTGACTTTCCTGTGTGATGTTGTGGAAAGTTAGGCTATGTCCAGCTGTCTGTTAAATAGCAGGCTGCTGTTATGTTTGATGCAGGATGATCTACAAGACCCAACTCTACACTTTCTGGAAAGAAAGTAATATATATATATATATTTTTTTTTTTTTTTACTTTGAAGCTCCAAGAGCTTGAATTTCTGATAACCTTCTGCTTAAAGTTCTTGTAATGGATACTGCCTTGTAAGTGATGGCCTGAACCGAACATTGCTCTGTCGGAACAAACTGATATGAGATCCAGCAACTCCAATAGATCTTTCTTTCTTGGTGACCAACTCCTCACGACTACCCTCAAAAGTTGTGCAAACTGAAGGATTAGTGGCCCATTTAAATGTGTTACTGCCGAGATAGCCTATCCTCACATAGCTCACGAGTGTGGGCTAAGGCCTGGAGGAAGTATAGAACAGCTGAGACTTGAAGGACAATAGGATCAATGTCTCGCCCTACCAAGAAAAAGCAAACTTGTTCCAGAATTAGGTCTAGATGTAAGTAGAATGTCTTCTTGAATGTCTTCTTGCAGCCCCAGTCTGCGTATGCTATGGAAGGGAAAGGTCTTCTGTATCCTGAAATGAACGGCCAGGGAAAACCGAGGGCCTCCTGGTCAATATGGAGGACTGGCTATGACAGCTATGTTCTCCCTTGACAGCCTCAAGAGGAATCTCATTTACGGGAAATGTTGGGGAAAAACATATAGGTTAGATTGCAGTCCCAGGGAGAGACCAGAGCATCTGCCCCTTGCGCCTTGGGGTACTGAAACAAAATCAGACCAAAGTTTGTGATTACTGTGGGAAACGAGGAGGTCTGTCTGTGGTAGGCCCCACCTGTGGACCAGCTCAGAGAAGACCTGGGACGTAGACCCACTCCTTGTGCTCTCGGAATCTTGTACTTGTTCAAAAGAAAATTCCGCTGGGAGGTAAACTGCTTCCGAAATTTTGCTGGTGATCTTCCGCCCCAGGCGTTATGGGTTTCACCTCTCCTAATAGCATATTGCTGCGAGTTTTCATCCTGGAGCTGAATATAGACGACTGCTGCCCTGTTGCTAAACTGCAAGAAGATTGGTCCTCCTTGACTCTGTAGTAAGGCCAAAGCGCTAAAAGGGCTGTTTGAACCCCCAGATTACCCTCCTTGGCTGGGAAGCTGTTTGCCTTGACTGAAAGTCCCTCGCAGTACATCTTCCCGGCTGTCTTGCAGACATGATTCGTAACAATTCTCCAGTCTAAAAGGTCCTAACAGACTGAGACTTCCTCAAGGTCTTTCCATTACCGTGGACTGCTACTCATACTGAGTAACACTTATTAACTGTGTTCTATCCTGTTTCCTCCCTTGCACTAAGAATTCTAGATGAAATTTGCGCAGGTGCCCATGCACCCCAGGAATCCTCTATATGCATGATGATGTTGTGACCAGATGACTGAGGCACTGAGAAGCCATCAAACAAGCAGAAGTATTCGTTCTCAGAAATCTGTTCCTGACTGTCACCACTTCCTCTGATGAAAATAAAACAGAGGAACTAGCAGAGCACCCCCGGGTACACCAACCATTGGGATGGAGAAATTCGGCTTTGCTTTCCCTCTAAGGTGTGAGGATAGGATAGGCATCCTGACGAACCAGCAACAGCCTCCAGCCATGTGGTTATACTGTTTAATGGACTCCGTCTTAAAGAGCTCAAAGAGGGCCCCACAGGGTTCAACCTCTTCCGATCTGCAACTTGACACTAACCAACAACTCCTGCAAACTCCAAACAGGATTGGGTAGAAAACTTGCATACCCTCTTGAGTCTGGGGTGTCTGTAAGCAATGTAGCAGCCCACCAGCTGTTGTGGTGGACTTGGCAGCTTTGTGGAAGAGAGGAGCAGTAAGGAATCTCCCAAAGTGACCGTGAGTGTCTGATACCTTCATCCAAGAAGCAGATGCTACAGTATGTAGGAGCAGGTTGACCATTAGCTTGTTCAGAGTATACAGTTTCGACATCCCGTTTATACAGACATTTTTCTCGAATCCCCTTCATTCTTCCCCGCTCTTGTTTCTAGGAAGCAATACGCAGACCAGGGTCTCAACCATATGGCCTCCCTAGCCGCCAAGGTGCCAGAGTACTCTTTCAGTGGCTATACAAGCAACTAGGGGGGACTTCCTGGTCAGCCTTCATATTTTGAGTAGCAGACTGCTGCATCTGTAATATATGTAGCAAGGACCCAGGCCCCCTTCAGTCCAATGAGAACCTCCAGAGCCATGAGTTGTCAACATCCCTCCACATAGAGTGGGTCATAAGGCATAGTAGGTGTAGTGCATGTCTTTGGATTGTGGTGAGAAACCGACACAGGGAGAAACTTCAACACAAGCATTAGCATTTGAACCAGCTCCCCCAGTGCTGCTAGACAGAATTGCCACCCACTTAGCCAGCAGGCAGCCTCTGCAAAGTAGATTCATGGGCGCCAGACACCTAGGGTGTGCCGCCTGTCCAAGATTCACACGGAGAGTTCGGGTTTTGAATCATGTGTCAGGATTTCAGTCCACCTGAGACCCGGACATATTCCACAAGCGCTGCAGTTGTTACCAATTTTAAAAGCAGATTTCGTTCCTAAAGAGGAAACACTGCAGAGGCCCCAATAAGACCCACAGAAGGGACTCCCAGACTATATAGCGCATGTTAGCAGCCTGAGCGCTGGGACTTCGCACTGGGAGAGGCTCAACCGAGCCGGATGCTGCACGGAGGCAGAGGGGGGACATAATACTGCTTACTCTTCACTGGTGTGTGGAGGTATGAGGACAAAGAGAAGAATGGGGTGGGGTCTAACTAGGCCTTTTATTTATGCTATTCACTGGTCCTGAGGGAGTGGTCAAGAGGCGGAGCTCTATCACTAGTATGCTGCCATGTTGGCGTCAGGAAACCGCATTTTACAAGCAGACAAATCCTTTTTTTTTTTTTTTTTTGGTTTGTTTGTTTTAAATATAAAAATTATGCTGTCGGTCATACTTTTTTGTTAGTAAGATATGTTTCTATTATAGCCACAATTTGACTGTCTGAAAGTGGGGCTTTAGTCAGAAAATGACGTCCTGTTAGCTCACTTCAGGCTGGCCCCTTTTGCAGGTATCATTATATAAAACATTAGAAATCAGTGCCTATACTTTTTTAACATTACACGGTCTCACTCTGCTCATGCTCAGTTGCTCTCTATTTTTTGGTTCTGTGGCAAATTTGTAGAGGCTGCTAAGGCTCTCGGGGCTTCAGCAAGAGAAAACAAGAACAATGCTGGAGGCAATTTGCAGCAAAACAGGAACAATGCTGGAGGCAATTTACAGCACACACTAATTTTGATAGCATAATTAATAATGTGGAATGTATGTTTCTTGCTAAAAAAAAAAAACATTATTTGGATGGGTAAATTTCCATTAAAAGTTTATTATTATTATGTAAACGTGCAAATGTACTAATTTCCAAGTTTTATTTCTGTAGCACCTTAATTATGTTATTCACCTCCCACTATATTCCTAATAACTAATACTATCTACTACTCCCTAGCACCTCCTTTCTTGCATAGTTTTTCTATATCGTCTTAACCCTCTAGATCGGAGATCTTCACATTTCTAGCTTTTTTTTTTTTTTTTACCTAGCTGTTTCTTTTCCCAACAATAAACAGTGTGGTATTACATTTAAAGAGGAACTGCAGTCTGCTCACATAATTTGTAATAAAAACATATTTGCCATTCTGAAGCTTCCCTCCAACCACTTTGCATATTATTTTATATATACTGTGAGTCTGTACTTGCCAAATATGCTGCGCAAAGCTCCCTCCACTAAGTCTGGCTGCAGCCATTTTAACTGTGGGCTGCTGAAGTTGCTGCCTGTTCCCTTCCTGGATTTACACAGACACAGAGGCACACTTCCAGCTCTGCAGCTCTCATTGGCCCTCTTATGAGTCATCCCCCCTCCCTTCCTGGCAAACTTTCATGAGAGTTAGAGAGACAGAGCTGTGCATGTCGTCATAAGCCTAGGCTAATGACTAGACAAGAAATAGAAAGTGGGCTGGATAAGGTATTTACTGGCAGAAGAAAATGTTTTTCTATCCAAAGTTAAAACAACAAGAGCAGAAGATTTAATAGATTGAAAGTTGAAAAAAAAATGACTGAAGGTAGAAAAGGCTATTTTAATTTATTGAACGTTTGTTAAGAATGTTTCTTAGGCCTGCCATACACGGTTTGAATCTCGTCCAGTTCAGCAGGAACCGGCCGAGATTCGAACCGTAAATGGCCAGGCTGAATGTACGAAGTTAATCAATCACTTGGGTATAACCAGCCTGCCAGATTCTTATGATTATCGCTAGAGGCTGCTATAATCACTGTCTTCTCCCACTCGCCCATGCCCCCCTTTCCTCGCCGGGAGAAGACAATTGCCAATTTCCGTCAGCGTTGACCCGTTTTTACAGGAAAGAAATTTGCACTGTGTATCGCCAGCCTTATATCCGCCTTCAGGCAAACAACTATTTGTGCATGTCCAGGCATGTCCAATGAAGTGAGCCTATTGAAACATAATTTCCAAAAGTTTAGGTACACAAACACATTTTACTGACTAGAAAATTGAACATCTTGAGTGTATTGAGAATTAATGTTTTTGATGCTCTTTTTTTTATTTTAACAGAAAGCAGTATCCTCTCCAACTGTATCCCGTCTTACAGATGTGTCTAAATTTACGGGGTCTCACAAGGAAAGGTTTGATCCTTCAGGAAAAGGAAGGGGCAAAGCTGGCCGAGAAGATTTAGTTGATCGATCTGGATATGTTGCAGGTTACAAACATGCAGGCACATATAATCAGAAAGTCCATGAGTCGAGCAAATAGGACAAAAATATCAGTAAAGAATATTGTTTCAGCCAAAAGATGGTACAGAATTAGCAATGTTTTAATGTTAACATCAGCTATAATTGTGTAGAACAAGAGAAGCACTTCTAGACATTCCCCTAATGTAAAAAGATGGCAATGCCCATGTATGTGTGAAATTTTCAGCACTAAAGTTTAATAAAGACATATAACATGTTACTCCATATTCATATGATTGATAACGGAGTAAAACACTTCTGGTCCAATTCACACATTTAACAATTTCTCAAATATGTAATTAGCATTTTTCATTCTTGTCATGCATTAAAGTTTGGCGTGATTTTTTGTGTGTTGTAGATAATTTTTGCATGTTTAAAATGTATGCAAAAGCACAAGGGCTCTTTCACACAGGTGTACAATTTGGATCTGCCTGGATAGATTCAGACTGAACCACAATTAATGTCTATGGGCAGGCAGATGTAAAGGGATGGATTATCCGTTTGCATCTCTGTCTGTCCAGGTTCGTTTTAAAAGGAACAAGGCTGCATCCTTTTCCATTTAGATGGATCTAAATGAATATAAACAGCTAGAAATGAATACTATCTGTTTACGTCCCTTCCATTTATATCCATTTATAAGCAAGACAATTTTTTTTTCTTAAACTGTTGCTGCCTATAATTAGTTTCTACAATTAAAAAAAAAATGGATGTGAACTGAGCTGAACTAAAGCGGATGTGCAAACTGATGTAAACCTGAATCCATATTCATCGGTTTTTATTCAGCAAAAACGTGACTCAACTGATGACACTCGTGTGAAAGGACCCTAAGGGCTTTTGAGATGCCTTTACTATGCATTCACAATGACTTCTGTGGAGGAATAAAAGCAAAGCACAAACTGATCTCATATACCTGTGTACTCTAGTTCCACTACACATGGTAATGCAGTTATTAAATGCATTCATTTTTATATACAGGACTGTGAATAGATCCTCTTGCTTATTACATAGACAGATTCATGTCACTTCTTCTAAATTCTTATTTATTAATTTTAATGTAATTTGTATTATGGGTCACTTAATTATATTTGTTATTGTGTACAGCAATTTTTTTGTTTTTTTGTTAAAAAGTTCCTTTTAGTTGTCATTGTTTTGGTAAAAATTAATAAATATTGATTATTCATCTTAATATATATATTGCATGATCCATAATGTATACTACAATCATGGTGATCGAAGGGTTAGATGGGTTGTAAAGCTTTGTGTTTTTTCACCTTAATGCCCCTATTTTACTTACCTGAGCCCCAAATCTCCGTGGGCCCGATCCCTCGTTGCTTTCCCCCCAGCTCCTGTGGGCTCTTCATTGGATGATTGATAGCAGCACAGCCACTGGCTCCCGCTGCTGTCAATCAAATCAATGACGTGGCGCGCCAGGGGGGCGGGGCCGAGTGATACAGTCGGTGGCTATGGCCGCCGACTGTATCACACGGGAGTGTGTCCGCAAGCTAACCCCCTTGGGAGAGCATTTCCCAGAGGGCGGTTAGCTCTTGCGGGGAGGAGCTGAGACAGCCGCTGAGGGACCCCAGAAGACGAGGATCGTGGCCACTCTGTGCAAAACGAACTGCGCAGTGGAGGTAAGTATGACATGTTTGTTATTTTAAAAAAAACAAAAAAAAACAAACCTATACAACCCCTTTAAACATGCTTTTTGTAAAATTGATCTATTGGCTTTCTTTTGTTAGAAGCAACTTGGATGGTAACAGGGATTACTAGCCTTCTCTGTGAACCCGTGACCTCTCCATGGCAACGCTGGATAGACAGTGGTAGGAGATCCATGAAATCAGTGCACCAGTTGTCTGAGCTGCAGATTTAGGACCTACTATTCCTGATCTTCATAGACTGGATACAGAGGAGACATCGGGGCAACAGACCACCAGTTCTTTCATAAAAAAAAAAAACCTGCAGCATACCTCTTTACCGTGTCATACGTGGGTACCCTACCTCTTGTGATAGTATTACATTAAAAAAATGAACAGCTTTTTTGAGAAAAAATGTAAAAAGCCATATACACATGCACACAGTTTGGAAACACACCTATTAAGTTATACATATAAGGTAACACCACTAAACTGAAGAGTTGTAAAGGTTCCTAATGTGTCATTTATTTACAGTTTTTGGAATTTTCATTTTTTTTCGATCTTTTATAAACACACACAATTTTGGGGCTAGATTTATTTGTTTATTATAAAACATATATTTTATAATGAATTGAACATTTAGAGATCATAATGTGCTTGTGTGCATTAAAGAAAAAAAAACAGTTAAACTTACTTTTTTCTGAAAATATAGATTTTCTAAAAAATTGATTTTCACCTATTGGGTGATATACAAAATCGAGACTACCAACATTTTATTCTGCTTTCACAAAATGTTTTATTTTTATTTTGGAGGGTCCTTACTAAACTTTTAAGTATGTAATGAGTTCATTAAATGGAGTATTAGATCCCGCGCTATGGTTAAATGGTAAGGCTGCTGCCTACCTCAAAAATCTCACTGAAGTGGGATGGGTAAGTAGGTGTATAGGGAGAGAGGTGTAGGCGTCAGTGCCTCTTTTAATTGTGTCGTGATCATAATAAAATGAATAAAATTGTGTACTGTCTCTTTAAATATAACGTGCATAGCAATCAAGTGTACTGTTTCTTTAAATATTTTCTCCAAAATTTCCTAATGTGTAGGGTAAATATAGTACTATGAAATTTGCAATAAAGTATTGACGTGCTGAATGCATTAAAAAAAAAAAAAAAACACATACACCCAATATCCTGCGTGAAAACTATAAAAATATCAGAAAAAACAGTGATGTAATTTGCATGTTAGTCTACAGTATATCATATGAAACTCTGCATAAAAATAAAGTGTGCCACGTGCTTAATGTGCAAAAAAGTCCATATATACAGTGCCTTGCAAAAGTATTCACCCCCCTTAGCATTTTTTGTGATTTGTTGCCTCACAACCTGGAATTAACATGGATTGTTTGATTGTTTGAAGATTTGCATCATTTAAATTTACAGAACATGCCCACAACTTTGAAGATATATATTTTTGTTTAATCGTGAAGCAAACAAATAGGACAAAATAACAGAAAAAGCCAATGTGCATAACTAGTCACCCCCCCTAAAGTCAGTATTTTGTAGAGCCACCTTTTGCAGCTATCACAGCTCCAAGTTGCTTTGGTTAAGTTTATATGAGCTTGCCACATCTTACCATTGGGATTTTTGCCCATTCCTCCTTGCACAACTGCTCCAGCTCCTTCAAGTTGGATGGTTTGCACTTGTGAACAGCCATCTAAAGGCCCGTACACACGATCGGACTTTTTGACAATAAACATGCAAATTAGCTGTTGTGGGGCAACATCTGACCGTGTGTACGCTCCATCGGACAAACTTTTTTGGTTTTCATTGGACTTTTGTTGGCTGTGCGAACGGACAAACTTTCCAGCAACAAAAGTCCGATGGAGCAAAGTCCGATCGTGTGTACACAAAGCCATCGGACTTTGTACAAACTATAGTACCTGCCCGTGAGAATGCGGGCCCCCCAACCCCAAAGCACCTTTTCCCCATGTTGATGAGGCCAAGGGCCTCTTCCCGACAACCCTGGCCGTTGTAATAAGGGCCCCCCCCCCTTGTGAATGAGTATGGGGTACATCATACCCCTACCCATTCACCTGGGGGAAAAAGTGTCAATAAAAAACACACTAGACAGGTTTTTAAAAGTAATTAGGCAGCTCTGGGGGTCTTCTTCCGACTTCCAGCACTTCCGGCAATGCTTGTCGCTCATCGTGAAAGGATAAAAACACATTTTTCCTTTCCCGATGAGCGAGCCGGCTCCCGCGATGGGGCTCGCAGTTGTCAAATCTCGCTGATACAGAAGTTGACCAAAGGGTGGCAGTAAAGAGCTGAAAAACTATGTGATTTGGTGAAAGTTGGATGAAAAAGTCCTGCTATGTGTATGCTTAATTAGTTTAAGGCCAACGCCCTTTGTACAAAAATCCACGGGAAAGTTTGTACAAAGTCCTATTGTGTGTATGAGGCTTAAGTCTGACCACAGATTTTCTATTGGATTGAAGTCTGGGCTTTGACTAGGCCATTCCAACACATTTACATGTTTCCACTTAAACCACTCAAGTGTTGCTTTAGCAGTGTGTTTGGGGTCATTGTCCTGCTGGAAGTTGAACCTCTGTCCTAGCCTCAAATCACATACAGATTGGTACAGGTTTTGCTCAAGAATATCCCGGTATTTAGCACCATCCATCTTTCCCTCAACTCCCACCAGTTTCCCAGTCCCGATTGCTGAAAAACATCCCCACAGCATGATGCTGTTTCACTGTGGGGATGGTGTTCTTTGGGTGATGTGACGTGTTGGGTTTGCACCAGACATAGCATAATCTTTGATAGCCAAAAAGTTAAATTTTAGTCTCATCAGACCAGAGCACCTTCCTCCATACATTTTGGGAGTCTCCCACATGCCTTTTTCGCAAACTCGAAACGTGCCATTTAGGTTTTTTGCTCAAAGTAATGGCTTTCTTCTGGCCACTCTGCCATAAAGCCCAACTCTATGGAGCGTACGGCTTATTGTCGTCCTATGTACAGATACTCCAGTCTCTGCTGTGGAACTCTGTAGCTCCTCCAGGGTTACTTTAGGTCTCTGTGCTGCCTCTCTGATGCCCTCCTTGCCTGGTCCGTGAGTTTTGGTGTGCAACCGTCTCTTGGCAGGTTTGCTGTTGTGCCATATTCTCTCCATTTGGTTGATAGATTTGATGAAATTCATCTCTTCCTTACCAGTATGAGAGTTCTCACAATATGAGTCAAGCAGAGATCCATGTCTTCCCGTTTGTTCCTCCACCTGGCAAATTGGACTATTGATACTTACCATCATCTTTCATGAGGATATTATTTTTGAATGGCTATTGGCTTGTTTTTCACCTTGTGAGAAATATTAGTAAGTCCTGGCACCAACCAAAAATATGCAGAAAAATGTGAAGCTGCCCCCCTTTGAGTGAATAAACCACCTCTGAAAAGCGAACCAATGAAAATCAGGGCACTAAAACATACATGATAATTGCATGTGAACAAACGATAAAAAAACAAACCAAATATGCTTGAGTCCAAAAGGTGAAAAAAAAAATGTTATTTATAAGAATTATTAATAAATGTTGCACAGTCCAAAAAATGTTCCTAAATCTTGCTGAAGAAAAGCTCCAATCACCGTGCTCCTGGTCTTAAAGGGTTACTAAACCCTCGTTTGTTTTAAAAAAATAAATAAATAATAATAATAATATGTCATACGTACCTCCTCACCTCCTCTGTGCAGTTGGTTTTGCACAGAGTGGCCCCGATCCTCCTCTTCTCGTGTCCCTCAGCGGTGCTCGTGGCTCCTCCTCTTCTCAGGTGCCGGGCATCGGAAAAGCGCTTTCCTTCGGGACACCCGTGCGGGCGCATTTCCATGTCCTGCTGCTGCGTCTATTGACACAGACAGCAGGACTCTGCTTCATCTGCTTTGGGGTTCCTAGCACCAAGTGGCCCCAAAATCGGGTCGCAAAATGTCAAGCACTTTTCTGCAGCAGAGAATGGACATTTTCCGACCAGACTTTGGGGCCCATATCTTGGGGCCACTTGGCATATTTGGATATGTTATGGTGTTAGTCCAACTGTGTTAGCACACCAAATTTGGGGTTCCTAGCACCAAGTGGCCCGAGATATGGGGCCCCAGAGTTGGGTCATAAAATGTTCCTTCAAAAACACTTATAAACGCAAACGCGGCTAAACGCGATAACGGCATTTAGCCGCGTTTGGCGTCTGAAACGTGGAAAACTTTTGCGTCTGAACCCATTTTCTTGCTTCTGGAAAACGAGGTTAAACGCAACTGCCTAAAAATGCCAAAAAACGAGACTGTGTACATGGACACATAGGATAACATTGAATGGGTTCAGGGGCAGTTGAAAAAAGTGTCCAACTGCCTATGAACGCGGGTTTAACAGCGTCTCATGTGCATGAGGCCTTAGAGTTCGGCTTTAAATGTTAGTCTTGAGATTTAGCATGAGGTAATGCCATCTTTGCTGAAACTGGGACTCCATATCACGTGAATTTCTTCACAACATCACTAAGATGTCCTCTTTCTTCATCTTATTTGTCTTTACATGTCTTTCATCAAGGTCTATATTGTTATTATGGACCACATTAAAACAACATTATCAATTAAGACATGATGAATAATTTTATTTAGAGGCCGATTAAAATCTGTACAGTGCAAAAAAATCACATGAAAATGATTTGGTTTTTCACTCAAATGTTTCAATTATATCATTTACAATCTTTTGTCAGACATTCAGAGGTTCAGTGTTAGGACCCTTATTCCAGAGATCACACTAGAAATCCAAGATTTACAAAAGTAACAAGCACATTTTTAAACATTTCCTTTATGGGGCAACATAATGATCTTTGCTTGGACAGTCACAATTTGCTAAAAAAATATTCCGGTCTAATAAAGGTTTTTCTTTTAGATAGAATAGGCTTGTCCACAAATTCTACAACGCATTTCCCAGTATCACAGGGAGAATGTTCAAGCTCCAGTACTGTGACATTATTCAATGAAGATGTTGTCAAAATGTGCATAGGAACATATAATGTTACTTGAGGTCCTCTGGCTGGCCAGTACCGACCCAGATTGAAGCCATTGATCCAAATCTGTCCCTATAAAATCAAGAAGATGAATTAAGGAAACAGAATACATCTTATATATGAAATGCCTATTTCAAATGACAATATGCCGTTTATTCTGAATTTCTTCAGGTAATTTTATTGGGGTTTTATGTGATAGACCAACACAAAGTGGCACATTATTGTGAAGTGGAAGGAAAACGATAAATGGTTAACAAATTTTTTTACAAATAAATATCTGAAAAGTGTGGCGTGCATTTGTATTCAGCCCCCTGAGTCAATACTTTGTAAAACCACCTTTTTGGCTGCAATTACAGCTGCAAGTCTTTTTGGTTATGTCTCTACCAGCTTTGCACATCTAGGAAAGTGAAATTTTTGCCCATTCTTCTTTGCAAAATAGCTCAAACTCTGTCAGATTAGATAGAAAACGTCTGTGAACAGCAATTTTCAAGTCTTGTCACAAATTCTCTATTGGATTTAGGTCTGGACTTTGACTGGGCCATTCTAAAATGAATATGCTTTGATCTAAACCATTCCATTGTAGCTCTGGCTATGTGTTTAGGGTCGTTGTCCTGCTGGAAGGTGAACCTCTGCCCCAGTCTCAAGTCTTTTGCAGATTCTAAACAGTTTTTTTTTCTGATTGCCTTGTAGTTGGCTCCATCCATCTTCCCATCAACTCTGACCAGCTTCTCTGTCCCTGCTAAAGAAAAGCATCCCCACAGAATGAAGCTGCCACCACCATGTTTCTCGGTGGGGATGGTGTGTTCAGGGTGATGTGTAGTGTTAGTTTTCTACCACACATAGCATTTTGCTCTTAGGTCAAAAAGTTCAATTTTGGTCTCATTTGACCAGAGCACCTTCTTCCACATGTTTGCTGTGTCCCCTACGTGGCTCATTGTAAACTGCAAACGGGACTTCTTATGGATTTCTTTCAACAATGGCTTTCTTCTTGCCACTCTTCCATAAAGGCCAAATTTGTGGCGTGCATGACTAATTGTTGTCCTGTGGACAGATTCTCCCACCTAAGCTGTGGATCTCTGCAGCTCCTCCAGAGTTACCATGGGTCTCTTGGCTGCTTCGCTGATTAATGCTCTCCTTGCCTGGTCTGTCAGTTTAGGTGGACGGTCTTTTCTTGGTAGGTTTGTAATTGTGCCATACTCTTTCCATTTTCGGATGATTATTTAACAGTGCTCCGCGAGATGTTCAAAGCTTGGGATAATAGGATTTTTTAAAACAGCTTACCTGTAAAATCCTTTTCTTTCGAAGGACATCACGGGACACAGAGCCACAGTAATTACTGATGGGTTATATAGGTATCACTGGTGATTGGACACTGGCACACCCTATCAGGAAGTTCAACTCCCTATATAATCCCTCCCCCTTGCAGGGATACCTCAGTTTTTTAGCCAAGCAATATAGTGTATTAGAAGAGGGGCGGGACCTCTGTGTCCCGTGATGTCCTTCGAAAGAAAAGGATTTTACAGGTAAGCTGTTTTAAAAAATCCTATTTTCTTTCTCGAACATCACGGGACACAGAGCCACAGTAATTACTGATGGGATGTCCCAGAGCAATGCTACCTGAGGGGGGGGAACCACGACCAAGTAGGGTGCAATCAGACCTGAGGACCCAAAGGCGATATCCTCATGCCTTCTCACATTCACCTGATAGAATCTGGTGAATGTATGGACTGAAGACCAAGTTGCGGCCTTGCAGATTTGAGCCATAGAGGCCTGGTGATGCACTGCCCAAGAAGCACCAATAGCCCTTGTGGAATGTGCCCTGATCTGAAACGGAGGAATCTTCTGTTTCAAACCGTAAGCTTGAACGATCAATTGTCGAATCCATTTAGAAATGGTAGCTTTTGACGCTGCCTGTCCTCTATTGGGACCCTCTGGCAGCACAAACAAAACATCCGTCTTGCGGATCTGAGCAGTTGCCCCTAGATAGGCCTTAACTGCTCTTACTACATCCAACGAATGTAGAGATCTCTCTTCCGGAGAACAGGGATCTGGAAAAAAGGAAGGTAGAACAATGTCTTGGTTTAAATGAAAATCAGAAACCACCTTCGGTAAAAAACTAGGATGAGGGCGTAGTACCACTCTATCCTTGTGTATAATCAAATAAGGCTCCTTACAGGAAAGAGCTGCTAATTCTGATACTCTTCTAGCAGAAGAGATGGCCACCAGAAAAATTAATTTCCTTGTCAACAAGACCAAAGGAATCTGACTTCTGGTTCAAAAGGCGGTTTCTGTAACACAGCCAGGACCAAATTCAAGTCCCAGGGGTTTAGGGGCGCTTTAACTAGAGGATTAAGACGCATCACCCCCTGCATAAAGTTTCGGACCAAAGAATGCGTAGCAAGTGGCCGCTGAAATAATACTGATAAAGCAGAGACCTGGCCCTTGATGGTACTCAAGGCCAGCTTCATCTCTAATCCCATCTGTAGAAAATCAAGGATTCTACCTATGACATATTTCCTGGGATGCCAACCTCTGGATTCACACCAGGTTATATAAGCCTTCCGGACTCTATGATAAATCATCATGGAAGCTGGCTTCCTTGCATTAATCAAGGTAGATATGACAGGACCTGAGAGCCCACGACTCTTCAGAACGTGGGTCTCAATAGCCAAACCGTCAAATTTAGCGTTTGTAAGGCAGGGTGGAACACTGGACCTTGAGATAACAGGTCTGGGCGTACCGGTAGGGTCCACGGGGGACCTACTGTCACATCCTTACTATTTCTGCATACCAGGTCCTTCTGGGCCAAGCGGGGGCCACCAGAAGTACCGACTTCCTTTCCTGCCTAATCCTGCGAAGGAGTCGTGGTAGTAGCAGAATAGGCGGGAATGCGTAAATCAGTGAGAACCGATGCCACGGAATCACCAACGCATCCGTCCCGCATGCAAGAGGATCTTTTGTCCTTGCCACAAATCTGTCTATCTTTTTGTTGAATTGGGATGCAAAGAGATCTACATCTGGAACCCCCCATCTTTGGCATCTGGCCCAAAAGACGTCGGGATGCAGAGACCATTCCCCTGGAAGTAACTGCTGGCGACTTAGATAGTCCGCCTGCCAATTCTCTATTCCCCGGATGAAAACTGCCGATATGCATGGCACATGCATCTCTGCCCAGACTAAGATCTGGTTCACCTCCTTTTGAGCAGCTCGGCTCCGGGTGCCTCCCTGATGATTGACATAAGCCACTGCTGTGGCATTGTCGAACTGGATCCTGACCGGACAACCCTGTAGCCTGATAGTCCAGGCCTTTAGAGCTAGATGTATCGCCCGGATCTCTAGAATGTTGATGGGTAAGGTCCTCTCTGTCTTGGACCATACCCCTTGGACCGCAGCCTGTTCCAGAACTGCTCCCCAACCTGACAGACTGGCATCTGTTGTTACCACCGTCCAGGTAACCGGTAGAAAGGATTTCCCCTTCTGCAGGTTTTCGGGTATGAGCCACCAATTGAGGCTCTGACGCACCGCATGCGACAGGTGCATCGGAAAGTCTAATGCCTGAACATTCTTGTTCCAGGTCGACAGAATACTGTGTTGCAGCATTCTTGAGTGAAACTGAGCATAGGGAACTGCTTCGAATGAAGACACCATCTTCCCTAGTAGCCTCATACAAAGGCGGACTGAGGGACCCTTCTTGGTCCTTACTGTCAGAATCAGCTCTCTCAAAGCAGTGATCTTTGCCTGGGGTAGAAATATTTTCTCCTGGCTTGTATCTATAATCAGACCTAAATACTCCAGTCTTCTTACTGGTTTTAGGAAAGACTTTTCCAAGTTGAGGATCCAACCCAAGTGTTCTAGATACCTGACTGTGGTCCTCAAGTTTCCATTCAAAGAGGCTACCGACCGGTCTATCAAGAGCAGGTCGTCTAGGTATGCTATGACAGCTATACCCTGAGCCCTTAATCTGGCCAGAGGAGGAGCCAAGATCTTTGTGAACACTCGAGGTGCAGTGGCTATCCCGAAAGGCAGAGCCACAAACTGTAAATGGCGCCCTCCTACCTCGAAGCACAGAAACTTCTGATGAGCAGGAAAAATGGGCACATGCAGATATGCATCTCTGATGTCTATTGATGCCAGAAATTCTCCTCCCTGCAGGGTGGGAACTACCGTTCGAATTGATTCCATGCGGAAGGATTGAATCCTTAGAAATCGGTTCAGATCCCTTAAGTCCAGAATGGGCCTGACATCCCCATTTGGCTTTTGGACCGTAAAAAGGTTGGAATAGAAGCCCAATCCCTGGTCCTTTGCGGGAACTATCATAATGACCTCCTGCGACAAAAGTCGCTCTAACGCTAGAAGGAGCGACTGCTTCTTCTCTGGGTCTCTGGGAACACTTGATCTGAGGAACCGAGGAGAGGGGAATTCCTGAAACTCCAGCTTGTACCCCAAGGTTACCGTGGAGATTACCCATCTGTCCTGGAAGTCCTCGTGCCAGAGCTCTGAGAACTGTCGCAGTCTTCCCCTCACTCGAGTGAGCGGGGGCGCCCCCTCATGCAGAGGTCTTAGTGTTTTGCCTAGTAGGCTTCTTTCCCCAGGACTTCTTTTGTCCCTGGGGTTGACTCTTGTCTCTGGACCCCGATGGAGGCGGCCGTCGAGACTGCCTGGAGGCTGAAGCCTCCGGCGCTGGGGAAAGAGTCCGTTTGAAAGAGGGACGCTTACTCTTCTTCTTGACAGGTAAGAGAGTGCTTTTCCCACAAGAGATTCTTTTGATATAGTTATCCAAGTCCTCTCCAAACAACCTTGCACACGAAATGGAAACCCAGCCAGTAGCTTCTTACATGGTGCTTCGGCTGACCAATTTTTCAACCATAGGATTCTACGTATATGCACCAACCCCAGTGAAAGACGGGAGGTTTGCACGATAGAATCTCTAATGGCGTCAACCACAAAGCATAAGGCCGCTGGAAGGTTAGCAAACCCCTGGGCCTGCTGTTCAGGTAATACTTTGATGACCTGCTTAACATGGTCTCTTAAGTATTGACAGACTCCAATCGCTGCTACTGCAGGTTGGGCCACTGATCCTGCTAAGGAGAAAACATCCTTCAATAGGGATTCCATCCTTTTATCTACAGGATCCCTGAGCATTTGAGCATTGTCTACAGGACAAGTCAGGCTATTATTTACGGAGGAAATGGCGGCATCAATAACCGGTATTCCCCACATTTTAATAAACTTTTCTTCCATCGGATAAAGTGTTGAAAACTTTCTCGGCGGAAAAAAACGTTTGTCTGGGTGATCCCACTCAGAATAAATGAGCTTTTCAAGTAAAGTATGAACAGGAAAAGCATGTGCTGCTTGGAAAGGTTTCAGTGACCCCAAAGCAGAAGAGGATTCTTTAGCAGTTTCAGGTATGGGCAACTTAAATGTGGATCGGACCAATCCAGTGAGGATCTGCACTAAGACTTTCTCCTCTTGGGAAGTCGCAGAGGGTCCCTCTCCACCTGAATCCTCCGAAGAGGAATCATCCATCCCATCCCGATCCTCTGAAAGGGATTCATCTCCTTTATCCCAGAGCTCCTCTGTCTGAGGGTCTTGGGGAACAGAGGAAAGCCTAGTGCGTTTTCTTCCACTGAGTGAAGACGTAATCACGGCCATTAATCTTTCCTCTAGACCATTAATGGTTGAGGAAAAAACCTCTTGTGTAATTTATACAGGGGCTGAAGTGCCAGAAGCAGGTGTAGCCCCTGACCCCGATGGCTCTCCCTGGCTAGCCGTCCCTGGCCCATCTTTAGGGGGGGAGGATGCTGCCGACAGGGGGCCCTCAGAACCTGAACGAGATCCCCTAGCGTCTCTGGTTCCTGGGGTGCTTGAACCTCTTCTACCCATAGTGCAAAGCAACAAGGTGTGAGGTATACAAATGAACACTGCCCGCTGAGCGATGTAGTCTGGCTAAAAGCCTTGCTACCCAATGCTCAGTCTGGTGTTACTTCAGTAAATGCTGCCTAGGAGAATGCCTGTGTCCCACCTTACATGCGACCGTCAGCTCTCTGTCTCTCAGAAGGCTGAGTGCACCTGTACAGAGTGCCTCTAATAGCCTGCAGCTGGCCTGAGTGGGAGTCTAAGCACCTGTGCTGACGTCCCGCCCCCCCCTCTACCGCCCCCCCTCGAGTTTTGAAAAAAACGAGTGCTTCCCGCGCTGGCCCACTTCTCTTGTCATGTTTCTGGAGAAAGGCTGGGGGGGGGGGGGGGGGGGGAGAGGCTGGTAGCAAGATCTGCCTGAACAGCTAGATTCAGAGATGGTGGCCATTAGGCCGCAGAGCCCGGGTGGTATAACCACTTTCTAGACCCCTGCGGCCCCTCTCTAGCCTGGGGGGGAACATTCAAACATGAGAAATCCCCCCTTCCACCTTACCTTTTTTGTAGCCGGCCTGAGATGCTGGGACATGAACAGCAATGAACAAACACTGAGACAGACATGTCAGCATGTGCAGGTTTGTGCTCTTGGCAGCCCCCGGTGGTCACAATAGGCATAGCATGCATTTACCTTAAAGGAGAAAAGCCACTAGAACTCAAAAATTCTGTGGAATCTCCTCTTACCTTATCCGGCTGCAGGGTGCTGTCTACACAGACCCAATCTTCACCTCTCACGGTGGGCTCCGTTTGAAAAAACCGTCAGAGACTGGGGCCCCAACAGTTCTGGGACCGTAAAGCACCTCGCCAGAAATTAGGAAGTTTAAAGCCATTTTCTGATCTGCGGAGTCCAGCTCTCTAAAAAGAGAAGCGTTACGGGTAAAACCTCGTTTCTTCGGACACGAGGCCCGGGTACCATTCAATTCGGCCATGAAAAGACACTTTGAATGGATC
Organism: Aquarana catesbeiana; assembly: GCF_042186555.1. Taxonomy (NCBI): domain Eukaryota; kingdom Metazoa; phylum Chordata; class Amphibia; order Anura; family Ranidae; genus Aquarana; species Aquarana catesbeiana. The sequence goes on from NC_133328.1 coordinate 241,053,302, forward strand.
CGGTTCGCCTGGCTTGCCCCAGTATAGGATCTTAGGATATTCCCTTTGGAGCTCAGCACAGGACATCTTTACACGTCCATCACCTAAGACACTGGCGTAAAAACTGAGGTATCCCTGCAAGGAGGAGGGATTATATAGGGGGTTGAACTTCCTGATAGGGTGTGCCAGTGTCCAATCACCAGCGATACCTATATAACCCATCAGTAATTACTGTGGCTCTGTGTCCCGTGATGTTCGAGAAAGAAATTTTTTTTTTTTATAACCTAACCCTGCTTTAAACTTCTCCACAACATTATCTCTAATATGTCTGGTGTGTTCCTTGGCCTTCATGGTGCTGTTTGTTCACTAAGGTTCTCTAACAAACCTCTGAGGGCTTCACATAACAGCTGTATTTATACTGAGATTAAAATTACACACAGGTGGACTCTATTAACTAATTAGGTGACTTCTGAAGGCAATTGGTTTCACTAGATTTTAGTTAGTGGTATCAGAGTAAAGGGGGCTGAACACAAATGCACGCCACACTGTTCACATATTTATTTGTAAAAAAAAATTGAAAAACAATTTATAATTTTCCTTCCACTTCACAACTATGTGCCACTTTGTGTTGGTCTATCACATAAAATCCCAATAAAATACATTTCCATTTTGGTTGTAACATGACAAAATGTGGAAAATTTCAAGGGGGATGAACACTTGTTCAAGGCACTGTATGATGGCCATTGGGAACACACTAAAAAAATATTTTCTTGAAATCATCAGCGTTTGAATGCAACATATTTTAGTTTAAAGCTACACTGTAGTTTATCATCTTTAAATACATACAACTTTAAAGCAGAACTACCCAAACAAATATAGCCAAATCACTGTATTTATGTGCAACCTTTGACCTTGACCTGCCTAAATATTTGTATTTCTGTTCAGCCACTCTTGTTTTCAAACACCTATAATAAGTTTTACATACATACATACACACATACATACATACATACATAGACACATATATAGTTGTACCTGCTTATCTGCATCAGGTACCGCATTTATACAGCTTGTCTGAGCTTTCAGAAAGCAGAGGGTGGGGAGCTGAAGTTACACTCTGCAAATCTCAGTGAGGAGAGTGCATTGGAGGGAAAGAACACCCCTCCACACAGCACACAGGAAAAGCTTGGAGGCTGCTAATCACAGACTGTGAGCTCCTTTCTCATCACCTTTTTTCTTTTGGTGTTGGGAAAACCATCCAGAAATGACATGCAGATAGCAGAGGAACAAGGCAGCAGACAGAAATGACACTTCGTAATCTGGTTTGAAAAAGTAGACACTTTAGGTGGATATGCTTTGTTAATATTTCATGTCAGGAGGTTTACAACCACTTTTAAGTGGTAGTAAATCATGGTCGCTTTAAAAACAAAACAAAAAAACAACGCACCTGTAAGGCAATTGCATAAGGTGCTTGTATGCTTTGCATTGTACATTATGGAATACTTACCTTGGAACGAATCCTTCCAGCAGCGCGCTGTCACCGATGAGAGCTGACATCTTCCTGCAGTTTTTCTCCCGGCTATGTGATTGGCCAGGGCTGTGATGACATCACTCCAGCGCATGCGTGTGGGAGCCCTCAGTTCCAGCACGAAGCTCTGGGATTGCGCCAATGAGGTAACTGGCTGCAGTCAGGGTGAATATCTCCTGAACGGTGCACGTTTAGGGGATATTCATTTTACCTACAGGTAAGCCTTATTACAGGCTTACCTGTAGGTAAAAATCACCAAGAGGGCGGGCTTTACTACCGCTTTAAGTAAGCTGCCTAAACTCCTCCCACTCCAAATCCTACTGTCTGAAAACAGTGAATTTACAGCACTGTACAACACAATGACATAAGATAACCTTCCACTCTCATGCTGGCCATCGGGCATTTTCCTTGTCAAAAGAAGTTTATTGAGTATACAATGTTATAAAGATACATAAAGTAAGTTTACAAGGATCTATAAAGTAAGCTCATTGTTTTACAGTAGGGTTTATATAGGTAAATATCATGAAATTTCAAATATTAAACATTGGGTTCACGTAAACCTAAATTAAAGATATATATCATTTCCTTAGTTACTTTTGTAGTTATTTAAATGATTTATACCTACTATACATATTGTTTACAAGTAGAGTGTATATAGGTCAAATAAACTCTGATAATGAGCTTTAATCGTAAGGTGGAGAAAAGGAAAGAGAAAGAAGAAAAAGGGTTGAAAGGTAGAGGTATGGTCCACAAGGTTGTCCCGCTCGTCAGTTTATTATTCTTTTTAGTTCTCTTTGAAGCCTTAGAATGGGTGTCTCTGTAAGTCATTTAATCTGTTACCATGGCAACAGGACAGAGTCATTGAAGTTTGACAGGAACTGTTGTTTTATCCAAGGATGCCAAAGTTTTTCAAATTTTGGAATTTGATTTTGATCGATGGCTACCATCTTAGCATGGGACATTGTATTATTCATTCTGTGAATTGTTTCTGCTAGTACCAATGTAGGAGATTTCCATGCCTTGGCCACTGTTTGTTTTGCAGCCGTTATTAGTTGGATCATAAGTTTGAATTGAGAGAGTGTTAACCATTCCGGTTTTAGATTAAGTAAAGTTAAATATGGATCTGGTTGTATTATTTTTTTAAATATTTTAGATGCAATCACGAAGACTTCCTTCCAGAAGGTTTGGATTACTGGGCACGTCCACCATATGTGTAAATATGTGCCTATTTCTGGGCATCCTCGAAAACAAAGAGCTGAGGTATTAGGTGAATATTTTGCCACTCTAGCGGGTACAAGGTACCAGCGAGTTAGGACTTTATAATTTGTCTCCAGTGCTAAGATGTTGGGTGAAGATGACTTAGATGTGAGCCATATGTTAGACCAGTCCGTGTCTTCTAAAGTTCGTCCCAGGTCCTCCTCCCACCTCTGAACGTAAGAGGGTCTATTAAGATTTGCTACTCCATATAATTGATTATAAAGTGATGAAATTGTACTTTTAGCAAATGGATCTTTTGTACAGATTGATTCAAAAATGGATAATTGGGATAATGGTGTATCCCCCTTTAGGAATGGTGTATAGAAATTTTTGATTTGGAGATATCTAAATATCTCAGAGTTTGGTAGATCATATTTTTCTCTAAGCGATGGGAATGAAAGGAATGATTTAGATGCTATGAAGTCATTTAGTGTCTGAATGCCTGATGTTGTCCAAGCTTTAAAAGAATTTGGGTAGATCCATGCCGGATAAAAGGCCGGATTTCTGATAAAAGAAAGGAGAGGATTGTGTGGAGATTGTAACTGATATTTGGTTTTTAGTTTATCCCAGAGAGATAAGAAGTGTTTAGTTATGGGATTATGAATTTTAAAGCGGTCTTTAGGATCAAGCCATAATAAATTTGATATTAATAGAGGGTCATTTTCTGAAGCCTCTATAAATACCCATAATGGGATTTCCTGTTTTGCATGGTATTTGGACAGACTGGCCAAATGTGCTGCTCTGTAGTAGTTAGTAAAATTAGGGTATCCCAGGCCTCCTTTATTTTTGGGAAGATGTAGTGTGTGTATAGGTATACGTGGTTTAGAAGAGCCCCATATAAACGAAGTTGCTCTTTTTTGTACTATTCTCAAAAAATAGGAAGGAATTGGAATAGGGAGGACTCTGAATAGATAAAGCAATTTGGGTAGAATAGTCATTTTGATTGCATTAATCTTCCCTATCCAGGATAAAGGAAGTTGCGACCATTGTTTTATTAGATTTGTGATCTGTCTTAATACAGGAGGATAATTGGTTGAGAATAAGTCAGAATGAGATGCTGTTAAATGAATTCCAAGATATGGGATTGATTTTTCTGCCCATGTGAATGGGAGTGCAGCCCTAGCCGGGATCAATTCCATGTTTGTGAGTGAAATATTAAGCACTAGGCATTTCTTAGGATTAATCATAAGGCCGGATAGGGCTGCAAACCCATCAAGAGCTGGTATTAAGTTAGGACCAGAGACCTGTGGTGATGATAGAAAAAGTAATATATCGTCTGCAAATATACATAATTTGTGTGTAATACCTCCTACTTCAATGCCAGTTATAGTTTGGTTTGTTCTGATGTATTGGGCCATGGGTTCGAGTATAAGGGCAAATAATAAGGGAGATAATGGGCAACCCTGTCGGGTACCTCTTTCGATATTAAAGGCTTCAGATTTGTATCCAGCATATTTTATATAGGCTTTGGGTTTATTATATAATGCTTTGATCCATGTTAAAAAGTGGGGTCCAAAACCCCATTTTTGTAATGAATATTGCATATATTGCCAGGATACTGTGTCAAATGCCCTCTTAATATCGAGAGATAGAAAACATAAAGGGATTTTCCGTTTTTTAGCAATATGTGCCAATAACACTGCCCTGCGTATATTATCGCCTGCCTGTCTATTTGGCATGAAGCCTACTTGATCTCTATGTATTAATTTTCCTATAATGCTATTGAGGCGTTTTGCTATTATTTTTGCTAATAATTTAATATCGAGGTTTAACAGAGAGATAGGCCGATAATTCACACAGGAAGTATCATCAGAAAGGGGTTTTGGGATCATACAAACAATTGCCATTAGTGTTTCTTGCCGAAAAGAATGTCCATCTAGAAGTTTGTTAAAAGTTTCAGTGAGAATGGGAGAGAGTATTTCTGAGAATGTTTTATAGTATAAAGCCGAGTAGCCGTCTGGGCCTGGTCTTTTGTTAAGTTTTAGGTCTTTTATGGCGTTAGCAACTTCATCTATAGTTATAGGCTCATCCAAACTGCTTTTTTGATTCTGAGATAACTCAGGTAAGGTTATTTTTGAGAAGAAGGATTCAGCCTCTGTAGGATTAAATTCATTGTTTGTCTTGTATAAAGTTGCGAGATGTGAGTGAAATTTATGGACTATTTTAACTGGATTACAAGTGTAAACATTTTTTGATAATTTCAAACGTATTGGTTTGAAAGATTTGTTAGTTTAATTTAATGCCCGAGCCAAATATGTACCTGGTTTGTTTGTATTCATGTAGAAATTGTGTTTGGAGCGTTTGAGGGATTTATCAACTGACTCAGTGAGAAATAGATCGTATTCCAATCTAGATTTTTCCAGATGAGATTTTGTACTCTGAGATGGATTATCTTGAAATGATATGTAGGCTGCATTAAAATTGAGTTCTAGTTTTTTTGCTAGATTTTTGCGTTCCCGTTTAAATAGTGCCATTTGTCTTTGTATTGTACCACGCAAGACAGGCTTATGAGCTTCCCACAGTGTTATTGGGGAGATGTCTGTTGTATTATTAATTGATATGTATTCCTTTAAAGCTTGTTCAATGGCCATCTGATGTAGTGGGTGTTTGAGCATTATGTCCGGTAAGTACCACGTTGGGTCATGCGCTTTTGGTATGGCTGAGGCTATAGTAGTGTATACTGCATTATGGTCAGACCACGGAATCGGAATTATATCTGATGCAATAATTTCTGGTATCATTCCTATTGTTAGAAAAATATGATCTATTCTGGTGAAGGTTTGATGAGGGTGCGAGAAATAAGTGAATTTCTTTTTCATTGGGTTACTTTCTCTCCATGAATCTACCAGATTGTATTTGGAAAGAAGTTGAGAAAAAGGTAATCTAGAGGTTATTTTGGATGGTGTAAAAGGTGATTTATCTAGAAATGGGAGGAGGACCTGGTTCGAATCCCCACACATTATCACTGTTCCTATTTTGTGTGTATTAATCACTTGTAATATATGTGAGAGGAATGGTGTAGGTTGTTTGTTAGGAGCGTAGTAGGAAATCACTGTGATTGCTGTATCCATTATATAACCCATGAGTATCAGGTATCTACCTTCTGGGTCTTTAATTTCTGATGATAAGGTGAATGGTGTGGATCGGTGAAATGCAATTAGAGTTCCCCTTTGCTTGGTACAGGCAGAAGCCATGTAAATTTGTTGATAAAAAGGAGAAATATATTTTGGAGTAGAATCTTTGGTGAAGTGTGTTTCTTGGAGGCATACTATGTGAGCCTTCTTGTTATGGAAAGTACGGAAGGCTTTGGTCCTTTTTTGTGGGACATTTATTCCCTGAACATTCAGGGAAAGTATATTCAGTGGTGCCATGGCAATAGATCAAATAGTTTTGACTTACTTTTTGTTATGCAGAGCTGACTGCACAGATCAACCTGTGTGGACTGAAGAGATGAATAGATAGAAAAGAAACCAGTGAATTCTGGAGTAAAGAGTAAACAAAAAACATATGAGATTAGATGATACATTGTATAAATTATTTTTTGCAAGTAATCACAATTTACCCGTGAAAGAGAATAAATATCTCTCTCAGGGGAATAAGTGCCTTCGTCACACTCCCACATAATATGGTTGGGAGAATGAGGAGGGCTAATGGGGGTACACGGATCTTCCGCTTACAGGAGAGAAGTGCTATGTCAAAAGACATCAAAATGATCTTTCATTAATTGGAGTGCAGAATATAGTTTTTGTTGAAATTATTTATTCCAGGGTGGTTGTATATGGTTAGTCTTGCCCTAGGCTAGATAATTCAGTTAGAAAGGTACTGTTAATAACTTTGGTATTGATGAAGATAGTTTGAATTATTTTGGGATTTTAACCCTTTTAGAGTAAACAATTACATATTTTATTCATATGTAACTGTTTAGATATGTTAACTCATAAAATTGAGGTTGTATTGCTTCAGATTAGAATAAACAAAAACATAATTCTAGGAACTAGTTAGGTAATAATATATTTGTTTTAAGAAAAGAAAGAAAAAGCTTCCATTACTTCTGGATTATTGAACATATTTGTCCTAAAAAGTAATAAATCTATTGTTATTACCTGATAATATATAACTGAACAAGAATTTCCTTATTTCACTTATATATTCTAAGGCTATATGAATCAGAAGTAATAAGAAATATAACTGGAATGTAACATGATCCCACACAGTGTGTGACTATCAGAATGCAGTTACATTCAGTTATAAATATAGTTTTTTTTATAGAGAACCATCTCTTAGTATAATAAATGAAGAGATATCAGGAATTAGGATGTCAGTCCATTGAATCTTCTTGGTCCATGGATGATGTGGCATAACGGCCTCTTTTGTGAGAATGATGATTCCCATTTTGTTCTGAAATTTTCTGGGTGCTGCCTGAAGGTGAAGATGATGCCATTCTTCTGCGTGTGGGAGAGTTGCTGCTTGTGGGTTCTGTCAGATTTAATTTTAAAAGGGTTTGTTGTAGTTCATCTGCTGATCTGCTTCTGTAAATTGTACCTTGGTAGTTAAATCTGACTGAAAAGGGGAAGCCCCATTGATACATAATGTTGTGGCGTTGCAGTTCCATTAGTTGGGGTTTCATGGATCGTCTTTTAGTAATAGTAAGTTGGGATAGGTCAGCAAAAATTTGATAATTGTGTCCTTGAAAATTAAGTTCCTTTTTTTCTCTTGCAGCAATTAGTATTTGTTCTTTCGTTCTGTAATAATGAAATTTTGTGATTATATCACGTGGGGGTCCATCTTTCTTTTTGGCTGTGAGGGCTCTGTGTACTCTGTCCAGTTCTAAACGTTCAATAGGGATATCTGGCTTTAGTTCTTGTAATAGAGCAGTAATAGTAGATTGCAGGTCTGTCACAGTTTCAGGTATTCCCCTTATGCGTAAGTTTGAACGTCTGGCTCTATTTTCGTAATCTTCGAGCTTAGTTTGAAGTATTAAATTCTCTTTTTTTAATTGTTCCAATTCTGTTATATTTTCTTGGGTTGTAATTTCAATTTCATCCATTTTTATTTCTAAGGCTGCGGTGCAGTTTCCCAGCTCTCTTATTTCTTTGGTTAGGCTTTTTGTTATTTGGTCTGAGGTTTGCTTTAAAGCCTTATGAAGCATCTTTTCAAATTGTAATAATATTACTGGGGATACTGAGGAGGCTTGTGGAGAAGTTTGTGAGAGGATTTGTTCTGTATCTGACTCAAATGGAGAGTCTTGCTGTGACATTTTCTGTCTGTGAGAGCGCCCTGATGCTGTATCTTGTGAGGTGACTGGAGCTGCTTCAGCTGCAGTGAGTGCCTGTGAGCTCTTTGTGAGGTGATTTTTATTTCTGCCACGGCTTCCTCCCAGTACCATATTTCCTGCCCAAACTTTCACAGTTTGTTCCCTGGGGCAAAAAGGTTCAAATGGATACCTTTTGAGCCTGCAGGCTCCGCTTTGTCCTTCTCTTCTCTCCTCAGCGGTGTGGAGCTCTAACAATGCATGTCTGCTCTGCTAGGCTCCGCCTCCTGCCCCCGGCCATCGGGCATTTTCAAGCACTTTCAGCAAGCATTCCATACAACAATCAAAGCTTGAGATGGTTATAGCCTTATTAGTGCACTTGCAACAAAAATAGATACTTTTTGTTTGCACTAACATTTACATTTTCAGGGCAAGCTTTTGGGGTGTATGCCCTTCTAAGGTTCTGCTTGCACCTGAAAAGCTTGTCCTGAAAATTTGAATGGTAAGGCAAAAAAAATAAAAAATAAAAAATTACAGACAGTACTTGACTTTTTTTTTTCCTTTCTTTACAACAGCCAAACAAATGACGGCAACCCACTACCAACTGTTTTTATCATATCTAATTTTCAGCAGAAACAGTGGGTGATGGGTTGCAATTACACACAAGTTGAAAGAGGCTGATTTTGTCATATACAGTACATGTACAGCATTAGTCTGATTTTTACTATAGAGATGGCTGTTTATTGACAATGTAAAGATTGATTCCGTACATAACTGGACTAATAGGTGTTTTCTTGTATTAGAAAAAAAAAAAAATAGGATTCTGACATTTAAAACACATTGAGTACAGTATGGGGCACATGCTCTTTAGTCTTAAAGGATAAGTTCACGTTTTAGAAAAAAATAAAATAAAATTCATTTTTTTTGCTGGTAAAAAAAAAATGTGCATTTATTTTTTTTTCTTTTGGAACCTGTAGCGATCAGAAGATCACTGATGCCATGCAGGTCTCCTGCAGACCTGTCAGTATATCTGTATACCCGTACGACCAGGCAGATACACTGACCAGAACAAATCAATAAACTACCATGGCGCTCCACTGCCCATGGTACCTTATAGAGAACTACAGGCTGACCATTGCAAAAGGATGCCGGGGCTTGTAGTTCATTCACAGAGCTCTGAATAAATGATGTAGCCGTGTAGGCGGAGTCCCACACAGCCACGCTGATTTTAAAAGTGCCACCTAGTACGGGGAGCTTCTTCTTGTACTACTGCCCCCGGGGGGGGGGGGGGGGGTAGCAGGCACATTAAAAAGACGGGTGGGAGCATGTAACATGTTCCCAAAGGTGAACATCCTTTAAACCTGTGTTATATGCAGCTACCTTCACGTGATTAGACACTGGCAAAAAGGAGCTGCAGAGACAGCCTCTATATACGCTCACTGGCATAGGCGTGTGCAAGAGGTGTGCCAGGTGTGCCTGGGCACACCCTAATCACTCTGTGCAGTGCTAACTCCCCATACTGTCCAGGTATCCCTCTTCTCTCCTCTCCCCTTGGCTGCCGCGGAGGATGTTTCAGGATGGAGAGCAGGGGAAAGGGTTAGTCAATATGTCACTTACTGGCCCCTTCCTTTGCTAATTGAATGCAGTGAACACACTCACTGTGTTTATTCACAAACTGAAGCATAGTAAACACTGTTTACTATGCTTTAGTGTGTTTGAGCTTTGGGGTGCACACCCTAATGCAATAGGCTGTGCACACCTATGCTCACTGGCCATTTTATTAGGTACACCTTGCCAGTACCGGGTTGGACCCCCTTTTGCCTTCAGAACTGCTTTAATCCTTTGTGGCACAGATTCAACAAAGGTGTTGGAAACATTCCTTTAGAAATTTTGGTCCATATTGACATGATAGCATCATGCAGTTGCTGCAGATTTGTCGGGTATACATCTGTGATGTGAATCTCCCTTTCCACCACATCCCAAAGGTGCTCTATTGGATTGAGATCTGTTGACTGTGGAGGCCATTGGAGTACAATGAACTCATTGTCACGTTCAAGAAACCGGTTTGAGATGATTTGAGCTTTGTGACATGGTGGATTATCCTTCTGAAAGATGAGTACACTGTAGTGATAAAGGGATGGACATGGTCAGCAACAATACTCAGGTAGGCCATGGCGTTTAACCACTTCAGCCCCAGAAGAATTTACCCCCTTCCTGACCAGAGCATTTTTTGCGATAGAGCACTGCACCGATTTAACTGACAATTGCGCGGTCGTGCGCCATTGCACCCAAACAAAATTGACGTCCTTTTTTCCACAAACGACAATTGCGCGGTCGTGCGACGTTGTACCCAAACAAATTTGACGTCCTTTTTTCCCCACAAATAGAGCTTTCTTTTGGTGGTATTTGATCACCTCTGCGGTTTTTATTTTTTGCGCTATAAACATAAAAAGAGCGACAATTTTGAAAATAAGCAATATTTTTTTACTTTTTGCTATAATAAATATCCCCAAAAAGTATATAACAACGAATTTCTCAGTTTAGGCTGATATGTATTCTTCTACATATTTTTGGTAAATCACAATAAGCGTATATTGATTGGTTTTCGCAAAAGTTATAGCGTCTACAAAATAGGGGATATATTTATGGCATCTTTATTATAAATTTTTTTTGATTAGTAATGGTAACGATTTGCGATTATCGTGATTGCGACATTGCGTCAGACACATTAGACACTTTTGACACCATTTTGGGACCAGTGACATCTATACAGCGATGCTATAAAAATGCACTGATTACTGTGTAAATGACACTAGCAGGGAAGGGGTTAAACACTAGGGGGCGATCAAGGGGTTAAGTGTGCCCTAGGGAGTGATTCAGTGGGGGGGGGTTTAACTACAACATGACAGGGAGCAGTAGCTCCCTGCCATGTTGCTAGGCAGAACAGGGAAATGCCTTGTTTACATAAGCATCTCCCCGTTCTGCCTCTCCGTGTCATGATCGCGGGCCCCCGGCGGACATAGAGTCTGCGGGCACGCTCACGGAGTACGCCCACTAAGCCGCGTCTTAAAGGGGACGTACAGGTACGCCCATTTGCCCAGCCATGCCATTGTGCATCGTCGTGCACTGGTCGGCAAGCAGCTAAACGATGCTCAATTGGTACAAAGTGTGCCAAGAAAAATAGGATTTTTTTACTTACCGTAAAATCCATTTCTCTGAGTTCACTGACAGACACAGCCTTCATAATGATAGGGTTATATTGCCTCTATTAGGAGTAGGACTAGGCAGAACAAAAAAGCAAACGAGCACCTGGCTACGCCCATGAGCCGTCCTTAGTCAGTATATAACCCCCTCCCTTCTCTAGGTATTTAGTTTAGTAGCAAGCAGTAACAGAAGTCTTAAAAGAACTCCATTGAGGGGTGCGTGCTGTGTCAATGAACTCAGAGAAATGGATTTTACGGTAAGTTAAAAATCCTATTTTCTCATTCGTTCATTGACAGACACAGCCTTCATAACGATAGGGATGTCCCAAAGCAGTGCCAAACATGAGGGGTGGGAGAACGAAAAATCCCAAGGTTAATACAAGAGCCAACCAAGTAACAGGAACTTCACCCAGGACACGCTGGAACCCAACCTGAATGATACCCCTTCAAGAGGGAATAGACCCTCTAACCCAGCAGCCTGCAAAAAAACTTGCGGCCAAAGGAGGCATCCGCAGATGCCAACCCGTTCACTTCGGAGACTTGTGAACAAGTACACTGACAACCAGTGGTCGCCTTGCAAACTTGCACAACAGACGCATGATGACCGAAGGCCCCAGAAGCACTAAGCGCACGGAAAGAAAGCGCCATAACAGGAAAGGAGGCACTCGATCCTTGACCGAATAGCCCTCCCTCCGGAGAAGGGTCGCAGAAAAAAAACAGAACGCCCCTTTCTTGGCACGTCCACCAATACACCTTCAGGGCAGATAAGGCAAATTCCTTGGAAATTGCTGACCAGGGACACAAGAAAAGCAACACAATGTCCTTATTCAAATGGAAATCCATGGACGGAACCCTGTAAAAAAAAGGGCAAAGCACCACCTTAACCACTTCCCGCCCAGCCTATAGCAAAATGACGGCTGGGTGGTGGTTCAGTTATCCTGACTGGGCGTCATATGACGTCCTTCAGTACAACAGCCGCCGTGCCTCCGAGGGGGCGCACATCGCGGCGATCGGTGCACGGTGTGTCAGTCTGACACACCGCTACAGCGATCTCGGTAAAGAGCCTCCGACGGAGGCTCTTTACCACATGATCAGCAGTGTCCAATAACGGCTGATTACGTTGTAGACAGGAAAAGCCATTGATCGGCTTTTCCTCACTCACGTCTGACAGACACGAGTAGAGGAGAGCCGATCGGCGGCTCTCCTGAAAGGGGAGGTCTGCGCTGATTGTTTATCAGCGCAGCCCCCCCTTGGATGCCCACACTGGACCACCAGGGAAGCCGCCAGGACCACCAGGGAAGGGGGCAACATGTGGATGGCCAGGTATGGCCATCCACATGTGCAAACGAATGCCCAATCTGTGCCAATCAGTGCCCACAAATGGGCACTGACTGACACCTTTATGTAACACATTACAACAGTAATGCCCAGCAATGCCACCCATCAGTGCCACCTATCAGTGCCCATCTCTGCCAACTATCAGTGCCACCCATAAGTTCCCATCAGTGCCACCCAAAAGTACCCAGTGCTGCATACCAGTGCCACCTCATCAGTGCCGCCTTATCAGTGCCTGTCAGTGCAGCTATATCAGTGCCCGTCATTGAAGAAGAAAACGTACTTATTTACAAAAATTTTTAACAGAAACAAAGAAAAACTTTTTCTTTTTTCAAACTTTTCAGTCTTTTTTTATTTGTTGCGCAAAAAAATAGAAGTAGAAGAACCGCACTGATGGCAACAGATGCCTAACCCCTGGAATAAAAGGTAGGCATCAGGAAGTACGAGACCAGGAGACGCTGAAGAAGACCACCCAGGCCCACCATCCGCAGTGTTGGAAACCGCAGCACCTGGCTCATCACAGCCGGGCAGTTCTAAAACTAGCGAGTCTAAAAACAGGATGGAAGAACGGTCCATGAGACAGTAGGCCCTTCCTGAGAGGCAGCAGCCAAGGAAAACGTCGCCGACCGGGCGGCGTACCTAGACCACCAGGACCCAACCAGATCCAATAGAATGATCGGAATCCCCGTAGCCGTGATCCCGCCAAAAAGACACAGCTGAGATCTTTCTGTTAAAAAAAAAAAAAACACAGCAGGGGCTGGAGAAGGTAAGGAATAGAGCAAACGCGGGTCACTAGAGCCGCCAGAAGCTCCTGTGACCTTGCTAGAAACCCCGGTACCGTCCTGTTGAGCCAGGACGCAAAACAGAACTACCTCAGGCGTGTCCCAGCAGAGACCAATACGATGAAACACGGCTCAGTGAAGGGCCCACTCCGTGGTCCACCCTAACCAACTGAGGTATCCATTTTACAGTATTTTACTCCTGGAAAGCGTATGCTAGAGGGGGCCAGAACTAGACGGTCTGCCCAGCGGAGGATACTGGCAACAGCCAGGGCCAACAAAATACACCTCACAGTGTAGCAGCCATATTATACACCCTTGAGGAAGAAAAATTCAAGTTAGACTTACCGGTAACTTGTTTTCCAAGAGTCTTTCAGGACAGCACATGAGAGAGAGGCTCCACCCACTAGGAAACACAAACTCCACCATATTTTAAAAGGAGGCTCCTCTCCACAGCTCGTCAGTTGTAGTAGAGTACCTCCGGCCCAAGCTGGAACACATAAGCATAATACGGTTAATTCATATGTATATATAAACATGAAGGGCGGGTAGTTTGCTGTCCTGAAAGACTCTTGGAAAACAAGTTACGGGTAAGTCTAACTTGAATTTTCCCTTATCGTCTTTCAGGACAGCACATGAGAGGATAATCGAGACTTACCAACTAGGGAGGGACAACAGCCTGCAGGACCTTTCTGCCAAATGCCTGATCACCGGCTGACAGAAGATCCAATCTGTAGTGACGGACAAACGTAAGATAACTTGACCACGTAGCCGCCTTACAAATTTGGTCTGGGGTGGCACCAGCTTTTTCTGCCCATGTAGTGGCTAGAGCTCTGGTAGAATGTGCTCGTACTCCCTGAGGAGGAGACAACCCCGACTGGACATAAGCTTCTGAAATAGCCATTCTTAACCATCTGGCAATTAATCCCTTTGAAGCTTTCCTTCCTTTTCTGTTGCCGGAAAACAGAACAAATAAAGAGTCCGAAGACCTGAAGTCCCTTGTTTTCTCTAAGTAATGTAATAAAGTTCTTCTTACATCTAACTTATGAAATAATTCTTCCTTACTTCCTGAAGGATCTGAACAAAAAGTTGGCAGGATGATTTCCTGAGACCTATTATGGACTGATGCCACTTTTGGTAAAAACACAGGATCTGTTCTAAGCACAATCCTGTCTGGGTAAATTGACATAAAGGGCTCTTTAACTGAAAGAGCATGAAGTTCTCCAATTCTTCTCGCAGTCGTAACTGCAAATAAGAATATCGTCTTTAGAGTTAAATTCTTTAACGAGATTGACTGTAATGGTTCAAAAGGATCTTTTGTGAGTACTTATAAGACCACTGTCAAGTCCCATTTTGGAAAGTGTCAATTGGGAACTGGTCTGGATCTAGTAAGTGACATAAAGAATCTCGTGACCAACGGAACTGAGGAAATAGGTTGATCCAGGTATACTCCTAGGGCAGCCACTTGTACTTTAAGAGTGCTAATTGCCAGCCCTTTGTCCACCCCCTTCTGCAGAAATTCCAGAACCGACACAATGTCTTCTAAATTTCGGTTTGCCAAGCGACACCAGGAGTTGTAGACCTTCCAAACCTTAGCGTAGATATCTCTAGTCACCTTCTTTCTACTAGCCAGTAAAGTAGATACTAGAGGCTCTGACAAACCCTTGTTTTTTAACAGCTGTTCCTCAGATACCAAGCAGTGAGACTTAGTCTTGCTATATCCGGATGATACACTGGACCTTGAAGTAGTAAGTCCTGTCTGAGGGGAAGCTGCCAGAATGGTTTGACTGACATTGGTAGAATGGAGGAAAACCAGGCCCTTTTTGGCAAGTACGGGGTGATCAAGATTACCGACACCTTCTCCTTCTGTATCTTCCTCAATACTAACGGAATTAGCTGAAAAGGGGGGAAGGCATAACCCAGCTGGAAATTCCAAGGGTGTGCCAGGGCATCTATCCCCATCGGTCCGTTGTCTCGGTGCAGGGAGAAGAACTGAGGGAGCTGAGCATTTTCTCTTGATGCGAATAGATCCACCTGCGGGCATCCCCACTTCTGGGTTATTAGAGTGAATATTTCTGGATTCAAACTCCACTCTGCCTCCTGAATCCTTTGTCTGCTCAAGAAATCTGCTACTCCATTTAGCGTGCCCTTGAGATGTACGGCTGACAGGGAAAGTAGATGACTCTCTGCCCATCCTAGGATCTCTGAAGATAGCAATAGAAGAGTCCCGCTCCTTGTGCCCCCTTGTTTGTTCAGGTATGCCACCGTGGTGGCGTTGTCTGACAATATCTGCACATGGGACCCCCGAAGGTTTGGAGAGAAGGCAACCAAGGCTAAAGCGACTGCCTTTAACTCCCTCCAATTTGATGACCTTCCTGCTTCCACTGGGGACCAAACTCCCTGAGCTATGTCTTGACCCCAGTGTGCTCCCCATCCCCAACTGCTGGCGTCTGTCGTTATCCTTCTCTCTGTTGGGAAGGACCAGAGTAAACCCCTTGACAGCACTGCCTGATTTCTCCACCACCAAAGGGTCCTTTTTACCCTGGTGGGAAGCCTTACCTTTGAGTCTAAAGCTTCTGGACCGTGATCCCAGATCTTTAAGAGAAAACTCTGAAGGGGTCTGAAATGGAGTCTGGCCCATTGAATGGCCGGCATGGTTGAGGTCAAGGTTCCCAGTACTGACATAATCCTTCTGACTGATACCTCCAGGATCGTCTGAAGGCTGGATACTGCCTGCAATACCTTCACTTTCTTCTCTTCTGGAAGAAAGATCTTTTGATCCACTGAGTCTATCAGATACCCCAGAAATTGGACTCTTTGTGCTGGATTGAAATTTGATTTTTAGATGTTTACAATCCAACCTAAGGCCTCCAGATGACTGCGAGCCTTGATCAGATCCTCCTGTAACCTTTCCCTGGAAGGGGCAAAGAAAAGGAGGTCGTCCAGGTAAGGGATAACCGCAATCCCTTGTAGCCGGAGGGGAGCTAGGGCTTCCGCCATAATTTTGGTAAATATTCGAGGGGCGGAAGATAGACCAAACGGGAGGGCCCTGAATTGAAGGTGCAGAACCTCCCTCCCCATATTTACTGCCAGCCTCAGATATCTCTGGGACTGAACAGCTATAGGTACATGCAGAGGGGCGTGACCAGATGCCGTTGTGACCGGGTGCGCGTGTGAGCTCTCTCCTAGCTCCGGCCTACATGCTGCTTAGCCCTGTCCCTAGTAGCTCAACCCAGCCTGCTATCTAGCTTGCTGCCGGACTATTGGTTACTCGACCTGCCTCCCTGCCTCTGATGATTGCTCCCTGCCTCCGACGGCCGCTGTGACCGGCCAGCTGCACCTTACCTTCAGGAGTGGGGGTGTACCATCACCGCTGCACCGCGCTGCCGTGTACCGGCCTGGTTCCTGCTCGGCTCGCTTCTCGCTCGGGCCATGCTGCGGGCCCCCCCCCGCTGTAGCTGGACTGGTCGCTTAGCAACGCCCGGGGCTCCCGCGAGGAACCTGGGAGCCTCAGCCAAAACACCCTGCTTCAACTCCAGCATCGATCCCGGCCTCCCTCCCCTCGCTTCAGCCACAGCCACAGCAGTAGACGCCAGCTAACGGCAACAGACACCAGACGCACGTGGAGAGAGCTGCCTTGAAGCACTTCAGGACAGGTACGAGAGCTTTTTGGCTTAGTTTAAAAAGCCCTGGGGCTGTAGAGGAGGACTTTATGGTACCCTGTAAAAACCATACCCTGCCATACCTGCTAACGCTACACACCTTTACAGTAGTTGGTAAATGAGTTTCTGAAAGCGCAAAAGAAGGTGAAGCAGGGGGAGAGAGGGAAGAGGAGCGCAGAGCGCAGAGAAGAGTGTAAAGAACCAAGGAAAGCGGTGGTTGAAGGGGGAAGGCAAGAAGGGAAAGAAAGAAAAGAAGAAAGTAAAGAGAAGTCCAATTAAGTCCCAGTTGGGGCCCCAAGGTTGTCACGGTTACCTCAGAGGGCGTGTTGCAGGGGGAGCGATAGTAGTAGCCTTTGGGCATATCACTCAGTAGATAAGGGGCAAATTACTGTTGGAACCTCGCTTTTTCAGTGTCCCCAATGATGACCAGGAGGAAGGGAGAGGAGCCCCAACAGTCAAACGAAAATACAACAGCACAGGCAGCCCGCTCTGTTAAGGATAAGGGGGCCCTGGCAGCGTCAGCCCCCCTAGCAGCGACAGCTGCAGCAAAATTAGAAAAGTTTGCGCATACCCCTGCTCATACCCCCGTTAAAGGTAATCTGCTCCCTCATGAGAAGACACAGACAGGTCCACCTGGGGATCGGAAAAGCGTGGGCAGAATGTCAGCAGCTCCAGCTGTACTATCGGCTGGTACTAAAACCACATCAAATAAAAAAAGCCCAGAGATAGCCCCCCTGGAGAAAGTAACTGTACCAATCAGCGGTGCTTCATCTGGTCCTACAATAGCAGCTGAACCAGAACCCACATTAAAGGAGGTACTAGCCGCAGTGAACTCATGTAAGGGGTCTCTGAACGACCTGTGTGACCAACTGGGGGGCCTCAAGGTAGAACTACGCTCTATGAGCCAGGAGCTTCAGAAGGTACTAGAAAGGACTACCCTTATAGAAGAAAGACTGAGCCAACTTGAGGATACAGTGTTTCCGATGCAACGGGAATTTAAGAATATACAAACACAGTTTGAAACGTATAGAAATAAAATGGACGAAATGGAGAACAGAAGGCGCAGATGCAATGTTAGGGTCTTGGGTCTCCCTGAGGGAAGTGAAGGCCCCCGTCCTGAAGTATACATGGAAAATCTGCTTAAGGGATTCTTTGGGTCTGATACATTCTCACCTTACTTTGCCATCGAGAGGGCGCATCGAATCCCCACTAGGCCTACCGCATCGGGGGGACGCCCTAGACCAATGATTCTTAAGCTGCTCTGCTACAAGGATAAGGTGGCGTTAATGCAAAAATCAAGAGAGAAAGGAGATATCTCCCACAATGGCAGCAGGATTTCACTGTACCCCGACTTCTCCCCGGAATTGCAAAAAAGAAGGGCAGGCTTTGTGGAGGTGAAGCGTGCTTTACGGACCCATAAAATTCCATATGCCCTGCTATACCCAGCGCGATTGCGGGTAGAAGTTTCGGGGACAGTCTACTTCTTTGATGCAGCCGACAAGGCCTCAGCATGGCTGGAAGACTACAAAAAGAACTTATAATCCTAGGAAATCAGGAGAGCTGCAAAAGAGGAGAGCGAAAAGGGCAAATTAAAATGTTGCAGTATTAAAAGATAAATAATGGGATGGGGCTGGGGGGCTGAGGGAGGGTTTATTAATTTTTTGTTATTTAGTGTGAGCCGGAGGTGGGGGGGAGTGTGGGTTGATGAGTTTGTGAAAGTTTTAAATGTGTGATGGTACACGATCAAGGCTGCGGGGTGTTTTGTTTTGCTTTTTTCTTTTATTTTACTACTCTAGGGTTCCCCCTAAGGGTGATGACATAAATGTAGGGAGGGGGGAAGGGGGGCAGGAGGAGGCTAACGGGTGGGTATGGTTGGTATTAGGTGTGATAGGGAGGTATGGGGTAGATTGGGTCACAATAAAAGCTCCTAGGGCCAGCCGAAACAGGCACGGGTGGGGTAAGGGAAAGTCACTAGATAAAGAGTTAACTAGTCCCCATGTGGGACCCAAACACATTAGTAAACAGAAGCGGGTGGGGGGGGGGTAATAAACTAAATAAGGGATTGTGTTACTCATATATGCATGTGGAGAGAATTGGAGTAGTGGGGGTTTGAGGGGGACGGGGGGGAGGGGTTTTTCCCTTCTCTCTTTTCTCCTCGTGCCCCTAAAATATAGTTCCAGCACTGATGGTAGGCCTAGGAATCATAGAAGAGTCATAATAAATGTTAAGAAGCTCGGCGTGCTTGGGTGGGATTTAGAAAGTGGCTTATATTGTATACCTCACAACATGGTTGTTTCTTATTCTCCTGCTAAAATTTTTTTTTTGTTTTCTTATTGATGCTTAGTGTGATTGGAATAGGTTCATGGAACGTTAGGGGATTGGGCAATCCCGATAAGAGAACTGCTGTATTATCAGAGTTGGAGGCCCAGGGTGTTGATCTGCTCTGCTTGCAGGAGACACATCTGACAAATGAAACCAGGACAAAATTTGGGGGTAGGAAATTCCAATCGCAATTCCACTCTGTCTACTCCTCCTACTCGAGAGGAGTGAGCATATTGATTAAACAAGGGGTGTCGTTTACCTGCAGGAGTGCGCGGATCGACACGCTGGGTTGCTATATTTTTCTACACTGCCTGTTAGACGGTAGAGAATTTGTTATTGCAAATATATATATCCCTCCTCCTAGTAAGTTGGAAATCCTATACTATCTGTTAGAATATATGGAGAACAAGACAGGGATCCCATTGATCTTGGTTGGCGACTTTAACACAGTCCTCGATAGTCGGCAGGATAGACTTACACCTAGTACCTGGACAGGGAGGGCAATGGAGGGTAGGCTTAAGCAGTTTTTAGAAGAAGTGGGGTGGTGCGACCTGTGGAGAATCCGCAACCCAAATGTTAGACAATATTCTTGCTATTCAGGGACGCACTACACACTATCTCGAATAGACCTAGCCATAGGCAACAAGGAAGCGCATCCCCTAGTACATAAAATAGACTACGGCCCAAGAGGATTATCAGACCATTCACCCTTAAAACTGCTGTTACGCACCGGGGATAGACAAGTATATAGGCCTTGGTCAGTAAACCCAGTATGGTTGGAGGTAATAGGGAACATGGAAGAAATTTCTACTTGTCTAAAG
The DNA here is from genome assembly GCF_042186555.1 of Aquarana catesbeiana. Taxonomy (NCBI): domain Eukaryota; kingdom Metazoa; phylum Chordata; class Amphibia; order Anura; family Ranidae; genus Aquarana; species Aquarana catesbeiana. Next base: position 241,073,439 of record NC_133328.1, read on the forward strand.
GAGTTCATGTTGTGTAACTCAGGCACAGCGGCAGGGGGGGGTGGTCTGGGACGCTCTAAAGGCCTTCCTCAGAGGGCTCTTAATCCAGCAAATAGCAAGGGCAAAGCGGAAAACAAAAACGCAGGAAGATCGCATTAGAAAGGAGGTTACAGACCTGGAAAGGCAGTATGTTTTGGGCCCCACCATAGAGCTAAGGGAGTTATGGGTTAAGAAACAACAGGAATACAAAGCGGTAACAATGAGAAAAGCTGAAAATAAAAGACTTTTCCAGAGGCAGAGATTTTTTGAGGAGGGGGAAAGAGTGGGCCGTATGCTGGCCGTAGTGGCTAGTACCAACTCCCCGTCCTCAACAATCTCCGCGATTAGATCCCCAAAGGGGGAAATCGTGACGGATCCTGTGAAGGTCAGGGAGATATTCTTCGACTTCTACAGTTCCCTGTACAAATCGAAACAGCCCACAGAAAGAGGAGCACTGGATAAACTACTGGAGGGAATTACATTACCAACCTTAACCACATTAGATAAAATTAACTTAGAGGCCCCTATAACCCTAGAGGAACTAAGAAGCGCTGTGGCTGCTATGCCCAATCATAAGTCTCCAGGCCCAGACGGACTCCCCCTGGAAATTTACAAATACTATGGGGAGATTCTGCTACCCACTCTCCTGAGGACACTAGAGGAGGCGTTCGCGGACGGAGGCCTCCCTTCCTCAATGTCAGAGTATAATATTACACTTATCCAAAAGGAAGGGAAGGATCAACTAGAGGTAGCGTCATACAGACCAATTTCTTTGCTTTGTTCGGACATCAAAATCCTAGCAAAGGTATTAGCAACCAGACTAAGCAAATGTATTAACAAACTGATACACCCAGACCAAACAGGATTTATCCCCCATAGGTCTACCAGTATTAATATTAGGAGAGCATATTTGAACTTGCAGACCCCAGTTGTAGACAGGGACCCTAGAGCAATTATGTCTCTGGATATTGCTAAAGCTTTTGATAGCTTGGAGTGGGGCTACCTCTGGGGAATAATGGACAAATTTGGGTTTGGCCCGATTTTTGTCAATTGGGTAAAAATCTTGTATAGTCATCCATCAGCTAAGCTAAAGATCAACAACGAGTATACAGATAGTCTGACATTGGAGAGGGGCACAAGACAGGGGTGCCCGCTATCGCCCCTCCTGTTCGCCCTGGCAATGGAGCCGCTGGCGGAGGCTATAAGAAGGGCACCGGGCTTACGGGGTTTTAGGAGGAAGGGTAGCGAAGAAAGAGTCGCACTTTACGCAGACGACGTCTTGGTATTCCTGGGTGATATGGGTCCATCTCTGGAAAAAATGATGCAACTGGTAGAAGGATTTGGGAAGGTATCAGGCCTAGTAGTTAACTGGGAAAATCTTCATTACTACAGATCGACCCAATCAATAACCCCCTCCTGGATGGTCTCCCTGGGCTAAAAGCAACCGATAGGATAAAGTACCTGGGAATAGTAATGGCTAGCGACCCCAACGATTACATTCGGGATAACCTGGTCCCTCTACTTGTGAAGTTTAGAAGAAAAAAAAAAAAAATAGGTACATGCAGGTAAGCATCCCTTAAGTCGATTGATGCCATAAAGCATCCTCTGACTAAGAGATTTCTTACCGAAAAGATGGAGTCCATGCGGAATCGCCTGTATTGGACTGACCTGTTTAACGGTTTTAAATTGAGGATGAGCCGAAAACTTCCTGATGGTTTCTTTATCAGAAAAATATGGGAGTAGAACCCTTGGCAATCTTCCTCCGGAGGCACCTGAACCACAACACCCTGTTTTATCAGATCCCCTAACAGGTTCTTCATGGCTAGGGCTTTTGTTGTGTCTTTTGGCAGATTTGTTACGCAGTACCTCTCTGGAGGAAGGTTCAACAGCTCTATCCTGTAACCCTGGGCTATTAAATCCAAAACAAAAGGGTTTTTTGTTATGTTTGCCCAGAGAGGAAGGAATTTTCGAAGCCTTCCTCCCACAGGCACCACCAAGTCATTGTGTTTTATTGGCCTGCGTAGGAGGATTGAAAAGGACATTCCCTTTGCCTTTTCCTCTCTGCGTCGCCCAATTCCTTCTTTTTTCTTGGGGCCTGTTACTCTTTTCCTGATTTTTTTGAGGTCGAAAAAACTGCCCAACTGGCTGCTTTTTCTTTTTAACAGGAAAGGATTTCGTCTTATCAGCTGTTCTATCCAAAATAGATTCTAGATCGGGACCAAAAAGCCGATCTCCCAAAAATGGCACTCCGCATAACTTATTTTTGGAAGCTGCGTCCCCAGGCCATGTCTTTAACCATAACGCTCTCCTGGCTGCAATGGTCAGGGCCCCTGACCTAGCTGACATTCTTATAGAATCTGCAGAGGCGTCAGAAATATATGCTACAGCTGCTATAAGGGTTGGGAAGGAATCTAGAATCTCCTGTTTGGGTGAATCAGCTATAATATGTGCTTTTAGCTGATTCAGCCAGAACTCCATATTTCTGGAGACACAGGTCATAGCCATAGCAGGCTTGAGATTCCCTACAATGGACTGCCAGGCTTTTTTAAGCTGTTGGTCCGCCTTCTTATCCATAGGATCCTTCAAAGTACCCATGTCCTCGAATGCCAGATCTGTTGATCTAGATACTTGGGAAAAAGCGGCATCCAACTTCGGGACTTTATTCCAAAGTGACTCAGGATTATCATTAAATGGAAAACGCCTCTTGTGAGCTCTTGGGAAAAAGGGTTTTCTCTCTGGGTCAGCCCATTCTTTCTTAATGGTCTCCGTGATTACCAAATGTACAGGGAAAGTGCGACCTGTTGCTTCACCAAGCCCTTCATACATTCTATCGTGCAGCGATAATTCTCTTTTTTCTTCCTCCATTCCCAATGTTGCATAAATTGCTTTCAACAGACTGTCTACTTGTTCCAAGGACAGTTTGTATCTAGAAGGTGCATCTGCCTCTTCCTCCTCCTCCTCTTCTCCAGAGTATGAGGGGGAATGCCCCTTTTGGGTAGTCGGGCCAGCCTCAGCCTCTACCGTTGGGGTTAAGTGCGAGTCCTGAGAGGGGTCTCAGGTAGTTGCCTGACTTAATGCTGGTGTTACAAGAGAAGAGCGAAAAGCCTGTATAGTAGCATCTAGCTCTTTCTTAACTGATGCGATTATGTCGCTGCACGCAGAAGAAGCCTCTTCCTTGACTAAGGAGTCAATGCAAATTTGGCATAAATTCTTCTTCCAACCCTCCAGTAACTTTGCTTTACATGAGGGGCATCTCTTTTTAATGGCTGGTTCAGAGCTCTTAGCCTGCCAGAAAAAAAAATGACAAAAGAGAAAAAACACCAGCATTCATTAAGCCAAAGCTTCCTCCTAACGGACTCACCACAGGTGCACAGGAGGAACAACAGTTAACCCCATGTGCCCAGACAGGCCCCAGCCACCAAGGGGGAAAAAAACATTTGTGAGAGGGGCACCAAAGTAACCAGGATATTCACCATAGCCTCTTACCTGGGCCTTGCTGGTGCCTGTGCCTGTCCCACATGCAGCTGACACAGAATCCATAGTGGTGCTGCACCGATCGGTGGCTCTTACGAACGTCGGTTCCGGAGTCAAAAAACGCCGTTGCGCCCGACCGGAATATAGGCACCAGGACCGCTCCTCCCTTCTTCCTCTGCGCCACTTCTGATCGGAAATGATGCGCCCGTTCCTAGTGCCTTCCCCTCGTCGGATACCTCACTTCTGACCGGTCGAGTCTGTACTCTTCCAAGATGGCGGCGGCCAGTAACGCCGACACGCGGTTTCAAAAAAGCCCGCGAACGGCTGCTGCCGCCTAAGGAGCGGCTCCAGGAACGGTCCAGCTCATCATGAGCAAAGAAAGAGGAAAAAGGAGCCCACTTACCAGCAACCCTGTGGCGCGGTGTGGGAGGATCGGACTCTCTGGAGGAAAAAGATAGGTATGGTGGGATAGGCAGCCTGGCCTCTCAGGATAGCACCATAAGAGACCCTGGCCCCTACTAGGTGTTCCCTTGCCGGAGGAAACACAAAAACTGACGAGCTGTGGAGAGGAGCCTCCTATTAAAATGTGGTGGAGTTTGTGTTTCCTGTTTCCTAGTGGGTGGAGCCTCTCTCTCATGTGTTGTCCTGAAAGACGATAAGGGAAAAATGAAATTATATTTTGAAACACATTTGATGTTTATGTTACATCACCAAATCATTGACAATAATTGTGGGAGTATTGTATTCTGATTTATATTGCTATGTAATTTATCTGTATAAAAAGCCACCACCATACACTGCTTTTATGGATGCTTTTATTCTTTGCGCACCAATAAAGATTGTATAAGATGTTTTGCAATGTGAGATTTCTCACATGCTTTTCACTTTTTTGGTTGCCATAAAAATCCCATATATGAGGGTTTAGTTCTGTAGGTGGACCAAAATTTCTGAGCGCTGAATTACAGCCTCAATACACAAAAATGTTGATATTGTGCCACCCTCTGGAAGTGTCAGGGGCCACACTTGAGGCCCTCCATAATTTTCACATTGACCACCACTGCTTAAGACCATATGCCCAAATCATGACTTGTCTAATCCACCGAGCAATGGGGAGGTAAGAGGCAAAGAGGGCTCTAGTCTACAACAATCATTGACAGAACAAAGAGAATCCCAACTGCCAAAATTAAGCTATGGGAGAGAGTTAGACTCTCACAGTATGAACTACATTGAGACAGCAGAGATAATTTTTGGGATGTTTAGAGCAGGACAAAAAATGAGGGAAGAACAATATCCTGGCTAAGGTGGAGGGAGGAAACCACCTTAGAAAAAAAAGAAGCCTCTGGACAAAAGCATCCATGTGCAATACCAAAAAAGGCTCCTAAGATATGGTCACTATTTCTGAGAACTGCCTCACAGCATTTATGGCAAGAAGAAAGGCTGACATAGGACACTGCTTCGAAGGAGGCTCCATCAGACCCAGAACCCTCATGAAAAACCTAAAGGATTGGCTTTTGGACTGCAGGGATAAAAGCAAGGAAACAGAAACTTGTCCTGGGAAATGAATAGTCTTGGACAGAGGGGTGGCTGTGGACGTGGTATATTTGGATTTTGCAAAAGCGTTTGACACAGTTCCCCACCCACGGCTCCTGTGTAAGGTAAAGTCTACAGGCTTGGAAAGATCAGTTTGTAAATGGATAGAAAACTGGCTAAAAGACAGGATTCAGAGTAGTGTTTAATGACTCTTATGCCGCGTACACGAGCAGAATGTCCGACAGAAAAAGTCAGACGGAAGCTTTTCATCGTATATTCCGATCATGTGTATGCCTCATCGGACTTTTTTTTTTCCCGAAAATTCTGACGGACCTAGAAATAGAACATGTTCCAAATATTTCCGACGGAACCAATTCTTATCGGGAAAACCGCTCGTCTGTATGCTGTTCCGACGAACCAAAAACGATGCATGCTCTGAAGCAAGTACAGGATGGAAGCTTTTGGCTACTGGCTATTGAACTTCCTTTTTCTAGTCCCATCGTATGTGCTGTACGTCACCTCGTTCTGGACGGTCGGACTTTGGTTTGACTGTGTGTAGGCAAGACCGCTTGAATGGAATTCCGTCGGAGTTCCGTCAGAGAAACCTTCGGAGTTTATTCCAACGGCAAAACCAGTTGAGTGTACAGGGCATTACTCTGAATGGTCTAACGTTATCAGTGGTGTACCCCAAAATTCAGTGTTGGGACCCTTACTTTTTAATACTTTTATAAATGATAAAGGATTTGGGATTAAAAGTACCATTTCTGTCTTTGCAGATGACACTAAGCTATGCAGTGGAATAACGTCTTTACCGGATTTCTCCAATTTACAAGCCGACCTCAATGTACTGTCTAATTGGGCACATAAGTGGCAAATTAGGTTTATTGTTGATAAATGTAAAGTTATGCACTTGGGGGCTAAGAATATGCATGCATCATACATACTAGGGGGAGTACAATTGGGGGAATTAATGGTGGAGATGGATCTGGGGGTTTTGGTGGATCATAAGCTCAATAGCATGCAATGCCAAGCTGCGGTTTCCAAAAGGAGCAAAGTCCTTTCCAGAAGCGTAACTAGAATCTTCAGGGCCCCGATGCAAGAAACCATGAAGGGCCACCACCAGGGGCATTGCTAGGTCTACAAAAGATCTCGGGCTAGAGCCCATAGCAGCGAAGTAAAGAAAGTCATACGCTTGGGCAGGCATATATTATATATATATATATATATATATTTATTATACACACACACACAGTATCTCACAAAAGTGAGTACACCCCTCACATTTTTGTAACTATTTTATTATATATTTTTATGTGACAACACTGAAGAAATGCCACTTTGCTACAATGTAAAGTAGTGAGTGTACAGCTTGTATAACAGTGTAAATTTGTTGTCCCCTCAAAATAAATCAACACAGCCAATAATTTCTAAACCGGTGGCAACAAAAGTAAGTACACCCCTAAATGAAAATGTCCAAATAGGGTCCAAAGTGTCAATATTTTGTGTGGCTACCATTATTTTCCAGCACTGCCTTAACCCTCTTGGGCATGGAGTTCAACAGAGCTTCACAGGTTGCCACTGGAGTCCTCTTCCACTCCTTCATGACGACATCACGGAGCTGGTGGATGTTGGAGACCTTGCTCTCCTCCACCTTCCATTTAAGGATGCCCCACAGATGCTCAATAGAATTTAGGTCTGGAGACATGCTTGGCCAGTCCATCACATTTAACCTCAGCTTCTTTAGCGAGGCAGTGGTCGTCTTGGAGGTGTGTTTGGGGTCGTTATCATGCTGGAATGCTGCCCTGCAGCCCAGTCTCCAAAGTGAGAGAATCCTGCTCTGCTTCAGTATGTCATAATACATGTTGGCATTCATGGTTCCCTCAATGAACTGTAGCTCCGCAAGTGCCAGCAGCACTCATGCAGATCATGACACTCCCACCACCATGCTTGACTGTAGGCACGACACACTTGTCTTTGTACTCCTCACCCGGTTGCCTCCACACACGCTTGACACCATCTGAACCAAATAAGCTTATCTTGGTCTCATCAGGCAACAGGACATGGTTCCAGTAATCCATGTCCTTAGTCTGCTTGTCTTCAGCAAACAGTCTGTGGGCTTTCTTTAGAAGAGGCTTCCTTCTTGGACGACAGCCATGCAGACTGATTTGATACATTTGATACAGTGTGCGGTGTATGGTCTGAGCACGTGCACGCAACTTATTTGGTCGACCATGGCAAGGCCTGTTCTGAGTGGAACCTGTCCTGTTAAACTGCTGTATGGTCTTGGTCACCATGCTGCAGCTCAGTTTTAGGGTCTTGGCAATCTTCTTTTAGCCTAGGCCATCTTTATGTAGGGCAACAATTCTTTTTTTCAGATCCTGAGAGAGTTCTTTGCCATGTTGAACTTCCAGTGACCAATATGAGAGAGTGAGAGTGATAACACCAAATTTAACACACCTGCTCCCCATTCACACCTGAGACCTTGTAACACTAACGAGTCACATGACACCAGGGAGGGAAAATGGCTAATTGGGCCCAATTTGGACATTTTCACTTAGGGGTGTACTCACCTTTGTTGCCAGCAGTTTCGTCATTAATTTCTTCAGTGTTGTCACATCAAAAGATATAATAAAATATTTACAAACATGTAAGGGGTGTACACACTTTTGTGAGAGATAGATAGATATATATATATATATATATATATATATATATATATATATATATATCTAACAGTATGGCTGGTCTCTGCTGTGGACCTTGGACCCCCAGCACATCCCTATACCCCTCCCCCCCACCTGGTGGGAGGCGGCGATCGGCAGCTCTATGGTGTCTGCGGGATCTCCCTAGGGCTTGTAGTTCTCTCTTTGAATGTATCCACTGGAGAGGGGAGGGCCCTCTGACCCGAGCATGTATCAAGAGTGTAGAAGCAGAGCGACTCACTGAAGAGTGAAGCCGATACATGCCCGAATCAGAGGCCCCTCCCCTCTCCAATGTATACATTTGGAGAGAGAACTACAAGCCCCAGGGAGATCCAGCGGCTTGCGCCCACCATAGAGCTGCCGATCGTTGCCTCCCACATCCCCTCCTGCATGTTAAACGGACAGCCAGGGGTGATGCCGGGTCTTGGGACCCCCCACAGCGGCAGAACGACAGGGCCCAGTTGCAAGTGCGACTGCAGCGACCACCCCTATAGTTCCGCCACTGGTCCTTTCTTGTATTAGGAGAGGTATGGAGAGAGAGAGGGAGAGAGAGAATTTTACCCCTGTACAAATCATTAGTAAGACCTCATCTGGAATATGCAGTTCAGTTTTGGGAACCAGCTCTCAAAAAGGATAATCGGGGAACTGGAGAAAGTGCAGAGAAGGGCAACCAAACTGATAAGAGGCATGGAGGAGCTTAGCTATGAACTGAATTTATTCCCTCTTGAGAAGAGGAGATTAAGGGGAGGTATGATCAACATGTACAACTACATAAGTGGTCCACATAGTGAACTTGGTGTTGAGTTATTCACTTTAAGGTCATCACAGAGGATAAGGGGGCACTCTTATATGGAAATATGGAAAGGTTTCTTTACAGTAAGAGCTGTGAAAATGTGGAATAGACTCCCTCCAGAGGTGGTTCTGGCAAGCTCAGTAGATTGCTTTAAAAAAAGGCCTGGATTCTTTCCTAAATGTACATAATATAACAGGGTACTGACATTTATAGGTAAAGTTGATCCAGGGAAAATCCAATTGCCTCTCGGGGGATCAAGAAGGAATTTTTTTTCCCCGCTATAGCAAATTGGATCATGCATTGCTGGGGTATTTCGCCTTCCTCTGGATCAACTGTGGGTAAAGGATTGTGTATATGGGATTGTATTTTTTTTTGGTTGAACTAGATGGACTTGTGTCTTTTTTCAACCTATGTAACTATGTGACATGGCTGCATGTAAGACTAAGCTTATGCGGAAAAGAAGAGGAGGGGTTTTTAGGGACTTTAAGGAAATCATGACCTGGTAAGGTCACACATTTCCATCCCTAGGGACTTTAAATGAAATAATGACCTGGTAAGGTCATATATTTCCATCCCAATCTAAGTCATGAAGAGGGGGTTATAGGGGGGATCGTAAAGGAATTTTATTCGCATAAACCTCCTTTGAAGGCTAAGCTTAGATACGCCAAGCAATAAGTCAGGTCCAGTGTTAATTTCTGGAAATTGAGGATCTATCCAAAATCTCTGCAGAGTCTGTACTGTCTGTTGGACATTGGACTATAGGGCTTGGGTGGTCTAGTCCTTTAGCAGGAGATTATCCAGCTATATAGTTACATAGTTACAGTATATAGTTAGTCAGGTTGAAAAAAGACACAAGTCCATCTAGTTCAACCAAAAAAAAATACAATCCTATATACACACAATCCTATACCCACAGTTGATCCAGAGGAAGGATGTGGATATCCTGCTGAGCACAAAAGCAGAGCAAGGACAAGAAACTAGCACCTTTGTGCTGACACGAGGTGCCATGGAAAGGAAAGGCAACTGAAAATGTTATGTGCCCACAGCAAACTGCAGGCAACATTGATGAGGTGGAAAATGGTCATGGGTAATTAGGCATCTTTGATGTCCACAGAAGGTCTCCCGAATGAAGAAAGACAATGGTGATACTGCACTGCTCTGGTGAACATATGTAAAAGGAAAAAAAAAAAAACTAAAATGTGGAAAATATATTGTGTCCCCTATTAGGGTCCTTTTGAGAGGATATGACGGCTATCATTAAACCTCTGACATCGGTTGACCTAAAATGGGAGTCTAGCGGCATGCCTGCTGCACCTGACAGAGAGACCCATCAGGAAATACAAACAATCACTAACTATACATCTGGTAAATGCAGCTAGAGCTTGCATCCCTTTGCTCTAGAAGCAGATAGCCTCCGACTAAGGTCCTATGCTGTGCTAAACTCAATGATATCTTATGTATGGAGGAACTAACTGCCACCCCAGACAATACCGAGGAAGCTTTCAGGGAGTGTTTGAGGCCCTGTAGATATTTTACTTGCAAAGGATGGTTATTTGCAGACTGTGTCCCAATCTAAGTCGGTTGTTGGCCAAGCCACCTTTTAGTCGCTTCTCTGTCTGTGGACAGATGGTAGTGCCTGCCCCCTGGAGGGTGACCCCCTGGTTTCCTGTCCTACCACTCGCATACTTTCCTCCCCAACCCTTCTTGCCCATCCCACCCTCTCTTTTAAACTGGCTACTCCCTTTACCGAGGAATTTAATGAACATTTGTCCTGTATGGGATAATAAATATGCTTTTGTTACACTTGGACTTGAGTTATCTCCTGAAGTTAGATTGTATTTCTCCGCTATCCTTTTCTTGTGTTATATGTGCTTATTATATGGCAAGTTTAGATTATTTGCTAGGCTAGATTTAACACTGACATCAGGGATGCCTAGCTAGTCCTATGGTGCAGATTTACCAGTTATGTTGCTGCAGTGGAAAGCCTTGGTTTGCTTTTCTTTTTGATTGGTTCTACATTCTGTAAGACTATTCCTTCTGTTTATCTATGTTGGCTCCTTGTAAAATTGACACAATAGTTATGGCTTCTACGAGTAATGTCTTTTGGCTATGGTCTACCAAGTTCTTGTTCAATCCTAAGTACCATGTATAGCGATCAATAAAAACTAAGAGGATAAAAATTTAAAAAGTTTTTTTTTTTTTTTTACATACTGTCACCAGAGCAAGGGCAGTGTCAGTACGGTGACACTGTACTGCTGTGACAGTGATAATGTAGAATGACTGGCTGCTATGACAGGCGGGCGTACGGGGCGTTTTCTTTTAAAGGTTTTATTGCTATATATAAACAAGGCAACTATATGCATATCACAAAACTGGATAAATATAGATATAGATATAGATATATATAAAACATCTCACATAAGACAGCAACAGAATCACGGTTTCTGATTGCCAGCACACCAAACCAATGCAGCCAACAACAATGTTCCTAATCACTGCTACACCAGTGCAGTGTTGCCTTTGCCCAAGCTAAATCTGGCCTGTTTGACTGTTGCCTGGATCAATTCTTTGCCTGTTTGCAGAACAAATATTTCTGCCTGCCACCTAAACTGACCCATCTGCATGTTCAACTATGTTTCTGCAAGATGCCAACCCCTGCGTACAGTTGCACTCCTGCAACCACATGCATTCTTTTGCATTTCCTTTCTTCATCCTCCTGTACTTCCAGGGCAGTGAACATGGCATTCCTGGGGGAAGTCAAGTAGGCTAGGCTTGTTTGGCTTATAGGATCTGGGACTGCTGTAGATGATGCTACACTAAGCTACTGTATATTCTCTGGCCACTTGTACAGAGGCAACCATTACAGTACATTGGTTTTGATACAACAGGCTGATTTGTGTGATACACAAGATACAATGTGCAATACATAATCAGTCTAGCCAGTGAAAAAAAGACACAAACCTGGTATCTTCATACTCTAAAAGAGTAGTACAATGTTTTGGGTTGTAATTCTAAGTATGCCCATACTGTGAGAAATATTTTTTATTAAATTAACTGTTAAAAAAAAAAAAAAAAAAAAAGAAGAAGAATTTCTTCATTTTCTTTCTGAATTTTACAAAAACTTGTGGTAAGAAATGATGTCTTTAACCCCTTTCCGCCAAGCAGATGTGCGTACTCGGCTTTTAGGAGTTATACCGGGATGATGCCCTGCCCGCAGCTGCAGGCATCATCCCGGTACTGTTTTTTAGAGCCGGCGATCGGCTTTCCAGACATAACAACCAATGCAGCTAAAAGCCGCTCGGCTGTTATACCGGAGGAGCAGGAGGGGACGTCCCCCCTCCCGCCGGGCCTCCCGTTCCACCGCATATGTAAACGGTGTAAACTCTAACCTGGTAACCGTAAAAAAAAAATTTTAAGCGTCGCCTATGGAGATTTTTAGGTACCGTAGTTTGTCGCTATTCCACAAGTGCATGCAATTATAAAGCGTGACATGTTTGGTATCTATTTACGCGGCGTAAGATCATCTTTCACATTATACAAAAAAAATTGGGCTAACTTTACTGTTTGTTTTTTTTTTTAATTCATGAAAGTGTCCCTTTTCCCAAAAAGTTGTGTTTAAAACACCGCTGCACAAATACCGTGTGACATAAAATATTGCAACAATCGCCATTTTATTTTCTAAATTCTCTGCTAAAAAAATATATATAATATTTGGGGGCTCTAAGTAATTTTCTAGCAAAAAATTCGGATTTTAACTTGTAGACACCAAATGTCAAAAATAGGCTTAGTTATTAAAGGGTTAAAAGACTTACCAGATCTCTTAAGAATACCTTGGGGAGATTTACTCTCCAAAATGTGGTTATTTTGTGGGTGTTTCTACTGTCCTGGTGCCCCAGGGCCTCCAAAAATGTGATAGATAGTCAGGAAATTAGATGCATAATTGATGCACCTGGAATGTCTGTGGATTTTGGGCCTCTCTATGTGGCTAGGCTGTCAAAAAGTCTTACATGTGGTATTGCCACACTCGTAAACAGTAGCAGAATTTGTTTTGGGGTGCAGATGATGTGTGTTAGAAATATCCTAATAACTGGCAACTTTGTGTAAAAAAAAAAAAAAAAAGTTACATTTGCAAAAGACTTACTATGCATTTTGGAAAATAATTTAGAGTGTTTGCTTTTCAAAATGGGGCCAGTTTAAGGGTGTTTCTACTGTCCTGGTGCTCCAGGGCCTCAAAACATGTGACAGGCAGTCAGGAAATTAGATGCGTAATTAATGCTCCTTGAAAGCCCAGAAGGTGCTCTTTGGATTTTGGGTCTTTTTTGTTGCTAGGCTGTGAAAAAATCTCACATATGTGGTATTGCCATACTCAGGAGGCATATCAGAATGTGTTTGGGGGGTGTGATTCCAAGTATGCCTATGACGTGTGTTAGAAATATCTGTTTAATTGATAACTTTGTCTAAAAAAAATACATATTTTTTTCAAATTCTAAATATGCCTATTCTGTGTGTGAGAAATAACTTGTTAAAATCACAACTTTGTGAAAAAAAAAAAAACTAATTTTAATTTTGTAATTTTCCAAAAAACTGACAAAAAAAAAAAAAATTACAACTTCAGAAAACTCACTTTGTTTTATACTAAGTACCTTGGACTGTCTACTTTCCAAAAAGGGTTCAATTGGGGGTATTTGTAGTGTCCTGGAATTTTAGGGCTATATTTTGGACTAAATTTATAAAGAATGATTATTTATTTGCAACATTTCATAAACAAACTTTTTTTCTTGCTATATACTGTAAATGAAAAAAACATTTTGGAAAAAAAAACAGAAATGAATAACTACCATCAAAAGAAAAAACTCTGAGCGCTGAAAACTAAATATGGCTTGGGCAAGAAGGGGGCGAAAGTGTCCAGTCCTGAGGTTGTCAAGGAGCAACAAGGGAATCAAACCAAGTTAAGATGCCAGGGGACACCTTGCACAAAGGCTTCTACTAAAGTATGGGATACTATAGGTCTCAGATATAAAATGGCCAAGTCGAAGATCTGCCCCTTGATTTAAAAACCAGAGACTCTCTCACATCAGACTGGAAAAAAAGATACTTTGTGGAAGTCTAATATCTGGCCTTTAAGAGGGTAGGGGTGACAGAATTAGAAACACCCCCATCACCCAGGACTTGGGCTTCAACAGCTGTCAAAGCCTGCGACTGCAAAGCTGGAAAGAAGATGGGACCCATCAAATGTAAATCTGACTAATCCAATGTCTGCATACCATGTTTTTCTTGGCCAAGCAAAGGAAGGCATCATAGAAAACGGAGTACTCACCGGGTAACTACCTGATACTCCTGAGGATCCCTGGTTTGGGACACAAAACTGTCCAGTTTGTTTTTGAAGAGACAGATGGAGCTTTATTTTGGTGGTATTTAATTACCACTGGGTTTTCTATTTTTTTGCTAAACGAAAAAAAAAAGTTTTCTTCTTAGTTTGTGATAACATTTTGTAAATAAGTAATTTTTCTCCTTCATGGGTGTGCGCTGATGAGGCTGCACTGATGGGCACTGATGAGGAGGCACTAATATGTAGCACAGGTGGGCACTGATAGATGGCATTGATGGGCACTGACAGGTATCACTGATAGGTACTGAAAGGCATCAGCAGTGGGCACTAAATAGCAGCACTGGTGGGCACTGATTGGCAACACTGATCATCAGGACACTGATGATCAGTGCCCCGATTGTCAGTGCAGATGTCCCCGCTGAGGAATGCCGCTTACCGGCTCTCTTCATGTGCTGCCAACATGAGGAGAGGAATGGTGATAACTGACATTTCCTGTTTACACTGTGATTAGGTGTGATTGTACATAGCCGTTCACATGGTAAAGAGCCTACGTCATAAGCTCTTTATCGTGATCATGCACACGAGGGACATGGCATACCACCAATCGCCACACTGTGCGCCCCCTCCCAGATTCACATGCGCAACACGAATAGGAGGACGTCACATATGACGTCCTCCCAGAACGAGTGCTCCCGCCCATCCGTCATTTCACTATATGGCAGGCGGGACGCAGTTAATATTGTCACACAGAGCTGCATACTATTCAAACTTCGTTTGGAATTATTGTTGGTATATTTATTGGGTTGATTTATTGTAGCAGGAGTGCAAGAATTTGAGATATTCTTTGTTTTTTTTTTATCATCACTCAAATTTTTTTAACACACGTTTAATCTCTTGTTTGTACATCTTTGTATGAATTAAACAGGAGGTTGTGCTAGAAGTGTGAGATGTTTTTGGATTAAAAAGCACCGTAAGAATTGCGAAGTAGAGGTATATATTTCATTTTTCGTATTAGTCTAAGACAGAACTTAAAAATCGGAAAGGCTGTTCTTACTGATCTTAAAATAGAATATCTTGACCTACAGAAGAGGAAGAATTGGACTCTCTCTGCTTGTGTTTTTGCAGTTCAGGGGGAATGCAATATTCCAGCCTCTAAACACACACATTATTGGTATACATTAATTTATATTCTAAGATGTAAGTATACCCTAAAAGTTATCCTCAGCCTAGTGGCAAAGCTTAAGGCAGGGGCATGCCTAATTTCCTGGATGTCGAAACTTAACACCTGACCATGGAAAAAAAAAAAAAAAAATAATAAAATAAAAATATATCAAAAGAAGATACAGCAAACGTGAAATCACTTCCACTGCCTCAATGTGCAGGTGGTATGCAGTTAATTTCTCGTCTGACTCAAAAGGTGTCAAAACTCTTTTACTGAACATCAGTTAGCCCTCTATAACAAATTCTAGAACAAGTTAAAAGGTGAATACATACTAAAGGGCTGGTTTACGGGTAACACTCCTTTTTGTCTTTGCTTTTTTATGTGCTGGTTTCTAAAAGTCAAACTTAAGCGACAGCTCTGTTTCTTTTTCTAGTCAATAACTGTCACTTACAACCAGGTCTTTCTCGTCATCTATGCCCTTGAGTGAAACAGTTAAAAAATAATAATAATAATATATCCTGTAATATAACATTGTTGTGGGACTAGTGAAAGCCTGGGGGAAAAAAACTGAACTTTTTTCAAAGCCATTACTTGTTTTTTTCCGGAACAATCAAAAAAAAAAGTGTGAAATATGTTCTTTTACAATGATAAATAATCTACAGTATCTATGACATGTATTCAAACTATATAACATGAAGACCTTAATGAAAGATTTCTGAAGACTTTATATATAGTCCTATATATAAAGTTCTATCTGCTGAAGACAAGCAAATTCTGGAATACTGTTCAAATGACACTAATTCTCAATGCAGTTCTCAAACGAGAAATATGCATTTCTGCCACTAGGGGGCACTGCAGGGGAAAGGGTCCAGTTTAGTTTGCTTGTGGGCTCCATCTTGTACCTCCTAGTTGGGTGATTGTTGGAATACAGTAGATGATAGTTTCGGTCCTCTCAGGCCTTCATTGACAGGTAAGGTAAATTTGTGTGACAAATTTCTGCTGACAACAAAGCTGCAATTTACAAATACTGTGAGAAGAAATATGCTTTTTCAAATGCTACAAGGTTGAGAAAATGCATCCTGGTATGCCAGAGGTGCCTTAAAGGGGTTGTAAACCCTTTTATTTTTTTTTTTTAAATAACAAACATGTCATACTTACCTCCACTGTGCAGTTTGTTTTGCACAGAGTGGCCCCAAACCTCCACTTCTGGGGTCCCATGGCGGCGCTGGTGGCTCCTCGCCGCATCAAGTGTCCACGTTGGAGAATCGCTCTCCTTTGTGGACACCCGTACGGGCGCGTTCCCCGAGTCCCGCATCTGTGTCCATTTACACAGAAAGCAGGACTCGGCATTGTTATTCCATTTGCAATAAAAAATAACATTTTAAAAATATCAAGTTTAGTTTATTTACTGAATAAGCGGTATTTCAAGCTTAATACTTTTATATACACTGCACTTCACATTCCCAGGGTTACAAAATGACTATTGCATACTTTTTTTCCCGGAAAAAAAAAATGGTTTACATCTCTGGGTGCAATATGTCTTGGCTGAAAATTCCAATGCAGTACCACCGCATTGATAAAGCAAAATGCCTTATCTCCTATGTGCCCAGCACACACCATTGCATTGTGGTGGTGCATGGGCACAGTGCACTGTAAAAAAAAAAAAAAAAAAAAAAAAAAAAAAAAAAAAAGAAGAAAGAAGGATGACTGCGTGCAGTTCTTTTTTTAGAGCAGCGTGAGGCAATCCACTGCCTCACACTTTGTGGCTGACAAATGAACTTTTTTGAGAGGTCTGTGTGACATCTCAAAGTTTTTGTTTTGAACAAACACAAGAAAAAGGGTAATGCGCAGAGCACAGAACATCATCACTGCACTGATTTTGGCCCCACCGCACACCAGCTGCTGCGAACCAGCCCTAAGGCTGGATTCACACCTATGCAGTTTTAGTGCTTTTTGCATTTTGCAGATTTGCAATACAGTCCATTTAACATGATTTCCTATGGAACACGTTCTGTAGTGCAAATCTGCAAAATGCACTAAAAATGCATAGGTGTGAATCCAGCCTAAATGATATACTGGGACTTCCAAAATTTAAAACAGTTGCATGCCTTTTCCAACACCTCAGTTCTTGGTGCCATAATGAAGTAATTCAGACATTATAATTTGAAATTAAAAAAAAAAAAAAAAACACACATTACCTTTGTCCATCCGGAAAATGTAATAAATGTATCCTGAGGCAAGTCTGGAATGCCACTGGGAATAAGAAAACTGCCTTTGTAAAATGTTGGTGATGTACTATTTGATGTGTTCAGAGAGGTTTCCAGCAAATATCCACTTTTTACTGGACTGTCTATATCTAAGGGATACATTGTCCAGTTAGCCAGAATTTTTCCATCAAGAGTCAGGTTAGTAAGCAAACCCTAAAAAGAAAAATCACAAACAAACAATGTAGTTAAGCAAAAGATATCTCCAATAAATATAAATATTATATATATATATATATATATATATGGGGCGGCACAGTGGTGTAGTCGGTAGCACTCTCGCCTAGCAGTAAGAAGGCACACTACCTGCCTGGAGTTTGCATGTTCTCCCTGTGCCTGCGTGGGTTTCCTCTGGGTACTCCGGTTTCCTCCCACACTCCAAAGACATGCTGGTAGGTTAATTGGATCCTGTCTAAATTGTCCCTAGTATTTATGAATGTGAGCTAGGGACCTTAGATTGTAAGCTCCTTGAGGGTAGGGACTGATGTGAATGTACATGTAAAGCGCTGCGTAAATTGATGGCGCTATATAAGTACCAGAATTTATATTATATATAATATATATATATATATATATATATATATATATACACACACACACACACACACACACACACACACACACACATTTGTGATCATTAGTTTACATACCCTGGCAGAATTTATTATTTCTTGCCCATTTTTCTGAGAATATGAATGATAGCATAAAAACTTTTCTTTCACTCATGGTTAGTGTTTGGCTAAAGCCATTTATTATCAATCAACTGTGCTTACTCTTTTTAAATCATAATGGCAATAGAAAATACCCAGATGACCCTGATCAAAAGTTTACATACCCCAGTTCTTAATACCATGTATTGCCTCCTTTACCATCAATGACAGCTTGAAGTCTTTTGTGGTATTTGTGGATGAGGCTCTTTATCTTCTTAGATGGTAAAGCTGCCCATTCCTCTTGGCAAAAAGCCTCCAGTTCCTGTAAATTCTTGGGCTGTCTTGCATGAACTGCATGTTTGAGATCTTCCCAGAGTGGCTCAATGATATTGAGGTCAGGAGACTGAGATGGCCACTCCAGAATCTTTACTTTATTCTGCTGTAGCCAATGACAGGTCAACTTGGCCTTGTGTTTTGGATCATCGCCTTGTTAATGTCCAAGTAAGTCCCATGCACAGCTTCCTGGCTGATGAATGCAAATGTTCCTACAATATTTCTTGATAACAAGTTAATCAAAATAATCTTGCCATCAATTTTGACCAAATTTTCTGTGCCTTTGTCGCTCACACATCAGCGATCCACCTCAATGTTCCACAGTAGGAATGGTGTACCGTTAATTGTAGGCCTTGTTGACTCCTCTCCAAATGAAGCATTTATGGCTGTGGCCAAATAGCTCAGTTTTGGTGTCATCACTCCAAATGACTTTGTGCCAGAAGGTTTGAGGCTTGTCTCTGTGCTGTTTGGCATATTGTAAGTGGGATATTTTGTGGCATTTGCGTAGTATTGGCTTTCTTCTGATGACTCGACCATGCAGCCCATCTTTCTTTAAGTGCCTCCTTATTATGCATCTTGAAACAGCCACACCACGTTTTCAGAGAGTCCTGTATTTCACCTGAGGTTATCTGTGGGGTTTTCTTTTGCATCCCGAAAAATTTTCCTGGCAGTTGTGGCTGATGTTTTAGTTGGTCTACCTGACCATGGTTTGGTTTCAACCCCTCATTTTCCACTTCTTGATTAGAGTTTGAACACTGTTGATTGGCATTCCCAATTCCTTGGATATCTTTTTATATCCCTTTCCTGTTTTATACAGTTCAACTACCTTTTCCCACAGACCTTTGACATCTCTTTTGCTTTCCCCATGACTCAGAATCCAGAAACGTCAGTGCAGCACAGGATGAAAGATGCAAGGGTCTGTCAGGAGTCCAGAAACTCATTGACGTTTTATACACACACACTAATTACGAGCAAACAGATCACAGGTAAGGATTTCCCTTTCTGTTAACATGTGTGCATGTTATCAGGACAAAATCACCAGGGTATGTGAACTTTTGATCAAGGTAATTTGGGTAGTTTGTTGTGATTAGGATTTAAAAAGAGTGAACACAGTTGATTGATAATAAATGGCTTCAGCCAAACACTAACCATGAGTGAAAGAAAAGTTTTTGTGTTATTCATATTCTCTGAAAAATGGCAAAAAAAAAAAAAAATCAAATTCTGCCAGGGTATGTAAACTTATGAGCACAACTGTAAATATATATCTAAATATATATTTCCACTGCTCCAAAAAAAATGAAAGGGGCACTTTTTAATCAGAGTATAGCATCAAGTCAATTAAACTCCTGGAATATTGATCTGGTCAGTGAAGTAGCAGAGGGGGTTGTTGATCAGTTTCAGCTGCTTTGGTGTTAATGAAATTAACAGGTGCACTAGATGGGCAACAGTGAGATGACCTCCAAAACAGGACTGGTTTTACAGGTGGAGGCCACTGACATTTTTTCCCTACTCATCTTTTCTGATTTTTTTTCACTAGTTTTGCATTTAGCTAGGGTCAGTGTCACTGGTAGCATGAGGCGATACCTGGACCCTATAGAGGTTGCACAGGCAGTCCAACTCCTCCAGGATGGCACATCAATACCTGCCATAGCCAGAAGGTTTGCTGTGTCTCCCAGCAGTCTCAAGAGTATGAAGGAGATTCCAGGAGACAGGCTGTTACTAGGAGAGCTGGACAGGGCTGTAGAAGGTCCTTAACCCATCAGCAGCACTGGTATACGTTCCTTTGTGCAACGGGGGAACAGGATGAACACTGCCAGAGCCCTACAAAATGACCCCCAGCAGACCACTGGCATGAACGTCTCTGACCAGACAATCAGAAACCTACTTCATGAGGGTAGTCTGAGGGCATGACGTCCTCTATTGGGCCCTGTGCTCACTGCCCGGCAGTGTGGAGCTTGATTGGCATTTGCCATTGAACACCAGAATTGGCAGGTCCGCCACTTGCACCCTGTGCTTTTCACAGATGAGAGCAGGTTCACCCTAAGCATGTGAAAGATGTGAAAGGGTCTGGAGAAGCCGCAAAGAATGTTATGCTGCCTGTAACATTGTTCAACATGACCGGTTTGGTGGTGGGTCGGTGATGGTCTGGGGAGGCATATCCATGGAGGGACGCAAAGACCTCTACAGGCTAGATAATGGCACCTTGACTGCCATTAGGTATCGGGATGAAATTCTTGGACCCATTGTCAGACCCTACACTGGTGCAATGGCTCCTGGGTTCCTCCTGGTGCACGATAATGCCCGGCCTCATGTGGCGAGAGTATGCAGCCAGTTCCTGGAGGATGAAGTAATTGATATCCGTGAATGGCCCCCACGCTCGCCTTACCTAAATCCAGTGGAAAACCTCTGGAACATAATTTTTCGATCCATCCGACGCCTCCAGGTTGCACCTCAGTCAATATATATATCTATATACACACATACACACACACATACATACACCAGTGAGCTGAGTCTACGCCAGATATGCAGTTTAAGGGCTTTTTTGGCCCATGTTTATTAAGGTAAACTGGTGACTCGCGCTTAACAAACTACAATGTGTATAGCTGAAAAGTAATCCAAACCTTACTTTAAACCAAATGCAAAAAGACATATGATGATATATGACAAACTGCAATGTACAAAACTGAAAAAGTGATCAAACCTCCCTTTAAACCAAATGCAAAAAGACATATAATAATATATCAAAAAAAGGGGGGTGCAGAAAAATAAATATATAGGCATAAAAAGCTGCAGTGTACGATACAAACAATTAAAAAATATTGAAAAATAGTCCATATACAAAAACACCCAAGTGTGATGTAACAATCCAAGAAAGGTCCAATTATATAAGATCATAGGTGTATGGGTCCACCACCATAAATAGAGTGCCTGGCCGCTTACCAGAAACCCATGACCCCCCCGTTACAGAGGGTCTAAATGGGCTGTTAAATCCTGCTACTCTGGATCACCAAGGAGTCAAGATGGGAGCTGGAATGGGACATCAAGAACTGTAGTGCAGATGGATGGGTCCACAGGGAAAAAGGCTTAGCCCTCAGCAGAGTGGTATCATCATAAAAGAGAAAAAAGGAGGGCTCTGATAGTGTACAATCCGACGGTTTTATTAAAAAATATAGTAAACACTCACATGTAAATTAGGAAAAACATCCTCTGAAGAAGAACAGTCTGTGGCACCGGCCGGATGCTCACAGACGGCCCGTCCTGCTGGAGTTGCAATGACAGTGGGAGGTGACGCAATGACACCGCTCAGCCCTACGCTGCGTTTCGTAAAAGAATTAAGTCTTCCAGGGGCACGGGCGGCACATCATGTCACCTCCCTTAAATAATAAACAGTGGAACAACAAGCCTCGCTCTGGGTTCTTCCTACATCGGATTTCCGCAGTAGCCTGGAATGCAATTGGCAAAATACATATGTGCATGCGCGCCCTAAGTCCTGACCTGCATCACATGATGCTACGTCAGGCAGCTAGCTAGATGAACCCTGAACGAAAGTCGCGGCCGCTCTAGTGCGCATGGGCACCCGAGGCCGCAGCAATGAAATCCGGAACAAAAGTCGCGGCCGCTCTAGTGCGCATGGTCACCCGAGGCCGCAGCAATAAATGGAATATAGACACCAGCCACTCAGAGGGTCTATCATACTTGCGTATTGTACCTGGTCCCATCGAAATGGTCCATTGCCTCGATGGAATCACGTTCCACATCGGGACGGATGAAATAAATCTATGCCAAAACACAAAGTTGACTGTCCGCCCGACCCAAGTCGTGACACACATGAATTAAACATGAAAATGGGGCCTAAGGGGACATTAAAATTTTTTTTTTTTTTTTTTTTATTTTATTATAATTTATGCGACCATTACTTGGGCCAAATCTAGTTCCTATCAGTTTCCTAGGGCTTTATTCAATATATTTGTATATTCTTTATACACATTTTATATATTTATACATGTATCCACATGTACATCTATTATTTTAAATTTTGCGTGTAATTCCTAGGATGGCCACCAGGGGTCTCCCTTTTAATGTCCCCTTAGGCCCCCTTTTCATGTTTAATTCATGTGTGTCACGACTTGGGTCGGGTGGACAGTCAACTTTGTGTTTTGGCATAGATTTATTTCATCCGTCCCGATGTGGACACACACTATTTTGATGGAACGTGATTCCATCGAGGCAATGGACCATTTCGATGGGACCAGGTACAATACGCAAGTATGACAGACCCTCTATGAGTGGCTGGTGTCTATATTCCATTTATTGCTGCGGCCTCGGATGCCCATGCGCACTAGAGCGGCCGCGACTTTTGTTCCGGGTTCCATTCCATTTCATTGCTGCGGCCTCGGGTGCCCATGCGCACTAGAGCGGCCGAGACTTTCGTTCCGGGTTCATCTAGCTAGCTGCCTGACGTAGCATCATGTGATGCAGGTCAGGACTTAGGGCGCGCATGCGCATATGTATTTTGCCAATTGCGTTCCAGGCTAATGCGGAAGTCTGATGTAGGAAGAACCCAGAGCGAGGCTTGTTGTTCCACTGTTTATTATTTAAGGGAGGTGACGTGATGTGCCGCCCGTGCCCCTGGAAGATGCAGGTCAGGACTTAGGGCGCGCATGCGCATATGTATTTTGCCAATTGCGTTCCAGGCTAATGCGGAAGTCCGGTGTAGGAAGAACCCAGAGCGAGGCTTGTTGTTCCACTGTTTATTATTTAAGGGAGGTGACGTGATGTGCCGCCCGTGCCCCTGGAAGACTTAATTCTTTTATGAAACGCAGCGTAGGGCTGAGCGGTGTCATCGCGTCACCTCCCACTGTCGTTGCAACTCCAGCAGGGCGAGCCGTCTGTGAGCATCCTGCCGGTGCCACAGACTGTTCTTCTTCAGAGGATGTTTTTCCTAATTTACATGTGAGTGTTTACTATATTTTTTAATAAAACCGTTGGATTTTACACTATCGGAGCCCTCCTTTTTTCTCTTTTATGATGATACCACTCTGCTGAGGGCTAAGCCTTTTTCCCTGTGGACCCATCCATCTGCACTACAGTTCTTGATGTCCCATTCCAGCTCCCATCTTGACTCCTTGGTGATCCCGAGTAGCAGGATTTAACAGCCCATTTAGACCCTCTGTAACGGGGGGTCATGGGTTTCTGGTAAGCGGCCAGGCACTCTATTTATGGTGGTGGACCCATACACCTATGATCTTATATAATTGGACCTTTCTTGGATTGTTACATCACACTTGGGTGTTTTTTTGTATATGGACTATTTTTTCAATATTTTTTAATTGTTTGTATCGTACACTGCAGCTTTTTATGCCTATATATTTATTTTTCTGCACCCCCCTTTTTTTGATATATTATTATATGTCTTTTTGCATTTGGTTTAAAGTAAGGTTTGGATTACTTTCCAGCTATACACATTGTAGTTTGTTAAGCGCGAGTCACCAGTTTACCATATTTTACGTTGTGTCACATATAGGATTTCGCAGCATATGTTCTTTATTATTCACTTTTTTGATGCGCAGTTATTTTTTCACGTTTCCATGTTTATTAAGGAAAGACAGTCTATCCAGGATTACCACGCAGGGGTAAAGCAATAATGAAATAAATGGAAAATACCAAACCACCTGGCTCTCTGGTCAGCCCTGCTGTTCAGGCTTTGACCTCGGTTCTCTTGAAACCCTGTAACTTTGAACCTGTTTGGTACCCACACTGTACGTCTGGTGATACTCTCTCTTACAGCTTCCTGGCTTACGTTATTGCCACACGGCTGCTTCAGGCCTGTAGCCTAGGCCTTAGGTCTGCTCCTTAGAACAAAAGGGTTTCCTTGCGGTAACCGCTCTCCTAGCTTACTCCTGATCAGCGCCTTGCTGCTCTGTCACAAAGTACATCTACCTCCTGCAGACATGCATGCTCTGGCTGCACCCATGCAGTCACTGACTCCTGCAGAGGAATGGGAGTCCACCTGACTCCCATGCACAGATTTCCTGTCTGTTGGGTGGGGCCCTGAGCCATAGCCAGGTCACAACTAAATAGCCCGGCACACAGCTGTGCAATTAGCGTGCCTTTCTCTCCAAAATCTGGTGTAAACCAGCAACATCCCAAGTAGCACAGGGTCCCAATGCCACATATCCTCCCCCTTGTTTCGAACAGGGGGGAGGAACACATCATATAAACCCATCACTATGAATGGGACACCTCTGTGCCAGCCATTAGCTGCGTAGGCCCATTTCTTTTTCCAGGTATGTTTCCACCAGCACTTCACCTTGGCACCTCTGTGCCAAATATCAGCAGCAGTCGTCCTAATATGCCTAACCTTTTTTCTAAAGGGGCACTCCACCCACATCTTCCGGGTGTGCTTCCACCAGTACTTCTTCCTGAACCATGGGCAACCTCTCTATCCCTTCTACCTTCTGGCCACGGGATCCTCCCTTTCTTTTTTCTCCCATAGACCTACTCTCCCGGGACTGTTGGGGACCCACTTCCATGAAACCTGTCAGGGACCGACCCCTCTTACTACCTGACGCAACACTGACCAACAACATCCATTTCCCAGGTTCACTAAGCCCTGTGTGGTTACCCTTGGCAACCAAACCATCTGAGATAAACACCACATCCTTCTGTTTAACCTCAATAGCAATGTTCCACAAGGGGTTATTCAACTCAATATTATCATTGTCATCAGGACTTCTTGTCACCTTGTTTGCTAGGACAGTGTCTATGGAGGGACCATCTACAGGCAGGCAGTTATTCTCTATGGGACGTTTCCGCAGTTTCACATTGCCCCCTGTTGTCCAACACCTCCATAGTGACTGTCCTACCAACCTACATTTTTCACCACATTTTTCCACACAAATCTCTTTAACCATTTCTGTGTGCATTGGTACCTCAACCTGCACCTCCCTGCGAGTGATGGATTGAATTCCCACTACTGCTCCGTCTTTTCCGGGCCCTTTCTTTACATGAGGTCCAGCGGGTGAGACAGCACACTCGCCATGTACCAACCACTGCTCAGCTGCACCTCGGACCGCACCAGCGGGAATGCACCTCATCGCACCAGCACACGGAGAGACTTTCACTATGTCTATCATTTCTGATTCCTCTAGCAGTTCCCCTGAGCCCCTTCCACACACAACTGCCGCTGGAAGCACTCTCGAAGATAACTGACACCACTTTCCACAAAATTAACCAACATTGCAGTAACCAATTTTTATCAACATTGCTTAACATCGCCTGTACCACCTGTCTCCACTGCTTGGTACTACGCAGTACCAGGTCGCCCATCTGCGGTGGATACATGCAGATGTACAGCGGAAAGATTTTCACCAATTCCAACATCTCAGTTATTTCTAGACATGTCACATCTAAACACAGAACTCTAGGGACTTTTCCCTTACTAACGACGTGGAGGGGCTCATTTGCTAAGGCTTGAGAGGCAGAGACACTCAAAGAGACCTCCACCTCAGAGGCAACTGACAAAACTTGCAGCTCCCCATGAGCATTTCAGCAACACTGAGCCCTTCCAAGTCTTTATCCATTATCTCACCATCCTGACACTCAACATTACTCATCTCTTTTGCTGGACAAAACCTCTGCTATGTATGCGCCCTTGTGAGATTTTTCCAACTGGAGAGGGTTAACTTCTGCAAAAGCCAACGCACCTGTGTCTACTGGCCCTGCAGCCTCTCAATTTGTCACAGCAGCAATAGTGTCCACCTTACTATTACCTTCAGAAATTGCTTTCCACCATGCTAACACCTTTATTGCGAGACTATCGCAGTCTATCCTGTCTGTGCTCCAGTCACCAGCACTCCGTAGAACTGCATCCTCTGCACATGGAGACACAGGTGGACAGAGTGGTTTAGGAGCAGGCATCCTGAACCAGTCACTGTCAACCACATCAGATTGTGATAATTCATGCTCCATCATTTGAGCTATTTTCCCATTGTGTTCCACCTGAGCAGCATCAGAGCTGTCCTGGAGCCCCGCCGGCTCCAACACAGGGAATCCTCGTGAGATTTCCAGGGACAGCACTGCGGCACTGCCTGTAGTTGCCATGGGAAAACCTTCATCATCAACATTTTCAGAAATACATTCCTCCTTATCATTCCTGACTCTTATAGGCTGTCCCAGCTCATTACCAGCTTGAGCCTGTGGGATATTTATTATATCACTTTTTGTTTTATAAGACACTTTCTCACCCGCCGGGGTGGCTACACAGTCATCCTGGGAGACCTGAAGCTTAGACACCATGAGCTCCTGGGAGGTCTCCAGGGACAACCCCGTTGCACCTGTCATGGTTGCTAGGGGCAATGGCACATATCTCTCAGTGGTCACCCATGACATATACACTTCAGCACTCTGCTGAATCAGTGCTGTCCTTTGCACAGAACCATTTTCCCTTTTAAACACCAACATAGAGGGAAATGTATCACCATTTTCAGAATTGTTAGTACACACTACATCATTAGGTTTAGCTTTAACCCTGGTCTCTCTGCTACAAAGGGCATTGCACGGAGACAATTCCTTAACAGTCCTCAAGCTTGCTGCAGGTTAATCTTCAAACTGTGCTTTGCTACAAGACAGGGTATTAATTTGCATCAAGTCTCCGAAAGCAGATTTTCTCACTGGACTTACTCCCACTTCACAGGGAATAGTCCCATGATCAGTCTCTCTCACATTTGTAACAGTCTTACCATTCCAGTTGACAGGTGTGGAAAGCTTCAATTAAGGATGGTGTCCCTTCTTTGCGTGTTCTCACAAGCTAATGCCCCCACATGGGCACAGGGCAACATTGCATCCTTCTTGGATTTTCCAACATCCCCTGCAGGTCAAATAGGTTTCCTGTTGCCAGGGGTAACAGCAGACCCACACACATACAGTCATACCCCTTGCAGGATGCTGGATACTGTGCCCTCTTCTCTGGGCTGACCACTTCCCCCAAGCAGCCATAACTTGAAACCACTGGTTTATTCTGCTCTCCATCACCCCCTGCAGACTGAACAAAATTTCGTTCACAGTTGCCAGGGGTGACAACAGACACTTTTGCACAAACCTCTTCACTCAGAATTTGAGCAACATCTCAGCTGTAGCTCCTCCTTTCTGCAAACAGACTTTCTCTGGTTGCTATGGGAGACCACATCCTCCCTGCTGAATTTTTCCAGTGCTCTCTAGATTGGATTGCTCCCAGGAAATTGTCATAGTCATCACGGTTATAACAAATCCCACGGTACACCTCTTGGTACTCTTGCATCAGAAAAGGTTGCACCAATTCAGCCCAGCGGATTCTGGGCCACCCTTGGGAGGAAGTAATCATCGCATATTCAGCCAAAAAGTCTCCAACATGTTCAGAAGGCAACATAGGCCGTATGAAATCAGCTGTATGGATTTCTGCTTTGTTGCCATGGGCAACCGCACCCATCTGCTCACTGGCTTGCTTTCCTTTTTCCTTTGCTCCAGTGCGGCCAAGTGCATCTTGCACCAGTCTGGGGCTTGTTCTGTCAGTAACAACCCTTCCAGCCACAGGGTTCTGTCTCTCATCTCAGCAAACATTGCTCCTTTTTGCGACCGCCCCATCTCTGCAGTCAGGCCCACAACACTTTTTAACACAGTTCCTTTTAACACAGGAACATTTGGCTAACTGTCTCTTTAAGACTTGCAATCAGCACACTTTCACATGCAGATTCCACTGGTTCACATTAGCTGTTCCTCACAGAATTGCTGCAAAACACAGTTTCTTGCTACTCACTGTTTTTGGTATGCGAGAATCTGGAATTCTTCCGTCATGCCCACATTCGAACGCCACTTGTGGTATTGGGGGTTATTTAGGTTTAGTGTAGAGCTTACCAGTGAGCTGAGTCTACACCAGATATGCAGTTTAAGGGCTTTTTTTGGCCCATGTTTATTGAAGTAAAAGGAAAAACAGTCCATCCAGGATTCCCACGCAGGGGTTTCTTCCACAAAGCAATAATGAAAAAAATGGAAAATACCAAACCACCTGGCTCTCTGGTCAGCCCTGCTGTTCAGGCTTTGACCTCGGTTCTCTTGAAACCCTGTAACTTTGAACCGTTTGGTACCCACACTGTACGTCTGGTGATACTCTCTCTTACAGCTTCCTGGCTTACGTTATTGCCACACGGCTGCTTCAGGCCTGTAGCCTAGGCCTTAGGTCTGCTCCTTAGAACAAAAGGGATTCCTTGAGGTAAACTCTCTCCTATCTGACTCCTGTTCAGCGCCTTGCTGCTCTGTCACAAAGTACATCTGCCTCCTGCAGACATGCATGCTCTGGCTGCACCCATGCAGTCTCTGACTCATGCAGAGGAATGGGAGTCCACCTGACTCCCATGCACAAACTTCCTTTCCTGTCGCATCATGGCAGCATACACCTATGGGTTGTGGCTCCGCCCCCGCAACCTGATAGGACCGCGTAGCTATTAAAGTCTGAGAGAGCCCCTGCCCCAGCATTCTCCTTTTTTTCCTCACCTGTCAAGGACCGAAAACATGCATCCCTTACCTAAAACATTCGCCCCAGCCAGGTTCTAGCCTCTCCTGGGTGGAAGTCCTATCCTGTACAGCCTCTAAATGAGCTCAATGGAAGGAACCCCACTCTGGTGGTCTCAGGGGTATGTTACAATACATTACAAACCTTAAACAGGTTTATGGATCGCAGCGGTCTCCAGCTCCTTTCTGTGCACCTGTGGGTAACTCCCCTCCTGTCTGTCTCCATAGCTCCAGCTTGTCAGGACATCCCACTTTCCAGCTTCCAAAATGGCGTCGGAGGCCTCAGAGCGCATCTGAGCATGCTCGAGCGTGACGTCATCACCCCGAGATGGCGGCAAGTTTAAAAATGCTGTAATGTCAGCATTTTCTTGTCTCTTCTCTCCTGAGCCTGTAAGGGGGAATTTTGACCGGCAAGATCCTACAGGCCCGGAAAAGAGTATAGGAGGAACTGGAAGAATCCCCAGTCATCATTCCTCAAGCTCCAAAAGTCTAAGACCCCTGCGTCAGGGGAACAAAAGTCTTTTTGAAGGTGCGTCCGCCCAACCAGCTTTAGTGGGGGCCAGACTCATGAGTTTCAAGCAGGTCTGGGCGGATACAATAAAGGACCCATGGACGATAGACACTGTCCAGTTCGGCCACAAATGGAAATTCAAGACACGGGCTCCAAGAGACCAATTCTCTGTAACCAGACTACCTGCATCTCGGGAAAAAAGGATGCTACTGACAAAGTACGTCCAAGACTTGTTACAAAGGAAGCCATAGTGGAAGTTCCAATATCCCAAAGGTCAACGGGATTCTACTCCCCGTTGTTTCTAGTGAAGAAGAAATCGGGGGATCTACGCCCTGTCTTAGATCTAAAGAATCTCAATCGCTCAATCTTAGTCGAGACATTCAAAATGGAGAGCCTCCAGTCAATTCTTCGGGCCATGAATATCGGGGATTGGATGCTTTCCGTCGATTTACAAGACGCCTATCTGCACGTCCCCATTCACATCTCATTCCAAAAATTTCTCCGCTTTGCGGTAGGTCTACATCATTTTCAATTCCGAAGCCTCCCGTTCGGGATCTCCACCGCTCCAAGGACATTCACAAAAATCTTACTGCCAGTAATAGCCTTACTAAGAGAACAAGGATTGAGGGTCCATCATTACCTGGACGACATCCTTTTGCTAGCAGACAATCAGGATTCCCTTCTACTGCATCGATCCATTCTGATTACCACCCTACAAAACTTCGGCTGGATTATAAACTGGGGGAAAAGCAATCTGCAGCCCACTCAGAGAATGATATTCCTGGGGGCGGAACTAGACACCCGTCTCAATACGGTGGAACTTCCGCAGGAAAAAATTCCCAGCCTCATTCAGAAGGCAAGAAAGTTATTAGCCTCTACCACACTACCAGCCCAGGAGTACCTCAGCATACTGGGGTCATTCTCAGCAACCATCCCAATGGTACAATGGGCCCAATGGAACACCAGACCTCTGCAAGCATCATTGTTAAAACAATGGAACGGGGTATCATTGTCTCAGCCGATCATAGTCCAGAAAGAAATAAAACAATCACTCTGGTGGTGGACCAGATTGAACAATCTGAAGAGATGCAGGCATATAGTCCCTCTTCCTCAGGAAATAATCACTTCAGACGCCAGCCTGAAGGGCTGGGGGGCACACTACCGCCATCACGCAGTCCAGGGCCTTTGGACATTCAGAACACAGAACGTGGTTTCAAATATATTGGAGATGAAAGCAGCTTTCCAAGCTCTGTTAGCCTTCAGCCCCCTCCTCAGGGGGAAAGAGGTCCTGCTAAAATTGGACAACAGAGTGGCAGTTGCCTATATCAACAGGCAGGGGGGCACCAGGAGTCGCTCCATGATGCGGGAAGTCCGTCCAGTCTTCGAGTGGGCACAGCTGAACCTGTCGGGATTAACGGCAGCGTATGTCCCAGGAGTCCAAAATCAACTAGCCGACTCTCTAAGTCGGACCTTTGTATCAAACAACGAGTGGGCCTTAAGTCACCAAGCCTTTACCCTCATAACCCAGACCTGGGGGATACCGGATATAGACCTGGCGGCAACACCGGTCAACACGAAATGCCAGAGATATCTAGCCAGAATTCCTTTCCCATCGGCAGAAGGCACGGATTGCCTACAACACGACTGGAACTTCCGTTTGGGGTACATATTTCCGCCAACACCACTCATTCCGAGATTCTTACTCAGACTCAAGAGGTCGAAAGCCACAGTGCTAGCAGTCCTCCCATTTTGGCCGAGACGACCATGGTTTACGACGCTCCTCCAATTGAGCACAGCAGAACCACTGACACTCCCAATGACAGCGGATATACTATCGCAGGGGCAACTCCTTCACCCATTTCCGGAGAGGCTGCATCTAACAGCATGGAGATTGAAAGGACTAGGTTCTTAGTCCAAGGTTGCTCCCAGAAAGTGATAGACACTCTCCTCCAGGCCAGAAAATCCACGACCAATAAAACCTATAAAAGGGTCTGGGAGAGTTTTCTCTTAGTCGCACAACAGCAATCCTGGAACCCGGCATCTCCATCAGTTCCTCAGATCCTCGAGTTTCTCCAGTTAGGTCTAGATAAAGGTCTTAGGTCTAGTACCCTGAAGGTACATGTATCAGCCCTATCCGCTATGACAGGAGTGAAATGGGCTCAAGAACCTCTCATCATCCAATTTCAGAAGGCTTGCCTAAAGCTGAGACCACCTAGGAAACCTTCCTTCCCGACATGGGATCTTTCAGTAGTGTTGGAAGCCTTATCCCATGAGCCATTTTTTCCGTTAGAGAATGTTTCCCTGTGGGACCTAACTCTCAAAGTCACTTTCCTAATAGCAATTACATCAGCTAAAAGGGTATCGGAAATTCAGGCCTTACAGGCTAGGGAACCATACTTGATGTTCTATCCAGACAAAGTAGTCTTAAAACCATCGGATCGCTTCATCCCGAAAGTGTCATCATCTTTCCACTTTAACCAAGAACTATGTCTCCCCACCCTATCCACAGAACAGGGTGATCCACATCCGCTTGACATAAAGTCGAATATCCAGGCCTACCTCCTGGCAATCAGCAATTTAAGGAAGACAGAGGACCTACTGGTCATTCCTCATGGGTTTAGAAGAGGACAAGCAGCAACCTCTCGCACCATCGCAGCATGGTTGGTGAAGATCATTAAGAGAGCTTACGCATCTAACAATGCACGAGTACCTGAGGGCTTAAGGGCACACTCCACAAGGGCAATGGCGACCTCCTGGGCGGCCTACTGCAGGGTATCAGCCGAAACCATCTGCAAAGCAGCCACTTGGTCTTCGAAAACCACTTTTATCTCTCATTATAAAGTGGACTCCGCTAGATTGTCCACGGTAGAATTTGGGAGAGCAATTATTCAGGCTAACTCCTCAATACCTTCTAAATAAAAAACTTATCTTTTGCTCATACCCACCCAGTTTGCGAGTTATTCCCCATAGGTGTATGCTGCCATGATGCGACAGGAAAACGGAAAATTGTATACTCACCTTTCCGTAATTTTCCTTTCCTGTCGCATCTCATGGCAGCATACAAATGCCCACCCATCTGAGGTGAGGTATATATACACGGAGAATGCTGGGGCAGGGGCTCTCTCAGACTTTAATAGCTACGCGGTCCTATCAGGTTGCGGGGGCGGAGCCACAACCCATAGGTGTATGCTGCCATGAGATGCGACAGGAAAGGAAAATTACGGAAAGGTGAGTATACAATTTTCCGTTGTCTGTCGGGTGGGGCCCTGAGCCATAGTCAGGTCACAACTAAATAGCCCAGCACACAGCTATGCAATCAGCGTGTCTTTCTCTCCAAAATCTGGTGTAAACCAGCAATATTCCAGGTAGCACAGGGTCCCAATGCCTATACATACACACACCTACATATACACATAGTGTATATATATATATATATATATATATATATATATATATATATATATATATATATATATATATATATATATATATATATACACATACATACATACATACATACACACACACACACACACACACACACATATACAGTATCTCACAAAAGTGAGTGCACTCCTCACATTTTTGTAAATGTTTCATCACATTTTTTCATGTGACAACACTGAATAAATGACACTTTGCTACAATGTAAAGTAGAGAGTGTACAACATGCATAACATTGTAAATTTGCTGTCCCCTCAAAGTAACTCAGATTAATGTCTAAACTGCTGGCAACAAAAGTGAGTACTCCCCTAAGTGAAAATGTCCAAATTGGGCCCAATTAGCCCTTTTCCCTCCCCAGTGTCATGTGACTTATTAGTGTTACAAGGTCTCAGGTGTGAATGGGTAGCAGGTGTGTTACATTTGGTGTTAGTGCTCTCACGCTCTCATACTGGTCACTGGAAGTTCAATATGGCACCTCATGGCAAAGAACTCAGGATCTGAAACAAAGAATTGTTGCTCTACATAAAGATGGCCTAGGCTATAAGAAGATTGCCAAGACCCTAAAACTGAGCTGCAGCACGGTGGCCAAGATCATACAGGGTTTTAACAGGACACTCAGAACAGGCCTCGCCATGGTCAGCCAAAGAAGTTGAGTGCATGTGCTCAGCGTCATATACAGAGACTGTTTTGGGGAAATAGACATTTGAGTGCTGCCAGCATTGCTGCAGAGTTTGAAGGGGTGGCTCGTCCGACGCGTTTCGACCCAGCAGGGATGCCCTTGTTTAAGACCCCTGGGTCGAAACGCGTCAGCCAACCTTCCCTTCTTTACGCTGTCCCAGCTTGTTTTTATAGTGATCACTTTTATTTGTATGGTTTTTTTAGAAATAAAAATCCCTGTTTTATCTGCGGAAGTTTTTATTTCTTTCTGCATAATATCCCGATGAGAGAGATCGCTTTCCACTGGCCACTCTTAACCAGGAGGTTCGGGAAAAGCCTGTCGTGATGATCCTTCCGGATGTTGGTTGGATGCCCATTGGTTTATGCACATTGGGTCGGCTTCAGTCTTCTGGATATCCCTTCACCACTTCAGGGGTGTCGAGGGGGTGCTGCAGAGGTTCCAGCCTTCCGGAGATCCTTTTACAGCCGTGGTGGGGCTCAATGTTTTATTGACTCCATGTCATAAGACACGGGAGTCCACGTCATCCGGTAAGAGTACCCACCCTTCTCTACTCATTGATGTTTTACACCTTTGATGTTGCTCTTCAGTCACGGATTTACATTGTTCATCACTGACTTTGTTGTTCCACCCGCTGATTCACATCACCCATACCTGCCTGTGCAGGGCTTTCCCAACACTTTAATTTGGATTGATTGCTTTTTACAGTGCGGACTTATTACACATTTTTTTGCATACTATGTGTTTGGATTTTGAACTCTTGTTCCACCACTAGGTGCATCATTTATGTTTTGATTACACCAACACCTCACACTTTTTTGAGCGCTGCATTTTTCTTTTTATTCGTATTTCATTGTTAGTCACAATGTATGCAGCGGCTGTTTCTCATTTATTTTTGTTTTTCTATTAGAGCGCAGTGTTTTGCATTTTCTTGTCAACATAATAACGACCCCAAACACACCTCCAAGACGACCACTGACTTCTTAACCTATAGCAAAATGACGGCCGGGCGGTGGTTCAGTTATCCTGACTGGACGTCATATGGCGTCTTTTAGGATAACAGCCGCCGCACGCCCATGGGGGCGCGCATCGTGGCGATTGGTGTGTCATTCTGACACACCGCTACACTGATCTCGGTAAAGATTCTCCGGCGGAGGCCCTTTACCATGTGATCAGCCGTGTCCAATCACGGCTAATTACGATGTAAATAGGAAGAGCCGTTGATCGGCTCTTCTCGGTAGAGAAGAGGCGATCGGCGGCTCTCCTGACAGGGGGGGTCTGCACTGAATGTTTATCAGCGCAGACCCCCTCAGATGAGCACACTGGACCACCAGGGAAGGGGGCAACATGTGGATGGCTAGGTATGTACCCCATGGCCATCAACATATATAAATGAATGCCCAATCTGTGCCAATTAGTGCCCACAAATGGGCACTGATTGGCACATGTACAAACACATCAGTGATGCCCAGCAATGCCACCCATCAGTATTAGTGCCACCCATCAGTGCCCATCCGTGCCACCTATCAGTGCCGCCTACAAGTACCACATATCAGTGCCCATCAGTGCCACCTTATCGGCGCCCACCAAATACTTATTTACCACCATAATTTGCAAATAAATTCTTAAAAAAAAAATAAAAAATAAAAAATCGGACAATGTGATTGTCTGGATTTGTTTCCACATTTTGTCTCTCATAGTTGTGGTATACCCATGATGACAGTTACAGGCCTCTCATCAAGTGGGAGAACTTGCACAATTGGTGGCTGACTAAACAGTTTTTTGCCCCACTGTGTGTGTATATACACATACACATACACACACACATACACACACACACACTAATATATATATATATATATATATATATATATATATATATATATATATATATACACACATACACATACACATACACATATACACATACACACACATACTGTACAAGCTTGTAAAGTGTAATCACTTTGCACCATAGCCAAATCTGTTTTCAGGCTTACAAAGTTCTATATACAATCCTAAAATAGAATATATTAGCATAGTGTTTTGGTAAAGGTAAGATGTAAAAGTTAGGTATGCTAAAATGTGAGTCTAATAAATAAGATGTAAAAGGGACTACCATACCTTGAAGTCATTGATATATCTCCCAAAGTTAACTCTGCCCATACTTTCCACCAGCAAGTCAAGTTGAGTTCCTTGGGTGCCAGTTATATTTAGGGACATCTTTTTATCTCGCTCTAAAATGCCCTGGAAAACCTTGATTAAAAGACATTTGTATTTATTACAACCAGATCATTTTAGGTTGAATTTATTTTTATTCAATAACTTTTAAATGTAACAATAAGGAGAACAAAAAGAAAAAAGGGAATGGAAAAAAAAAAGTGATGAACAAATGCCAACAATACATAAAAAGCTAACCAGGTAACTGGTAATGGTAAAAGAAAAAATATCCAAAAAACACACGGGGGGGGGGGGGGGGGGGGTTATGGGTGGAACCGGAGGGAGGTGAGAAAAGAGAAGAAGGAGAGGACATACAGTAATCCACATTATCTTTCTACAAGATACTGCTCTGAGGGCTCCTGGGTCATCTAGGGATTCTCCTCAAAAATCTATCAGAGGAGGAATAATGGAGCCAAATGTACCATAGCTTGTTGTGCTTCTCCCACAGATTCTTTTCTCTAGCCTGCATCTCTTCAATGAGCATGGTGTCATTAAGAATATCAACCCACCTACGGAGAGGGGGGGTAATATCAGTCTTCCAAAATTTCATAATGAGTTGATGAGCAGCTGAAAGGAAGAATCTGAGGTTAGTTTTTTGGGACTTGACCGAACCCGGGAGGGCGTGAGAGATTCATCATAGATTTCATTATAAATCTAAAAGATCCCTCTCCAGACGGGGCGGATACAACACTACATTACCACCATATGTGCAGATATGTTCTTCTCGCTCCGTGACAGCGCCAGCATATATCCGAGGTGTTCAGGAACATCTAATTATTGGAGACCGGGTCCCTATACCAATGGAAAAGTAATTCATAGTTTTTCTCCTGAGCAAAGCTGGAGACCGAAGATTTATGTGTGAAAGTGAAAGAGGTGTGCCAGTCACTGGACCAGAGATGTGTGTAAGCAGGCAAGGTGTTATTCATGTGAGAGAGGATCTCCTTATAAATCAAAGACAGTGTGTGGTGAGGAATTGGAGAGAGACTACACATTTCCTCAAAATCTATGAAACTGTCCAGAAAGATGTAAAGATTTACAGAATTTCTCTAAAGCATAGGTTAGTCAGCCAGTCAGTTGAATGGGTATGGTCTCCAGTCCACGGTTGAAAGGAACCCATCCTGGTATGGCGAAAAGATCGGGCTGTGAGCCACAACGTTCTATCATTTGTACTGTACAGCATAAGTCCCCTGCTATCGGGAAGTGCTAAATTGTCAAAGAAGGAGGTTAACGGACTAGGCTCTGTAGACAAAGCATAGAACTCCCTGCGCCGATACTTATATTTCAAAGTCTGGTAACCTCAGTCCCGCAACAAGTTTATAGGAAACTAATATTTTATGTTATAATCTTGGCGGGTGATATTGCCATAGGAACTTAATCGCCAGGGAGCATAGGGTGCGAAAGAAAGGGGACAGAAGAGATATAGGAAGTGTCTGAAATAGGTACAATAATTTATGGAGGATATCCATCTTTAGGATGTTGGTACGCCCAAACCATGGTCTCCTGAGGTGATGCCAGGATTCTAGGGATTTCCATATTGTAGTTAATAGGGGACTGAAATTTAGGGAGTACAAGTCATGCATGTCCCGTGGTATCTCTGTCCCTAAATATTTAATCGCTTTGGTCTGCCAGTGGAAGGGGAATTTGCTTGAATAGTGGACAGCATGTGAGCTGGTAAAGAGATGTTCAATGCCTCCGTTTTGGAGATGTTCAATTTAAAATTACTGTAGGAGCTAAATCTCTTGAGCGCATGGAGAAAAGAAGGAATACGAATATGGGATTGTGTGACATATAGCAACAGATCATCAGCATAAAGGGATAACTTGCAGTGAGCCGAGAGGCTGTGGATGCCATGTATGGAATCATTGTTTCGAACTGCCTGTGCCAGGTGTTCTATAGCAATGGCAAATCATACAGGGGACAAGGGGAAATTTCTCAGATTGCTCCCCATTAGCCATGACCCCAGCCGAGGGGGTGGAATATAACAACAATCTTAGAAAGTAGTTTAGGACCCAGCCCGGTCTGCTGTAGGAATAATCAGAGAAAAGACCAACTGACCCTGTCAAACGCTTTTTTGGCATCACAAGCTCGTAGACCTGTAGGGATGCGATTACGATGCGCGTAGGAGATTAAATTAAGCATTTTGGTTGCATTATCCCTGGCCTCACGACCAGGGATAAAACCGACCTGGTCACTGTGTATCAAATTGGTAGCAGAGGGGCAATGCGATTCGCAATGGTTTTCAAATACAATTTGAGGTAGACATTTAAGAGCAAAATGGGTCTATAAATACCGCAGAGCGAGTGATCCTTCCCTGGCTTGGGTATGACTGCAATCTGAGCTTGAAGTAGCTGAGGGGGCAAAAGATGTTCATCATCCGTCTCCTCAAATGCCTGTTCCATAATTGGTGCCAAGAAAGGAGAAAATTTTTATAAAAATGGGGCGTGAACCCATCTGGGCCTGGGCTCTTGCCATTTTTAAGACCTTTGATGACATGTAAGAAGTCAATGGCAGTAGTTGGTGCTTCAAGTTCCATGGCCACATCCAAGATCATCGGCAGGGCACAACCAGATCATTGAAAACACATATATTGAATCTAAATTAACAGTATTAGTTACAACAGGATTCAAATTTCCTCTCAAATCATTAAGCTTTACAAAACACAGTTCTGCCATGTGTTCAATACCTTAGCTACTGAAAATCAGCATCACTAGAGCTTTTTAACTAGAGGTCGACCGATAACGGTTTCTCTGGCCGATGCCAATACCAATATTTAGAAATTGGGGCGGCTGATGGCCGCTATATGATGCCGATTTTTGTGGCCGATATTTTAGGCCGATTTAAAGAAAAAAAAACAAAAAAAAACACCTCATCCACTCCTCCCTGCTTGCTCCTGTCACTCTACCACACACTTGATGTCCTCAGTACAGATGGCACTGGTTGGCTGTGACAGGTGGCACTGATTGGCACTGGCAGGTGGCACTAATTGGCACTGGCAGGTGGCACTAATTGGTACTGGCAGGTGGCACTGATTGGCACTGGTTTGGAACTGACAGATGGCACTGGTAGGTGGCACTGGTTGGCACGTGGCACTGGTTTGGAACTGACAGATGGCACTGGTTGGCACTGGCAGGTTGCGCTGGCATGTGGCACTGATTGGCAGGTAGCACTGACAGATGACACTGGCAGGTGGCACTGATTGACAGTGGCACTGGTTGGAGGAGGCACTGGCAGGTGGCACTGGTTGGCGGTGGCACTGGCAGGCACTAGGTGGCACTGATTGGCAGTGGCACTGGTTGGCACTGGCAGGCATTGGCAGGTGGCACTGGTTTGGAACTGGCAGGTGGCACTATTGGCACTGACAGGTGGCACTGATTGGCTTGGCACTGGCAGGTGGCACTGATTGGCATTGGCAGGTGGCACTGTTTGGCGGTGGCACTGGCAGGTGGCACTGGCAGATGGCACTGACAGGTTTCACACTGAGCCGATTGTAAACTTTGTGTGAAACTAACAAAGAGGAGCTGTCAGAATTGAGCTTAATGTTGGGGTGGGCGGGACCCACTCAGCAGCTATCAAACAGCAGCCAATGATTGGGCTGCTTAAGAAAAGGGGCAGGGCCACATACACATAGCGGCCCGCCCAGATCCTATCCTATTGGTTGTTTGACAGCTGCTGGGTCCCGCCCACCCCGGCCGGGTCCCACCCACCCCCAACATCAACCTCAATTCTGACAGATCCCTCTCTCTCTCCTCTGTATTACCTGTCAGTTTCACACACTCAGCGGCTCTGGCAAGCATCAAGCGCCGCGCTGAGTGTGGAGAGGGGAGGAGGAACGGCGGCCAGTTTTAAATATCGGCCTAATTTAGATAATAATCGGCCCATGCCGATTTATCAAAAATTGCCAAATATCGGCCGATATATCGGTCGACCTCTATTTTTAACCATTTAAGTCTCCAAGCTCTATTCGCCCTAAATCCCCTTAAAATCCAGAGTTTTTTTTTTTGTTTCAGTGATGTCTCGGTTCTAAGCTTTATATCTTTTAGCTTTTGTAGTCTACCCCAACGCATTATAGATTGTGTTTTTTGGGACAAATAGGGATTTAAATTGGGGGCAAATTTGAATACATACATTGTTATTTCCTTTGAGGTTTCTTGGGAAATAAACAGTAAAAAATTTGAAAAAAAAAAAAAAAAAAAAAACATTTTCATAATTTGCACACCCCAATACATTTACCCCTAATAATATAACAAAGTCTGCTGCTTAAAAAGGGATCACATTAGTGCAACTTTTATGCAGTGTAGCACATTACATTTCCTTTCGGTGCTACACTGTGACTGCGAACACAACATTAAGATCAAGATCGAGTTGGTTTGACGAGGACACAAACTAACATGACGGTGACTTTTTCACAGTTTTACATTCACTAAAAATGTAAATGACATTGCGCTCCCTTACACAAGCAGAAGCCTAGGAACTGATTGTTTAAGCTCCTGGGCTTAGTGTTGGAACTTGGCTGCCAATGACAGCAGGCAGTGTCACTGCCAGTGCTGACACGGACCCAAAAAGTTTCTGAGGCTAGCTGTTTAAAAACAACTCTAGGGACAAACAGCCACTGTCCCAGCATCATTTTAGGATGATGGCTGGGACCCAAGTGGTTAAGTATTATAGAATTATTTTATAGAAAATAAATTCTTACCCCATTAACTGTGACATAGGCTCGATCACGAACTCCATTGAATAAAGTAGCAAGTGTTGTAGGGTTATTGTAGCTTCTGGGTAATATTGTTCTGTACAATACAAAGCCATGGTACTGAAAAAATAGACAAGAATTTTGAACACAACTCAGAAGAGTAGTTTACAAAATGGCAAAATTCTAAATGCAGCAAAAAGTGATTCTCATGTGTGTAGTGCAGCCAATTCACATGAATGGCCTGCCCTATGTTCAATTGTCACTCCAAAGAAGCTCAGAGACCAACTTTTGGCCCTGAACCAGGAGAGATTTTGCACTCGCATTTTGGTGCAATTATCGTGTGTTTAGTAGCGCGTCAGTTGCACCAAAAATCGAGTCATGTTTGGGGTGCCATTTAAGTTGAATGCCACCCAAATGGGTGTCAATCATTTTGAGATTTGGAATTGTGGCGATTCTGCCTGCGATTCCAAATTGCCCATATATGAACATGGACATTGATATTACTGTAAATAAAATAGTCAATATTTTCAATGTATATTTATTTTGAGTAATTAAAATGTTGATTTGAAGCTAGTCATTTCATACATACAGTCCCTGACAAAAGTCTTGGCGCTTCTCTATTTTGTAGAAACTCCTGCTATTAACCTGACTTTTAATTAATAAATTGGCGTTAGAAATAGCTCATATGAAAAGCTAAAGCCCTCCCAAATGATGTTTAATGCACTGAAATAAATTAGTTTCACTGAAAAAAGATTTACCATTTAATCAAGACAGACAGGTCAAATTTTGGCAAGACAAAAGTTTTGTCGCCTATACAGAAATTGAACAAATTTACTGAAAATCCAAAAATATGTCAGCAAATTAAGTAGTGGTGCTGTGAGATTCAAATTTTTATCTTGTATGACTTCCATGAGCTTGAAGGACAGCATCCATGCGGTTTGGCAAGGATTCATACAATTTATTGATGAAGTCATCAGGAATAGCAAAGAAAACAGTCTTGCATGCCTCCCAGAGTTCGTCAATATTCTTTGGTTTCATCTTCCATGATTCATCTTTCATCCTACACCACATATGCTCAATGATGTTCATGTCTGGTGACTGGGATGGCCAATCCTGGAGCATCTTGATCTTCTTTGCCTTAAGGAACTTTCATGTGGAGATGGAAGTATGCGATGGAGCACCATCCTGCTGCAAAATTTGGCCTTTTTTATGGTTGGGAATATAAGAGGTAGCTAAAATTTCTTGGTATTTTAGACTATTGATGTTGCCTTCCACCGTGCAGATCCCTCGTACACCCCCATACTGGATGTAACCCCAGACCATGATTTTGCCTCCACTAAACTTCACTGTTTTCTGGGTAAATCTCGGCTCCATGAGGGTTCCAGTAGGTCTCCTGCAATATTTGCGGCGACTGTGGTGTAATTCAACAGAAGATTAATCTGAAAAATCCACCTTCTGCCACTTTTCCAGAGTCCATCCTTTTGGCCCTTGGCAAATGCCACACGGTTTTTCAATTGTCTTTTGTTTAGTGCTGGCTTATGGGCACTGATTCGACCATGGAGGCCATTTCGAGACAGAATCCGACAAACTGTTCTGGTTGACACAGGGACTTCAGGTGACCAGGTCTCGTGGAGCTCTGCTGCAGTGGAAAATGGGCTGGCCTTGGATTTTCGAGCCAACAAACGGTCCTCTCGAGCAGTTGTCTTGCGGGGTCGGCCTGACCTGGCCTTGTCCAAAACGTCTCCAGTCTCTTCAAATTTTTTTTTTTATCCTCTGAACTTGATGCTGAGACACATTGAAGGTGTCTGCCACATCAGCAGTGGATCTGGTCTTCAGCCTCTTGATAATCAACACTTTAGTCTCCGGGTGAATCTTAGGCATGTTTGCAGAGGTCTAGTTGCAGTTGAGAAGGTCTAGTGTACTGGTGTTCTTTTTATACACACCTGAGACCTAATTGATCCATTATTAGTCACAGGTGAAGCTAATATAACAAGGCGACAACACTTATGTCTTGGCAAAAATTTACTTAATGGACTTTACCAAGCTGTGAATATTAGAATACTTTGTCAGTTTCGTTTTGCACTGAAACATTATTACAAAAGCTGTTGGGATTAAAATGACCCATTTCTTGTAACAAAATCTTGATTAGAAATATATTTTAGCGGCACTTCAGGTCAATTTGTACACAAGCGACAAGACTTTTGTCAGGGACTGTATATTTTCCTACCTTTAGTGTGTATCACTGTAAAATACTTTTTACTTCAGATCAAATTCAGATTTGTAGATTCTCCCTCTAGTCGCTATTAGTATATTATTAAGTAAAATATCCACAATGCTAAAAAAAATTCTGAGAAACATTGAAGGGCTCGCAGGAGTCCATGTAAGCGAACAGGCTGCAGTTACGAACATGTTTTACGTTGAAAACAGATTTCCCTGTACTTCTTACTACTTCATATTTGTTTTTCTTATTCAGTAGCTCCCCCTTTTGTGGACAGCACATATGTTATACCTGTATATTGTCTACTGTTTAGACTATATATCATCAATGACCTCGCTACCTGACTAATGAAACAGTGGTCACGCATAGGTTTGACAGTCATTGGGCTTTTAAAAATCTTATCTTGTATGAACCCAGTACTTTGTAATATGCTGGACCAATTAATTTTTTTGTACTGTACTACACTTTTAGGTTATTGAAAAATTCCAATAAAAACCATTGGAATTTGCTTTAGATTGCTCAAAATCTTATTTTTAGTTCAAATGTAAAACAATCTTTAAGCAATATCCAAAGTAAAATAATAAATGTGTTAATAAATTCTGTAAGGGAGAAGAGGTCAATCACCCAAGAACACTAGCAAAAAAATGGGTATGCCCAAGAGGCGTGTCCAGCAAAATGAGTGGGAAAGCTGAAAAACCTGTTAAGGTTTTATTGCCGTGTCGCCACTGAGGAGATTACTTGTACTTTTGGCCATTGTCACAAAGAATGAAAGGGGAAATCCAAAATTTTTGAATTGAGGGACACTCTTCCAATGGGGGAACGTTTCTGGGATAACAGTCTAAGACAGGAATTCCCCGCACTTTAGGAGATTCCCTCTAACTTCCTTTTGTGTTTCTGGGAATGAAAGCAAAAGGAAATTTGTGAGGTCCACAGACAAAAATAATCCGGCAAGGGTTTTGAACCTTCCCTACTCTATCCTAAAGTAAAAAATGTTTTGACTATACATACATTTTAAACAGGTCGAATGGCTGTTATTTTGCAATTTGTAGAATAGCTTTCCAAGAAAAGCTTGCCTGGGCAAAGAACCATTGTCAGTGAAATACTGAAGGCTGGAAGGTGGCCATATGGACCATTGAGTCAAATAACAGAGTGACATAAACCATTGTAGAGAAGCAAGCACGATGATCTAGGCCTCTTTGCCACATTCAACTTGCAACTTATACATAGTGATAAAAATTTCTGAACCAAAAGGCCTACCACAGCATTTCGCAATGCAATATAATACCCTGTGGTCTATGTCTAGTTTATGATTAATTCTTCCTACAGCAGGATAAAGACC
The DNA here is from genome assembly GCF_042186555.1 of Aquarana catesbeiana. NCBI lineage: Eukaryota > Metazoa > Chordata > Amphibia > Anura > Ranidae > Aquarana > Aquarana catesbeiana. The sequence goes on from NC_133328.1 coordinate 241,117,337, forward strand.
TTAAACATACTTACCTTCAGGCTTTATCTGAACTACCCTACATTACATTACCCTGCAAGTATAGAAAAAAAAGCTTCAAATCATGAAATGGCCTACACAGACATAAAACCCAGTTAAGCTGGATTAGGATAAACTGGATAGCGTGAAAGAAAAGTCAAACAAGGGCAACTCATTTGCACACAATGAACGTTCGATTTTCATTGTAGATAAAATGCCACAAGTGGGTTTAGCTGAAATTGCTGCGAAAGGTAACTACTAGTATAAAAAATAAAAATGGAAATTGAATCTGGTAAAACAAAAAGTTTTCTTGATTTTTGTATATACACGCGTGCACACACACATTCTTCAGCCTGAAGAAGGAAACATGTTGCGGCCTGGCCCCTCCCCAGCTTGTCTGTCAGTTCTTAAGAACCTTAACAGCGACATGTGAGAGCCTGTAGACGTTGCCGGTGTTCCTTTGTCCTATGCATTCAACGTTTTATGAGAGAGAGAAGAGAGATAGAGTAGTTACAGTAGCTCCTTTTCTGCTGGCCCACCCTTACTGAAACTTGTTAGAGAGTGTGTGTGTGTGTGTGTGTGTGTGTGTGTGTGTGTGTGTGTGTGTGTGTGTGTGTGTGTATATATATATATATATATATATATATATATATATATATATATATATTATATATTTATATATATATTTGTAGTCAGAGTCTTCAAGTGTGAAATGCGATACTCCTAATAACCAGGGCCTGAGGTGTGCCTTGGCCTGACTGGTCAGTATGCCTGAAAAGAGGGCATACCCTGAAAGTAAGAATAAGAAAAAAGTACTATGAGTATGTATGAAGGCTGTGGGAAAAGGGTGGGTGGGAACCCAGAGCCGCCCACAACACCGGCCCTGACAGATGAGGAGGCTTAAATAGCCCTCTCAGACTCCACCCACAAATACAGGCTGGCCTCCGGCCAGCCTTACACTTGTAGTCAAAGTCTTCAAGTGTGAAATGCGATACTCCTAATAACCAAGGCCTGAGGTATGGCTTGGCCTGACTGGTCAGTATGCCTGAAAAGGGCAAAAATACACCAAATTTAGGTGAAGAAGGGAAGGTAACAATCCTTTAAGTGGAGTAGCGTGCGCCCGGATGGCAACCGTATGTATCTGGTATGTATACGCTATGACAGGAGAAACCCACAGACTCCTGACTTGGTGATGAGAAGGAACCCCCTATAGAACCTGCGAAGCTACCCAGAACCCAGCTAAATGTCCCGTGAAAGACTGGATGAGCCTGATGCCCGAGACAACCTGGGGAAATGAGTCCCATGGCACATACTGTCGTACCCAAAGTGATTGAAGCCCCCCCTCCCCCAACCTGGAACAGGCTGGGGATTGGAAAAATGACTGGACCGACGTCCCTGAGCAGTTCTCCAGGCAACGTCCTAGACAAGAGATCAGAGCCGAGAGTGAAATGCAGAATCATGCCGATGTTTGCCCAAACCTACCACTTTAAGGACCGTCAAGGGGACATGGCTCAGCACACACACTGAGAGAGACTATAAATCCCTGAGCGGTAACCAGGGCCTCTGCAACAGGACGTCAACTGAAAGAAAACTGATGACTGCTTCTGACCCAAGGGTGAGCCCAGTGGTGAAACATCTTCACCAATCAACTAGCCCTAACAACGGGCAGGACTAATGGAAGTGAGTGCAAGCATGGTTGATGTCAGTATGGATGCCAATACAGCCCAACCTGAGAACACAAACTACAGAAATAAGAGACAACCAGACATGAGAATAATAACGCCCCTCTGTGTCTGCCTAAGTATGAGAACGTGACCAGAAATGTCAAGACCACTGTGCGTAAATTAACCTGATGACAGACCCCCCCACCCCACCCTCGTGTAAGTGGCAAGTGAGCCCGAGTAACCTGCAGCACAGAGACAGGTAGTTAAACTGAAACTCAGAGCCGGTGTACCCACAGACCGGACCGTGGTGGGTGGTCGTACAGGTGTAGTGAATGAACGTGCATCGTATGACGTATGGTATACGGGCGAGAGGATTGTGGTCAACTATCATTAACAAACGAAACCTGTAGACGTGACAGATCCCGACATGTGAGCCCTAGCTAACTGACCCAGGTACAAACATGAACAAAGATACAATGAGACATGACAAACAACGAAGATAAAAAGCGCTACCGGAGTATATGCCATGACTGAACAACAATGCCCCTCTGAGAAACGCTGAGGCTGAAAGGCTATGACAGAAATGCTGGGACTGAACGCTGAGGCAGAAACGCTATGAAATAAATCCTGGGGCAGAAACGCTACTACAGAAAACGCTACTACAGAAATGCTGATACTGAATGCTGAGTCAGAAAACGTAATGACAGAAATCCTGGGGCAGAAACGCTGAGACTGAAACGCTGAGGCAGAAAAGCCATGACAGAAATCCTGGGGCAGAAACGCTGTGACAGCATGCCGAGACTGGAACGCTGAGGCAGAAATTACAGAAATCCTGGGGCAGAAATGCCATGAGAGAAATCCTGGGGCAGAAACACAGGGACAGCAACGCTATGACAGAAAAGCTGAAACTGAACGCTGAGGCAGAAACGAAATTACAAAAATCCTGGGGCTGAAACACTATGACAGAAATGCTGAGACTTAGACGCTGAAGCAGAAATGCAATGACAGAAATCCTGGAGCAGAAATGCTGAGGCAGAAATGCCATGACAGAAATCCTGGGACAGAAATGCAGGGACAGCAACGTTATGACAGAAATGCTAAAAAATGAATGCTGAGGCAGAAATGAAATGACAGAAATCCTGGGGCAGAAATGCAACAACAGAACGCTGAGACAGAAATGCAATGACAGAAAACCTGGGGCAGAAGCGCTATGAAAGATGCTGAGACTGAAGACCGAGACAGAAATGCTGAGCAGAACACTATGACAGCAAAACGCCATGACAGCCAAACGCCATGACAGCAAAACGCCATGACAGAAATCCCGAGGCAGAGATGCCATGACAGAAATTCTGGGGCAGAAACCGCTATGAAAAAACCCTGGAGCAGAAACGCTATGACAGAAATGCTGGGGCCGAACGCTACGACAGAAATGCTGGGGCCGAACGCTACGACAGAAATGCTGGGGCCGAAAGCTACGACAGAAATGCTGGGGCCGAAAGCTACGACAGAAATGCTGGGGCCGAACGCTACGACAGAAATGCTGGGGCAGAACGCTACGACAGAAATGCTGGGGCCGAACGCTACGACAGAAATGCTGGGGCCGAACGCTACGACAGAAATGCTGGGGCAGAACGCTGCGACAGAAATGCTGGGGCAGAACGCTACGACAGAAATGCTGGGGCAGAACGCTACGACAGAAATGCTGGGGCAGAACGCTGCAACAGAAATGCTGGGGCAGAACGCTACGACAGAAATGCTGGGGCAGAACGCTACGACAGAAAGGCTGGGGCAGAACGCTACGACAGAAATGCTGGGGCAGAACGCTACGACAGAAATGTTGGGGCAGAACGCTACGATAGAAATGCTGGGGCAGAACGCTGCGACAGAAATGCTGGGGCAGAACGCTACGACAGAAATGCTGGGGCAGAACGCTACGACAGAAATGCTGGGGCAGAACGCTACGACAGAAATGCTGGGGCAGAACGCTACGACAGAAATGTTGGGGCAGAACGCTACGATAGAAATGCTGGGGCAGAACGCTACGATAGAAATGCTGGGGCAGAACGCTACGATAGAAATGCTGGGGCAGAACGCTACGACAGAAATGTTGGGGCAGAACGCTACGATAGAAATGCTGGGGCAGAACGCTACGACAGAAATGCAGGGGCAGAACGCTACGACAGAAATGCAGGGGTCGATCGCTACGACAGAAATTCCGGGGCAGAAACACTATAATAGAAATGCTGGGGCAGAACGCTATGACAGAAAATCTGGGGCAAAACGCAATGACAGAAAAGCTGGGGCAGAAGGCAATGACAGAAAAGCTGCGGCAGAACGCAATGACAGAAAAGCTGGGGCAGAATGCAATGACAGAAAAGCTGGGGCAGAACGCAATGACAGAAATGCCGGGGCAGAACGCCATGACAGAAACGCTGGGGCAGAAAAACGCTATGACAGAAACGCTAGGGCTAGAATAACGCTATGACAGAAACGCTGGGGCAAGAAAACACTATGACCAAAAAATGCTATGACAGAACTCCTGGGACAGAAACGCTATGATAGAAACACTGACCAAAGAAACAAAATAACCCAGTAAAAGCAGCAATGTATGTGGTTTACATCCTCCCCGTCTTGCCAAGCCCTTCTGACACTGAATGTAACCTTATGTAAGCTTGAGAATACCATGCGACTAAAACCACAAAGAAAAAACGATAAAGATAACTGATGACAAACCAGCATTGTACATCTACTGCAAGCCACAACAGACCTGTCACCTCCCGTCTGACCATTGCCATGACTGCTGTGTGCAGGTCTGATGTCCTCAGTGCTGCAGCGATACAAATTGTGGGGAGAGAGGAGCAGGCGGGCGGGTGGCCGCCCCCCCTGAACACCCGGAGAAGCGGGCGGGCGGCTCCCACATGGAGCAAGATGTGCATGTAAAGAGAGGAGCTGGCGGGCGGGTGAGCGATCACCCCCCCTGGCGGGCGGCTCCCTCGTGGAGCTGGATGAGCATGGGGAGAGGAGTCAGCGGCAGCGGATCACCCCCCCTCCTCACCCGGCAGAAACATCGGGAGAAGCGGGAGGGCGCCCCCCCTAGATGCTGGATCTGCCTAGGGAGAAAGGAGCTGGTGGCGCCCTCGTGATGTGGGATGTGTCCAGAGGTAACAAGGTGGGTGGGTGGGCAGGTGGACTCCACGGTGGAGCCCAGTGTAAGCACCGCCACCATGATGCAGCCAACCATGCTCAGCAAGGACCCAAAAGTGACATCTCAGCCCCACGCCCTTCTGAACCCAGAACCGCCCACAACACTGGCCCTGACAGAGGAGGAGGCTTAAATAGCCCTCTCAGACTCCTCCCACAAATCCTCCGGCCAATCTTACACATATATACGCACACGCATGTATCGCAGGAATGTACTGCATATATTTTTATTATTTATTATTATTATTTTATTTTTATTGTTTTATTTTGCCCTGATATACACTTGAAAGCACGTGCAAGAAAAGATAAATAAACTGTTTCATACCTGTTTAATGTCATCAAATGTTAAAGGATATGTACTTTTAATCGGTCCATATGGTGACAAAATATCAAGTGCTTCCAGGACAGTTTTAACCTGTGAAGATAATGAAAATGTATAACTGCAGATTGTTGTAATTATTTATATTTAAAATCGCACCCCAAGACACAGGCACCAAATGGGGTCTTTTGATGGAGTAGCACAACTACCTGTACAAAAAAGAAAAAACCTGATGAGCGCGTTAGAAATTTTGAGTGCTGAATACTTTGTGTGCTGACTAATATCAGGTAAATTGTTCTTAGTTAGCTCTGAGGATTAATCACCTCTTTGTTACAGACAATAGATGAATGACACAGTTCTGGCCTATATTGTTTCTGTTGCCCCGATATAGAAGGGCAGTTTACCTTTTGTCATTCTAGGACTGGAAGTGTGTTACTGGCAGAATAAACAGGTGAAAGTAAAGGGTAAAAATGCTTGAAAAAGAAAACCAACGCAGCCACCACATTTAATTAAACACTTGTAAGTTGCAATATGTTATTTTTGGGATTAGATACATTTTAGGTAGCTCTAAACTCAATCACTAAAATCTCATGTAATTTTGACATGTTAAATGTAATGTATAGCTTTCATTAAAATAATATCTGGGGTTGCTAACATTGAAGTCCTTGCTCAAACACTTCCTGTTATAGAGTGACATCACAGTGTCCTGGTTTGCCTGTCTTGCTCCTGCACTGTTATAGTGAACATGCCTTCCTGGTGAAAACTACTAAAAGTGGCCATACTGACCCACACTGTGCTGCAATGGACCACTGTTGTCACAATCAGAAAACCAGTCCACAGCAATGATGTCCAGCTAACATTGGAGTGACTGCATGTAAACAAAAATTAGCTGCAAAGAGGCTGAAGATCAGCAGCACTCAGAAGCAAGTAATGCAGAAAATTGTTTTATGGCGCAAAAAGACTTGGGTTCTATTTGCAAGAAAATGACGGGATAAAAAGCAGTTGAACAGAGTCACATTGTAATGTCCATAAACTCTGGATGTTCACTTTAGGATTGCTGCAGTTCCTCTGACAGAGTATAGGGTAATGCCTCTGTATGCTGTAAAAGATTAAAGAGACAGGAGGGCGCCACCATCTCTAAGTGTAGACTTTATTAAAACTAGTTAAAGGGTAAAAAAAAACACTCGCATGTAAAAAGTAGACAAAAGCAGATGCATGCTGTTATTTGTTTTTTACATGTGAGTGTATTTTTAACCCTTTATTGTTTTTATTAAAGTCTAAACTTAGATAGTGGTGCCCTGTCTCATCTTTTACTGTGCTTTAACAAGCCTACTGTCATCTAGTTAGGATTTACATCAGGGGTCTCAAACTGGTGGCCCTCCAGCTTATGCGAAACTACAAGTCCCATGAGGCATTGCAAGGCTGACCGTTACAAGCATGACTCCCACAGGCAGAGGCATGATAGGACTTGTAGTTCCGCAACAGCTGGAGGGCCGCCAGTTTGAGATCCCAGATTTACATCAACATTATTGAATTTTGAGCCTCTCTAGCCAATAAATTTATTCTAAGCTATTGTGTTAAAGTGGAACAAAAGTCTCAGTTAAAAAAACTGAGCAGGCAGGCACTTTGTTGCAGAACAGGGCGTGCTGGACCCCACTGTGAGCTGGAGCATATGGGGATGCTGGTGGTTCCAGCACTTCCTGATGAGCGCTTTTAACACTTGCTGTAAGTTGTCTACTTGTTGCCTCTGAATAAATCACCTAATGTTACACTCAGAAGGCGCTGCTTTTCTCCTTTAATAAAATAAACCTACCTGCTTATTCAAAGCTTGCTTTGGAATGCGCAACTGCAACTCAATTTACATTCCGCCACAGATTCTGTGTACTGGGATGACTAAGTGGGAGTGACATCATCCTGCACTGGCCAGTAAAGACAGCCACAGCCTGGCACCTGTGTTTTGCAGTTCTATGTTTGAGGCCATTTAGGTGATCCACACTCATCAGCCACTACATATACTGTACATATGTATATTAGAGGTCGACCGATATGGGTTTTTCTCTGGCCAATGCCGATATTTAGAAATCGCGGTGGCCGATGGCCGATATACGATGCCGATTTTTTTTGGCCGATATGTTAGGCTGATTTTTTTTTTTTTTCCCCTTCATCTCATAAAATCTAAGAGTTAGACCCCTTTCACACTGGGGCATTTTTCAGGCGCTCTTGGGCTAAAAATAGCACTGTAAAGTGCCTGCAAAACGGCTCCCCTGCAGTCTCAGTGTGAAAGCCCGAGTGCTTTCACACTGAGGCGATGCGCTGGCAGGATGTTAAAAAAAAGTCCTGCAAGCAGCATCTTTGAAGCGGTGTATAGCGCTGCTCCACCACTCCTACCCATTGAAATGAATGCGCACCGCTGCCGAAGCGCCTGCAAAGCGTTTCGTCAGCGGTGCATTTAACCCCTTCCTCGGCCGCTAGCTGGGTTATAAGCACCCCGCTAGCAGCCAAATGGCGCCACTAAAATGACAAGAAAGCGCCGCTAAAACTAGCAGCGTTTTACCGTCAATGCATGACCGCTCCAGTGTGAAAGCAACCTTAAGTAATAAGTGATACAGAATTTTTTTTACATTTAAACATTTATTAAACAAAACAAACCTTCAATCAGATCACTTGTATGTATAATTTAGATTTTTAAAAAAAACCTATATCTTAAATATTGAATACACAAAAACAGGTACTGTATTTATTGGCTTATAACACTCACTTTTTCACCATGAAAATTGGGTGCAAATAGTGTGTGCGTCTTATATGCCAATACTTCAATTTTAGCTGCCTCGGAGGGGACAGGGAGGGGGGCGGGACGAGCGCCATCAGATTAAATATTGTGAGAATCTCCTGCTTACTTGGCGGCCTCTGTAATAGGAAGCTGCTGCATTGATGGCAATGGTGAGGTTGCTGTATTGATGACAACGGTGAGGCTGCTGCATTGATGGCAGTGGTGAGGCTGCTGCATTGATGGCACTTGTGAGGCTGCAGATGGGCATTAATCAGGCTGCATTGATGGCAATGGTGAGGCTGCAGATGGGCACTGACCCTTATGTTGCTTAAATATTAAATCCTTATTACATTTTACTTTTTTTCCTGAAACTTCCCTCTTAAAATTAATGTGCGTGTTATACACCTATGCGTGTTATACGCCGATAAATACGGTAATCAAAACTTTTGGACGAAAAAATGGGCTAACTTTACTGCATAGTTTTTTATTTCATTAGTGTATTTAAAAAAAAAAAAAAATTGTGTGAAGACCGCTGCGCAAATACCGTGTGACATAAAATATTGCAACAACTGCTATTTTATTCCCTAGGGTCTCTGCTAAAAAAAATATAAATAATGTTTGGGGGTTCTAAGTGATTTTCTAGCAGAAAATACAGGATTTTTACTTGTAAGCAACAAGTGTCAGAAAAGATTTAGTCTTTAAATGGTTAAACTGAGAGCTTCTACACACAGAGTTCAGCTCATTGATAAGTGTAAACATTGTATCTCTTCAGGTTCTTTTATTAGACTTGGCAGGCTGCCCAGAGAGGAGAGAAGTGCTTCACAGAAGACTTAAAGGGGTTGTAAAGGTAAAAATTTTTTCACCTTAATGCATTCTATGCATTAAGGTGAAAAAACTTTTGACAGTACCGCCGCCCCCAGGCCCCCCGTTTTACTTACCTGACGCCTCGAATCTTCGCTCCTCGTCCTCGTCAGCTTCATTGCAGCTCAGCCTGGTCACTGATTGGCTGCAGTGGATGGATTGAAAGCAGCGCAGCCATTGGCTCGCGCTGCTGTCAATCACATCCGATGACGCGGCGCGCCGGGGGGCGGGGCCGAGTGATACAGCGAGCGGCTATAGCCGCCGGCTGTATCACGGGAGCGCGCCCGCAAGCACTCACCACCGTGCGAGGGAGCTCGCATGAAGGTGGTAAATGCTTGCGGGGAGGAGCTGAAACAGCCGCCGAGGGACCCCAGAAGACCAGGTTCGGGGCCACTCTGTGCAGAACGAGCTGCACAGTGAAGGTAAGTATAACATGTTTGTTATTTTTAAAAAAAAAAAAAAATAACTTTACAACCCCTTTCAGGCAACTTGCATTGACTTCTATTACAGATGCCAATTAAATAAAAAACGCCAAATATCGTCGGCCGACCTCTAATGTACATTGGTCCAAGCTGGGTCAATGTAGCAATGTAAAAATATAACATGCCTGCAAATTTATCTTAAAACCACATAAAGCTCATCTTTTATAACAAACAGGTTTTTCTGCAATAATACATACGCTCAAAGATAAAAAAGGGAAATGCTCACTTTTTCCATGTGTATTTCTCCATAAGCAAATTTGGGTGTTGTTGGTGGAATAGGACCTTCAGGGATCTTCTTATACTGAAAGAAATAAAATGAAAATGATTAATTAGGGCTACTTAAACTGCAACTCATTTAGTAACATTGGGCAAGGTACTGTAGCAATTGCTGCCCACAGACATCCCACCATAATCAGGCAGGTCACATGACAAGAACATATGGATGGTTGCTTCCCCAAGTCACTGGTCAGTTTTTAGGGGCAACAAATTATTCACACTGTCCCATTCCCAAGATAAGTGGCCCGACAGTGTCTGTCTGCATATTTCACTTAATGTTCCCTCCATTTACTTACACGTGCATGTTAGCCCTGCCCTGTTTGTGGATCCATTAAGGCAGGGGTCCCCAACACCTGGGCCATGGACGGGGGCCAGGCCGTGCAGCAGGCGAGCAAGCAAGCATAACCTATACTGCCACCCTCCTACCACCAGAGGGCGCCCTCTCCCTTTCCTCCAGTACCACAACTCCCTTCCCTCTCTGTGATCACCTTACCTACAGAAATGAAGGGAGAGAAGGGAGAGAAGGGGGAGAAGCCTTTCCCGCCCGGAGGTGACAGGCTGCATACGCAAAAGAGGCGACAAGCTACACACCACTAGGATGTGACAGGCTGCACACCAACACCCCCCCCCCCCCCCCCAGGTGACAGGTGGCACTCACACTCACCACCCCAGCCCCCTAAATCCCCCCAAGAGATGACAGGCAGCACACACCACCACCTCACCCTCCTCGCCCCGAGATAACAGGTGGCACTCACACAAGGGAGGTGATAGGCAGCACAGGCGCGCACACACACAATCACCCTAGCTCCCTCCCCTGACCCAACCTAAAAACCGCATCCAATTCGCAATAGTGTGAACCCAGCCTAATAGAAGGCAGTAATAGAAGTATCTATACACGGCAGTGGCTTATGAAAAAATTATCTTCTGCCTGGTCTGTGAAGTCCCCAAGTCAGACATGTCTAGTCTACATCCCCCAATGTAATGTAGGAAACCAAAACCTATTGAAAGGATAGTGTTGTGAGATGAGGGTATTTAATAAAGAACTTAGCTAGTGTTAGTACTAGTGTTTCTTTATATACCTTGGTTACGCTCTATCTACTGCCCTTAAAGTTACATAGGGGGTTCCTTCTTTTTTGGTAAATTGTGAGATGAGGGTGGCATATCTAAACTGTTAATCTAAACTGTTACTTTGGTCTTGGGACTTTCCATTGTGTACAAGGTTATGTCAGCTCATTCTATATTTAGCACAGACAAGTTACTGTTAAATAAAGCATAACATATTTCTTAAAGAAAACAAATTCTCTTATTTAAGAGGAAAGAGATCAGAGAATAGTAAAAAAAAAAATTTAAAAATTATACAGTATATAAATGAGTTTAGGATTACAGACTTTACCAGCAAAAAACATGCCAGAGGATTTGGCACACAAATTGAAGAACGATAATTCAAGTCAATGTTTAAATAAGTGGTTTTAAATCAAATAAATGGAGCTAATAACAAAGACATAAAAGTGCATAAAACCAAAAAATACCTTTTTTATAACCTCTCGAATGGCAAAATATTTATCGGTCAGATCTCCAGCTTCAGATAATGGTGCATCATAATCGTAGCTTGTGGGTTGCGGTTCATATGGCGTGTTTGCTCCTATAAGCAATAAAGCATTCAACGTAAACACCAAAAAAGCTGGGTAGAAAGGTTTCTGCGACCCACAGATTTGGCACTTAACTAAAATCTGAATAGGTACCTTCTAATGCACAAATTGGTTTAAATGAGCATTACTTTTCTTTGAGGTAATATTATACAAAACTGCAGTGGTGTTGTTTATAGTTTTAATTAACAAGAGGGCGCCTCTGGGGTCACTTCAGCCAGTCTACATCTTTTTAATAGCAATGTGCAGGTTTTTAAAGCTGGCCATACATATACAGGTGAATCTCATAAAATTAGCATATCATCAAAAAGTTTCTTTATTTCAGTAATTCAATTCAAAAAGTGAAACTCATATTTTATATACAGTCAGGTCCATAAGTATTGGGACATCGACACAATTCTAATCTTTTTAGCTCTATACACAACCATAATGGATTTGAAATGAAACTGACAAGATGTGCTTTAACTGCAGACTTTCAGCTTTAATTTGAGGGTATTTACATCCAAATCAGGGGAACGGTGTAGGAATTACAACAGTTTGTATATGTGCCTCCCACTTTTTAAGGGACCAAAAGTAATGGGACAATTGGCTGCTCAGCTGTTCCATGGCCAGGTGTGTGTTATTCCCTCATTATCCCATTTACAAGGAGCAGATAAAAGGTCCAGAGTTCATTTCAAGTGTGCTATTTGCATTTGGAATCTGTTGCTGTCAACTCTCAATATGAGATCCAAAGAGCTGTCACTATCAGTGAAGCAAGCCATCATTAGGCTGAAAAAACAAAACAAACCCATCAGAGAGATAGCAAAAACATTAGGTGTGGCCAAATCAACTGTTTGGAACATTCTTAAAAAGAAAGAATGCACCAATGAGCTCAGCAACACCAAAAGACTGGAAGACCACGGAAAACAACTGTGGTGGATGACCGAAGAATTCTTTCCCTGGTGAAGAAAACACCCTTCACAACAGTTGGCCAGATCAAGAACACTCTCCAGGAGGTAGGTGTATGTGTGTCAAAGTCAACAATCAAGAGAAGACTTCACCAGAGTGAATACAGAGGGTTCACCACAAGATGTAAACCATTGGTGAGCCTCAAAAACAGGAAGGCCAGATTAGAGTTTGCCAAACAACATCAAAAAAGCCTTCACAGTTCTGGAACAACATACTATGGACAGATGAGACCAAGATCAACTTGTACCAGAGTGATGGGAAGAGAAGAGTATGGAGAAGGAAAGGAACTGCTCATGATCTAAAGCATACCACCTCATCAGTGAAGCGTGGTGGTGGTATTGTCATGGCGTGGGCATGTATGGCTGCCAATGGAACTGGTTCTCTTGTATTTATTGATGATGTGACTGCTGACAAAAGCAGCAGGATGAATTCTGAAGTGTTTCGGGCAATATTATCTGCTCATATTCAGCAAAATGCTTCAGAGCTCATTGGACGGCGCTTTCACAGTGAAGATGGACAATGACACAAAGCATACTGCGAAAGCAACCAAAGAGTTTAAGGGAAAGAAGCGGAATGTTATGCAATGGCCAAGTCAATCACCTGACCTGAATTCAACTGAGCATGCATTTCACTTGCTGAAGACAAAACTAAAGGGAAAATGCCCCAAGAACAAGCAGGAACTGAAGACAGTTGCAATAGAGGCCTGGCAGAGCATCACCAGGCATGAAACCCAGCGTCTGGTGATGTCTATGCATTCCAGACTTCAGGCTGTAATTGACTGCAAAGGATTGGTAAACAAGTATTAAAAAGTGAAAGTTTGATGGATGATTGTTAATCTGTCCCATTACTTTTGGTCCCTTAAAAAGCGGGAGGCACATATGCAAACTGTTGTAATTCCTACACCGTTCACCTGATTTGGATGTAAATACCCTCAGATTAAAGCTGAAAGTCTGCAGTTAAAGCACATCTTGTTCATTTCAAATCCATTGTGGTGGTGTATAGAGCCAAAAAGATTAGAATTGTGTCGATATCCCAATATTTATGGACCTGACTGTAGATGTGTTACACACAGAGTGATATATTTCTAGCACTTCTTTCTTTTAATTTGGATGATTATGGCTTACAGCTAGTGAAAAACCAAAATTCAGTATCTCAGTATCCAATAAAAATTAATGCGGCATGGCGTGGAGGCAATCGGCCTGTGGCACTGCTGAGGTGTTATGAAAGCCCAGGTTTGATAGCTGCCTTCAGCTCATCTGCATTGTTGGGTCCAATGTCTCATCTTCCTCTTGAGAATACCCCACAGACTTTCTATGGGGTTTAAATTAGGCAAGTTTGCAGGTCAATCAAACACAGTGATACCATGATCATTAAACCAGGTATTGGTACTTTCGGCAGTGTGGGCAGGTGCCGAGTCCTGCTGGAAAATAAAATCAGCATCTCCATAAAGCTGGTCAGCAGAAGGAAGCATGAAGTGCTCTAGAATTTCCTGGTAGAATTGGACTTGATAAAACAGTGGACCAACACCAGCAGATGACATGGCTCCCCAAATCATCACTGACTGTGGAAACTTCACACTGGACCTCATGCAACTTGGATACTGTACCTCCCCACTCTTCCTCTAGACTCTGGGACCTTGATTTACAAATGAAATGCAAAATTTTCCACAGTCAGTGATGATTTGGGGAACCATGTCATCTGCTGGTGTTGGTTGCTCCAATCTGCTGACCAGCTTTATGAAGATGCTGATTTCATTTTCCAGCAAGGCCTGGCACCTGCCCACACTGCCAAAAGTATCAAATACCTGGTTAATGATCATGGTATCACTGTGCTTGATTGGCCAGGAAACTCACCTGACTTAAACCCCATAGAGAATCTGTGGGGTATTGTCAAGAGGAAGATGAGAGACACTAGACCCAACAATGCAGACGAGCTGAAGGCTGCTATCAAAGAAACCTGGGCTTCCATAGCACCTCAGCAGTGCCACAGGCTGATTGCCTCCATTCCATGCTGCACTGATGCAGTAGTTCATTCAAAAAGGAGCCCCAACCAAGTATTGAGTGCATACAATACTGTACATGGACATACTTTTCAGTAAGCCAACATTTCTGTATTCAAAATCCTTTTTTATTTTTTTATTTTATTTTTTTATTTTTTATGTAATATTCACATTTACTGAGATACTGAATTTTGAGTTCTCACTAGCTGTAAGCCATAATCATCAAAATTAAAAGAAAGGAAAGCTTGAAATCTATCACTCTGTGTTTAACGCATCTATATAAAATATAGGAGATTCACTTTTTGAATTACTAAAATAAACTTTTTTTTGAATTTTTGTATTCAAATTTTATGAGATGCACATACATACTATTATATATATATATATATATATATATATATATATATATATATATATATATATATATATATATATATATATATATATATATATACATACATACATACACATATACATACATACACACACACACACACTTGTCTTTGTACTCCTCACCTGGTAGTCGCCACACATGCTTGACACCATTTTAACCAAATAAGTTTATCTTGGTCTCATCAGACCACAGGACATGGTCCCAGTAATCCATATTCTTAGTCTGCTTGGCTTCAGCAAACTGTCTGCGTGCCTTCTTGTGTATCACCTTTAGAAGAGGCTTTCTTCTGGAACGACAGACATGCAGACCAATTTGATGCAGTGTGAGGCATATGGTCTGAGCCCGGACAGGCTGACCCCCCCACCCCTTCAACCTCTGCAGCAATGCTGGCAGCACTCATACGTCTATTTTCCAAAGGCAACCTCTGGATATGACACTGAGCATGTGCACTCAACTTTTGGTCGACCATGGCAAGGCCTGTTCTGAGTGGAACCTGACCTGTTAAACCGCTGTATGGTCTTGGCCACTGTGCTGCAGCTCAGTTTCTGGGTAATGGCTATCTTATTATAGCCTAGGCCATCTTTATGTAGAGCAACAATTCTTTTTTTCAGATCCTTAGAGAGTTCTTTGCCATGTTGAACTTTCAGTGACCAGTATGAGAGAGTGATAACACCAAATTGAACACACCTGCTCCCCATTCGCACCAGAGAACTTGTAACACTAACAAGTCACATGACACCGAGGAGGGAAAATTACTACTTGGGCCCAATTTGGACATTTTTACTTAGGGGTGTACTCACTTTTGTTGCTAGCGGTTTAGACATTAATGGCTGTGCGTTGAGTTATTTTGAGGGGACAGCAAATTTACACTGTTATACAAGCTGTACACTCACTACTCCACATTGTAGCAAAGTGTAATTTCTTCTGTGTTGTCACATGAAAGGATATAATAAAATATATACAAAAATGTGAGGGGTGTACTCACTTTTGCTATATACTGTAATATAAAAGCGGTAAAAATGTGAACAAACCAATACAATATCATCAATAATGAGTGCACAAACCTAAATGGATGTTCTGGCATTATGTATATGTGCAGTCACTCTTGGTAATATATTGAATCATTCACATTTTTATCACTTATGTAGTGTATCATGTTACACGTTTGTTTGCCATTTGTTTGCCATTAAATAATGTAATGGCATTAAATAATTTTGTTTGCTGTTTGTTTGCCATTAAATAATTTTGTCCCTACCTCACCCTGTAGCTAGGGGATGCTCTATATAGTTAGTCCCACCCTCCTTCATGCTGGATGTGTCACTGGTCCCCTTTCAAAAAGGAAGGATCCTATACTGATGTGTAAGGCATTTTGGTCCACATAGATAAAAAGCCTGGCAGACTATACAATGGTCAACAACAGAACTCCTTCTACAGGTCCTGTGCCTCTCTGTGCAGCCGTAGCACCCCCTTGTCTTTGCTTCCCCTGAGCTGACTCCAGCCCTTCTTTGGTTCTTCTCCAGATCCTGCACTGCTTCCTAGCTTTCCTCCAGCTTCTTCCCCGCAGCAGCACAAGGTAAGGGGTGTGCAATGTGATGTAGGGGAGGGTGGGGGACACTTAACTTCTGATGGTAGGGGGCTCTTGACATCTGATGTAATGGTGGGGGTGAGGCGCTCTGGACAGCTTAGTCTTACAGATACAACTGGCCCTTTAAAAAGGCAACAATAATGCTGATATGGGCCTTGATAAAATGGAGTTTGATACCCCTGTGCATGTGTACTACTTTATGCTAATAGAGGTGCACAGCTGCCTTCACTCATTCATGTCTAGAGCCAGTTTTACGCAGCTCCAGGACATCCTGGGCACCAAAAATATACAGCTCTGTTTATGCTGCATGGACAAATGCACCCATGTGCATGTAGTCGAATTAGCTTAAACAGTAAATAAATGTCTTCGAGGTTTATAAAGTGCTCCCCAATGTCTAGCATGGCAGAGCCAATATACATGCTGCCTGTGTAAAGCAACGGGGCAAGCTGTCTCAGCCTATTTCCTATATTTTATAAACGTTTACTGTACAAAGTAAGGTCCGTTGACATGGACCATAGGGTGAGTACATGGATTGAAAACTGGCTACAAGGGCAAGTTCAGAGGGTGGTGATAAATGGGGAGTACTCGGAATGGTCCGGGGGGGGGGGGGGGAATAAGGTCCCCCAGGGTTCTGTCCTGGGACCGATCCTATTTGATTTATTCGTAAACGAACTGGAGAATGGGATAAACAGCTCAATCTCTCTATTTGCGGAAGACACCAAGCTAAGCAGGGAAATAACTTCTCCACAGGATGTGAAAACTTTGCAAGAAGATCTGAATTAATGGGGTGGGCAACTACATGGAAAATAAGGTTTAATGTAGAAAAGTGTAAAATAATGCATTTGGGTTGCAAAAATATGAATGCAATCTACTCACTAGGGGGTAGAGCCTCTGGGGAAATCTAGGCTGGAAAAGGACCTAGGGTTCCTAGTAGATGATAGGCTCAGCAATGGCATGCAATACCAAGCTGCTGCAAGCAAAGCAAACATAATATTGGCATGCATTAAAAAGGGGATTAACTCCTCAGGAAGGATGTGCTGGAACTGGAGAGGGTCCAGAGAAGGGCAACAAAACTAATAAAGGGACTGGAGGACCCTAGTTAATAGGATAGGTTACGAGCACTGAACCTTATTCTCTCTGGAGAAGAGACGCTTAAAAGGGGGTATGATTTTAATGTACAAATACTGTACTGATGACCCCACAATAGGGCTAAAGCTTTTCCCGCGAAAGAGAATTTGATAAGACACGCGTCCATTCACTAAAATTAGAAAACGGTTTAACCCTAAACTGCGTAGAGGGTTCTTGACTGTAGGAGCGGTAAGGATGTAGAATTCTCTTCCACAGGCAGTGGTTTCAGTGGGGAGTATCGATAATTTCAAAAAATTATTTGGTAGGCGCCTGAACGACCACAACATACAGGGATATACAATGTAATACTGACATAAAATCACAAACATAGGTTGGACTTGATTAACTTGTGTATTTTTCAACCTTGCCTACTATGTAACTATGTATAGCATTCCGATCAAGACTAGGAATGCGAGTCCACCCACAATGGGCATTCTTTAGAAAATTACAAGTAGGCAGGTACAACACTGATCAATCTGCACAAGAGAAGAAAGCATTAGTGAGCTGTCTTTTTAAACTGTTAAATGCTGTATACAGGGAATCCTATAACAAGTTTGAGGTTGCAATCCTAGACACAGCCTTACGCAAGACAATACATCTCCTGTGTAAGCAGTGCACTTGTAAACACTTACAAATAGGGCCATTTGTGATTAGATGTCAGAGACTCAGCATGTCGGGCTGATCATTCGCAGGTAATCGCTCCATTGTTTTCACCTACTTCCGCCCGCAGCTAATTGCAGGGAACCACCACTGGATCACCTGCACCCAATCCAAAACGGCCCCATTCATAAGTGTGAATGAGGCCTTAGGTTGTAACATGCAAAGTGAACTGATTATTGTACATGTTATAAACAAAATGGATTTTCCCCATTACTTACTTTTCATCTATCTAGCTAATGTCCATAAATCTCATCTCATCAGTACAAAAACTGGGACCATTAAAAGTTTCTGTATACAAGGCCCTATTCCATTTATTGAATAGATCTTAACAATGATATGAGCAAAAGCAATTACATGATCCAAACAATATGTACTGACATGAACGATATAAAAACTTCTGTCTACCTGCCTATCCAATTTATATCCCATTACCCGCAATTTACCAATTTCCAACAATTACAACTATTATAGAACAATTCAAACACTTGCTTTATGTTCCCAAAACAAGACAAATATTTTAGCACAATTTTGAAAAAGCTTTACCATTCCAGTAGCCAAAATTGGTTCCACCTATAAACATATACCTGATGGACAAAGAAGAAAGTATTTAAATTTCAAATAGACTGTAGTGCACATACATTATTGTTGATTCTTAGTCCAACTCACATATTGACATTTGCTCCATGATCAAGAATTTCAGTTAATGTTTTGACTATGCGATCTGTTGCCACAACAGAATGTGGTTCTCCCCAGTGATCCAGCCAGCCAGTATAAAATTCGGAATTTACCTATAAAAAAGAAGAAGAAAAAAAAAAAAAAAAAAGGATTTGCAAATTAATAAAATACAGCAAAAACACTGTAAAATATAGTCTTTTTTTTTTTTTTTTTTATTTGAAGACTCCTACTGTTTGCATCTGTTACACAGATACAAGCACAGAAAAGGGGGAGGGGGTTAAGAAGAGAAAGGAAATGAGAGGCGCAAAACAGGGGGGTGGGGAGAGAGGCAAGGCAGGGGAAAGGGAGGGGGGGGTGTCTGGTGGTAGAGTCTGTTAGAGAATAGGAAGTGAGTGGTGTATGTGGTACAGAAGGAAGTAGTGGTAGGCTAGAAGACATATAAAAACCTGACCTCGAGTTTGTAGGTGTTTGTTTGGCCCACCGTAGACCAGCCCACACACCCTAGCGGCACTGATCATATTTATGGCCAGTTACAAAGTATTGTTGTTTGGGGTGAGATGTATAGTGCAGAAGATATTGATTTGGTGTTAAGTCCAGGGTATAAAAATAGAGACTGAATTTTTTTTTTTTTCTTTATCCACTTAGAATTTATCTATAAGAACTGAAAAGTTAAGAAAGATACAGGAGGCATGGGGTCACCTAACCAGATATCTAGAGTTTGGAAAGAGTTGTCTGGTCTGACAAACCTTATTTTCATGCACATTAGCATGTACAACATGTCAGAATTTAGCATACACAGCATGAATTCATGGACCAAGGATATTTTCTAGGCTGCAAGTTATGGTATACTGGTGCAAGGAATATTTTCTTTCGGCATAGAAGGCCCCTTATGCCAACAATGGCATCTTTTTAATGCCACAGTATATTTTTGTATTACTGATCACATTAATTTATATACTGCCATAGTCTATCCAGAAATAAATGGCTTTTTCCTACCAGTTAATGTACAATGCATGATCCCAAACTGGATGTACCATCTCTAGCTAGTTCCACAAATAAGACAGTGACTTCAATGAGCTCCAAAATTTGTCTTTGTACTTTCCATTTCCTCATCTCATAACTAGATCAAAGCAAATGACACAAGAAGATAAAGTATCATGCAAAAATGGGAAGTCATATGACTAATGCTTCTTGTTTCATACAAGTTGTTGTTTAAAAGATTGCTGACGCACTCGTATTAGGATGTAGTGTTGTTTAAATGTATCATTTGCCATGAATAAGGCTCCATGCACACTGGGTTTAAAAAAATGCAAGTTTCTTTGGCAATAAAAAAATCCCCATATAGAGAGCTTTCTTTTTTTTTTTTTTACACATGTTTAGGAGCTTTTAACGTTTTCTCTGCCAGAAAGCTCCAATCAAAAAAACAAACCAGAGGGTTTTTTTTGTTCTGCCTCTAAACACTGAGCTCAAAATATGCCTATAAAACATCCTAATATGCATAGACACATAGGATAACATTGAGCTTCTTCTACGTGCAAAAATCAAAACTCCTGTAGAAGCAGCAATTTTTAAGCCTGTGTGCATGGACCCCAAGAGTGGGAAAGGGTTAGAACACCTGTCAGGTTTTTCTGCTGACAGAGTTTCTGTTAAATATATTTTCCATTCTGAGGACAACTAGACAGGAAGTGAGAGAAAATCTGCAACAGGGAAACCAATGACAATAAAAAGCTGATGGAGGTTCTAGCATTTCCCTACTTCACTTAAAACAAACATTACTTCTGTCTGTGTTGCTGTTGGACAGATTCTGTCACTTTCTATCAGATGAAAATATTGTCTGAGGGACAGCAAATAAGGGAAAATCTATCTAACAGTCCCCCGAAGAGCAGTACGACCCAACAGGTGTTCTCATCATTTCCCTTTCTATCCAGGACTAAAAAAAGCATTGGCTATAGATACGCTTTATGGTTATAGTTTTAAGGCAGCTGCATAGTTTTTTTTTTCAAAAGGCAGTTCTAGTCATTTATTTCCCTCATCTATGTTACACATTAGTTCAAATAATTCAGGCTTTACTAAAAGCAAAGCAACTGCTGTTGCTCCTAAAACTATACATTGTACAGTACCAGCAGAGTTGACCATGGAGACAGATAAAGTCAGATACAATTGACAAATAACAGCCAGAATCACACACTAATAAATAGCAGGTGAGTCGGCGCTTCACTGACAAACTAATAGCCTGGGCGGCAGCGGTCACGATGAACTGGATGGCAGCTGCGGGCACAAGCCGGGAGCCGCTGTGGGGAAAGCCGGGGGCATCCTAGGCTCTCACACACGCCACTGGTGATAGATCTAAAAAAGGCAAGCAGAATAAGGGGGGGGGGGCGGGCCACAGCGCGTTTCCGAGGCCCCATCTCCTTCGATTTTATGATACTTTGAGTGCAGAATCTTATTTTAATTATTTAGCATCGTTATTGCTAGTTTTATGTGGTTACAGTCTGTAAGTATGCATATGTTTTACATGCATTTCTTGCATCCGTATATTTTGAGTTTGAGTTTTATACACATCTATCATTAATATCATTTTAATTACAGGCTTTAAGAGTCTTCGCACACATATTCATACATATATACATATGTAAAAATAACTTTTCAATTTAGGTTTACACATAAATTATGAACAAAGATTTTATAATATATATTGTTTGTGCTTAAAGCGGAGTTCCACACAAAAATGGAACTTCCGCTTTTCGGAACCCTCCCCCCCTCCGGTGTCACATTTGGCACCTTTCAGGGGGGAGGGGGGTGCAGATACCTGTCTAAGACAGGTATTTGCACCCACTTCCGGCATAGACTCCCATGGGAGTCTACGCCTCTTCCCGTCCCCACCACGCTGTCTCCTGGGAACACACAGCTCCCAGGAGAGAGCTCTCATACTGCCCATTAGTACTCTAAATAACAGGACATCTGGATCCATCTATTTGTCTCCGATTGGCCACTGGCATAGTCGCCTCTGCCCATTCTTGATTGGCTCTTTTTCAATCCCTATGACCGTATAAATGTCCTTTTCCATGTGTGGGGCAGGTTAGCCTGATGAAGGAGGTTGGGCCTTGGAAACGCATTGCAGCCCTCCCCTTTCTCATTCTGCCTGCCTGTAGATCCATCGCCAGTGGAGTGTGCGAAAGCCCAGGACACTGCCGGCTTTCCCCATGGCGGGTCCCAGCTTATGTCTGCAGCTGCCCTCCAGTCCATCGAGACCGCTGCCTTCCAGCTGAGCACGCCACACCAGCCCTGTAGATAGCTCACAGCAGTTTTACATGCAAGTGACACTAAATAAATTGTATTATTTTTGCTCATACTGATCTGGCCCTCTCTTATCGTTTTACAACTGACAAATAAACTGACTTCTAAAGTGGCTCTCAAGAAAATAAATCTACTTTAAAAAGAGTATGTAAACCCAACATTTCATACCATGTACTTGTATGGAAAAGTATCCTGTTCTCTTTGTATTGCTTCTTTTGTATGAAATCCCTGGTGTTCCTGCCAGTCCCTCTGCTTTCCTATTAAAAACTGACCACACTGGGGTAGATTTACTAAAACTGGAGAGTGCAAAATCTGATGAAGCTGTGCATGGTGGTAAATCAGTTTCTAACTTCAATTAAAGCTTTGACAACAAACCCCAGAAGCTGATTGGTTTCTATGCAGAGCTGCATCAGATTTTGCACTCTAGTTTTAATAAATCAGCTCCACTGTGATCAGTTCTCGAGCTATGCTGGGAACTCTGTGTGCTTTCCTCCAATAATCAAACTTGCCCAGACACCCCCTCTGCACAGCCATTTACTGGGAAGCTCTGTGCACTGTTTTCATCTCCACCCCCCAGTTCTTATGCAGCTGAGAACAGAGGGATTACTAATAAAAATGGGGAAAAGGCATTTAACCACTTGACAACTGGGCACTTAAACCCCCTTCCTAACCAGACCAATTTTCAGCTTTCGGTGCTCTCACATTTTGAATGACAATTAGTCATGCAACACTATTCCCATATGAAATTTTTGTCCTTTTTTTCACACAAATAGAGCTTTCTTTTGGTGGTATTTAATCACCGTTGGGTTTTTTATTTTTTCGCTATAAAAGAAAAAAGACTGAAAATTCGGTAAAAAAATGAAATTTTCTTTGTTTCTGTTATAAAATTTAGCAAATTTGTAATTTTTCTTCGTAAATTTTGGCCACAATTTATACTGCTACATATCTTTGGTAAAAATAAGTACAAATCGGTGTATATTATTTGGTCTTTGTGAAAGTTATAGAGTCCAAAAGCTATGGTGCCAATATCTGAAAATTGATCACCTGAATTACTGACGGCCTATCTATATTCTTGAGACCCTAACATGCCAGAAAAGTACAAATACCCCCCAAATGACCCCTTTTTGGAAAGAAGACATTCCAAGGTATTTAGTAAGAGGCATGGTGAGTTTTTTGAAGTTGTCATTTTTTCCCACAATTCTTTGCAAAATCGAGATTTTTTTTTTTTTTCACAAAAAATGTCATATTAGCAGGTACACATTCTGCTATTACTCCTGATTATGGCGATACCACATGTGTGAGACTTTTACACAGAGTGGCCACATTTTGAGGCCCAACATGCAGGGAGCACCTCCAGGCGTTCTGGAGCACCCAGGCCAATTCTGACATTTCTCTCCTACATGTAAAAATCATAATTTATTTGCTAGAAAATTACATAGAACCCCAAAACATTATATATGTTTTTTTTAGCAAAGACCCTAGAGAATACAATGGCGGTTGTTGCAACTTTTAATCTCGCAATTTTTGAACGCTTTTTTTTGGGAAAAAAATAGTTTTGTGCTTAAAAAAAAAAAAAAAAAAACAAAACAGTAAAGTTGGCCCAATGTTTTTGCATAATGTGAAAGATGAAGTTACACCGAGTAAATAGATACCTAACATGTCACCCTTCAAAATTTCACATGCTCATGGAATGGCGCCAAACTTCGCTACTTAAAAATCCCCATAGGCGACGCTTTAAAATTTTTTACTGGTTACATGTTTTGAGTTACAGAGGAGGTCTAGGGCCAAAATGATTGCTCTCGCTCTAACGTTCGCACCAATACCTCACATGTGCGGTTTAAACACCGTTTTCATATGTGGGCGGGACCTACGTGTGCATTCGCTTCTGCATGTGAGCACACGGACAAGGGCGCTTTAAAAAATGTTTTTTTCTTTCTATTGTTCATTTTACTTTATTTATTTTAGTTTGACACTTTTTTCCAAAAAAAATTTTATCACTTTTATTCCTATTACAAGGAATGTAAACATCCCTTGTAATAGGAATATGGCATGACAGGTCCTCTTTACAGTGAGATATGGGGTCAATAAGACCCCACATCTCACCTCTAGGCTGGGAAGCCTGAAATAAAAAAAATTAAAAAAAGATCCTGGCTTCGATCGTAGCGGTGAGTCGGTAGAAGCACCGGAGGGCGGCAGGAAGGGGAAGGTCCCCTCACGCCTCCCATAAGAACGATCAAGCAGTGGAACAGCCGCTATGATTGTTCCTATGGTGTAGGGAATCGCCGGCTGAAAAAGCTGATATCTGAATGATGCCTGTAGGTGCAGGCATTATTCAGATATCCCCACACAAAGTCAAGGACGTCGTATGATGGCCGGCGGGCAGGAAGTGGTTAAAACACATTTTTTTTTTAACACAAAGTTGTCCATTTATACAATATTTCTAACACATAACATGTACATACCAAAAATGACACCCCAAAATAGATTCTCCTACTCCTCCTGAGTACGGCGATACCACATGTGTGAGACTTCCACAGCCTGGCCACATACAGAGGCCGAGTACAGCTAAGTATGGCCGAGCATGGCTACGCATGGCCGGGTATGGCTGGGCATGGCTGGGTATGGCTGCGCATGGCAGGGTATCGCCGAGTATGACTGGGTATGGCTGGGTATTGCAGAGTATGGCTGGGTATTGCAGCGTATGACTGGGTATGACTGGGTATTGCAGAGTAGTGCAGGGTATTGTGGAGTATTGCAGGGTATTGCGGGGTTTGCAGAGTATTGCGGGGTGTTGCAGAGTATTGCAGAGTATTGCGGGGTGTTACGGGGTGTTACGGGGTGTTACGGGGTGTTGCAGAGTAGTGCAGAGTATTGCAGGGTGTTGCAGAGTATTGCGGGGTGTTGCGGAGTAGTGCGGAGTATTGCAGGGTGTTGCGGAGTAGTGCAGAGTATTGCAGGGTGTTGCAGGGTGTTGCGGAGTAGTGCAGAGTATTGCAGGGTGTTGCGGAGTAGTGCAGAGTAGTGCAGAGTATTGCAGGGTGTTGCGGAGTAGTGCAGAGTATTGCGGGGTGTTGCAGGGTATTGAAGAGTATTGCTGGGTATTGCAGAGTATTGTGGGGTGTTGTGGAGTAGTGCAGAGTATTGCGGGGTATTGCAGAGTATTGTGGGGTATTGCAGAGTATTGTGGGGGTATTGCAGAGTATTGTGGGGTATTGCAGAGTATTATGGGGTATTGCAGAGTATTGCAGGGTATTGCAGAGTATTGTGGGGTGTTGCGGAGTAGTGCAGAGTAGTGCAGAGTATTGCAGAGTATTGTGGGGTATTGCAGAGTATTGCAGGGTATTATAGTATGAAGGGATGGCTGAGCATGGATGGATGGATGGCTGGATGTGACTGTATTTCTCACAGAGCAGCGTTGTGGGCACTACAGATGCAGCCCACAACGTTGCTACCATCCGATCCCTCCCCCGCTCCTCCCCCTCTGTCATTTGACGGAGCAATCACATGGTAAACGGCCGCGATTAGCAGCCGTTCACCGTTCACCGTGATGCGCCGGGGTCACGGAAGCACTGTAGCCGTCTTTCGGCTATGGCCCGGTCGGCATGTGGTTAAATAAAAAGAAAAAAAAATTATAATCTATACACAAAATGTTTTGCCTTTCATTTATATTTTAACCTCTTGCAACCAAATCATGTACCTGTACGTCATTTGGCTTCAAGTGGTTGTACCAGGGCTATGCCTGCAACTACAGGCATCACTCCGGTACTGTTGTTTTTAGAGCCCACGGTCGGCTTTCAAGTAATAACAAAAACCGATGCGGCTAAGAAGCCTCTCAGCTGTAAATACATGGAGATGGTTTACTCGACAGCCAATGGTGCAGATCCAAAAAAATTATATACATATACACACACACACTTTTAAGTGCAATAGAGGTGTTTGGGGTCTTTTAGACCCAGATCCCTCCACAAAGAGTATCTGTCACTGCCTATTACAGTCACAAGGGATGCTTACATTTCTTGTGACAGCGATAAAAGTTATCAGATTTTTTTTTTTTTTTTAAAGAAAACAGTGTTATAAAAAAATTTAAGGAAATTTTTTTTAACGTGCCCCATCCCTTCAAGCTCAGGTGCCAAAGAAAACTAATACGCAAGCCATAACTGCAAATGGACACAGTGTTCAAATCGCACATGTGAGGTAGCACTGCGATCATTGGAGCGAGTGCAATAATTCTAGCTCACGACCTTCTTTGTAACTCTAAACAGGTAATCATTAAAAAAAAATTTAAAGAATCGCCTTTAGAGATTTTTAAGCAACATTCTTTTTCGCCATTCCATGAGTGTGCGCAATTTTAAAGCATGAAATGTTAGGTATCCATTTACTCAGTGTAACATCATCTTTCAAATTATAGAAAAAAATTGGGCTAACTTTACTGTTTAGTTTTTTTTTATTCATTGAAATGTATTTTTTTTTTAAAGACAGCTGCGCAAATACAGTGTGACATAAAATATTGCAACGACAAAAAAAAAATATGTTTGGGGGTTCGAAGTAAACAATATTGATTTTAACTTGTAAACAAGTGTCAGAAATAGGCTTAGTCTTGAAGTGGTTAAATGGAATGCATTGTTTTACAAGGTGAGGGTTTACAATCACTAAATATCTCTGGCCTCATTTTGTGGGTAAAGTTTAAATCTTCAAAAAGGAGAACTAGATTATGAGATTCTTGTGTCTTCTTACCTGTGCATTTCCAAAAAAATGTAATCAATAGTCTAGAGAGGAAGAGATATTGATGAGCTAGAGTTGACTGCTTAAAGACAATCTTAGTCGTCTACTTAACGTGACATCACAGCGCCACATCTCTACCGCTTCCAATCATAGAATGTTTTCCAATCTTTGAGAAAATGCAAAACAATCTCTAAATGGCGCCTGTGTCGAGCAGCGAACCTCCTGTGTTCAAGATGCAGCAGGAGGCTGCTCGGTACAAGACACAGAAGCTAGTGGAGATCACTGTAGTGGCAGAATCTACTTAAATGGATTTCCAGCTTCCAATGGGATTCCACAGGTATAGTTTATGCATAGATGGACCAATGCAACTATGTAAAACTATCCATACCTGGAATTCTTCTTCAAAAACATCAAATCTGCAAAAATGTATGTAGCTGTTTATATGAAATGTATGAAAAGCCAAAACTTTTTCAATTTGGATAAAGTAAGGAAGGAATAAAACACCTGCCTGGTTATTTTTATGCAGTTTTTGTGTCATATAAAGAGACATTTCCCTTCACGTCCTGTCCCAGAGATGCAACAATAAATTAGGGGAAATCTCCCAAAGTGAGGGGATTTTGCATCCTAGACAGTTGTCCCATGAAAAAGGTGTGGTCATTGGAAGATATCCCCTTACCACTGGTTCTGAGGACAACTCTAAAATTTTGGATTTCTTTTTTTGAAGACCACAGTTACCAAAAAAGGGTTGAATCTCCCAAATGGAGACAATGCTTGCAATAAAGGTTTCAGAGGGTCTAACCTTACCCCACTCTATCCAAAAAAAAAAAAGAAAAAAGTTTTACCTAAAGAAAATCTTTAGGTGCCTATAGATATATATTTACAGTATTTATCTAATGTGCAACACGCTAAAACCAATCCACTAAGCCAGAAGGCTCCACCAATTATCGCAAACTCACCCACTCAGGCTCTTTACACTTTCAGAAGATAATCTGCCTAGAACTAGGAAAAACTTTTACAAGGTGGGTGTAATACTTTGTACAACCTATCAAACCCAAAAATACCTGAGAATTTATTAAGGAATACATAGGATTACTTTCAGTGTGTGTGTATATGCTTTTATGTTGCCCCTGATAATGAGGTGTACATATAAGTTCACACATAAGCATATATACCCGATACAGTGGTGTAAATGCCCTTTTGCATTACTGGTCTCTGTAAAATTCCACCCAAACTAAATACAGCGGATCACAGGCCAATGTAAATAGAGCATTTGCACTGACCACCAATATAAGGGAGCATTTAAACCAGGGATCCTCAAACTACGGCCCTCCAGCTGTTGCGGAACTACACATCCCATGAGGCATTGTAAAACTGACAATCACAGACATGACTAGGCTTGATGGGAATTGTAGTTCCTGAACAACTGGAGGGCCATAAACTGACCACTAATGTAGGGAGGCATTGGAAATCAGTCTAAAAGACCCCTCCTCCTCTTTTTCCTCATTACAGGAGATTCTGTGCTGACCACCAACACAGTAGGGGCAATTACAACAACTAGTTTCGCATTGACCACCAATGTAATGGGGCTTCAGTTAAGAAAAGGCAGGTCTGAATTTGTTGGATGAATTTGAGGGGAAGCGTCACATGATGGGGGCTGATGGTGTCTAAACATGAGGGGTGAATGTCTAGAATAAATTACACTCAATTAAATTAGATTAGACAAACGTATTCTTACCAGTGGTCCATTTGGTTCGCTAAATCGCTGAACTGCGAAGGCTTCTGTTACATTAGTACCTGAAGAAGAGACAAATATAAAACCAGAATAAAAAAAAGTGTTATTTTTTTTTTTTTGCTGAAATAGAGAAAAGGGGCGGAATATTTAGCTGCACATTTAAAGTATACACCAGTCGATGTCAGTAGCAAACTGCCAATACCACTGTAAAGTAGGGAATGTTCCTTTAGACATTAGATAGAGCACCGAAGTTTTGAATAAAGACACAATGAGGCATTTGTACACAAACCGATATTCATTCAAATTGTAAACATGGAAATGGCAACCTTGATCTCATGTAAGTTGTAGAGGAAGCTCATTTTACACCAGTTGTGATGCATCTGCTAGGGCCTATGGTAACCCACAAAAGCAGCTTGCCTTTGACAACAGTTTTAGACAATTCTGAGATCATGCAGAATCCACGATAGGTGCATCTGATCTGCAATGAACCCCCTCTTTTTTTTGTATAATCTTTATTTAGACACAAAGACACAAGCCAAGGAGGACATGTATAAAATGTGAGATACAAATAATCAAACTAAGAAATAGAAAAATAAAAAGAGGAACAATGGTTGTTTGACTAGGTGATGCTAGGGGTATCCTTACTGGGGAGTGGGGACAGCTTCGATGATACCACCACCAACTGGCACATTTATATAGAAAAAATAAAAAGGGGGAAATGAGCCTGGTCAGGATAGCCCAGTGGCTAGCACTAGGCCAGCAAATGCTGCAGAGAACTCTAAAGTAAAGTAGTTTTAACGTTCATCTAATGTTAGGAGGAATTAGAAGAGCCACGTTTGGCACAGAAAGATGTCTGACCATCAGGAACAAGTAGATTAATTTGGGACTGAAGTGCTTGGCCAAAAAATGGCCAGGAAATGAAAGAGGCTACACTCCGATGGAGGACATATAGAGGATGATAGTGGGGAGTGTATGCTCATGGACATGGGCACTGGCCAAGGAACAGGCTGGAGAGAAAGATGGTCAGGTAGGGCTGTAAACATACCGTGAGAGACATAGCAGGAGGCTGGGTTGTATTCTGCTGAATATACCCCTCCTTGGAAAAATGTGTATCCCTTTATACCCCAATGGATGAATGGAAATGGAAATGGGTAGATAGGCCTGAAAATACTACTGTATAGTCAAAATGTGATATTTGCCTGTAAATACACACACCCCAAATGCAAAATGGAATGCCAACAATTGCAGCTATATAAATTGCCAAAATAATGCTATTTGAGCGTTCAGATAATCTGAGACGTTAAAAAAAAAAAAAAAATTTAAAAAAAAAAACATTTTCATATTTTTGCATAATAAATATGTTTCACACACACTGGATATAAAAAAGTCTACACACCCCTGTTAAAATGTCAGGTTTCTGTGATGTAAAAAAAAATAAATAAATAATGAGGCAAAGATAAATCATTTCAGAAATTTTTCCAGCTTTAATGTGACCTATAAACTGGACAACTCAGTTAAAGCGGAGTTCCACCCTAAAGTGGAACTTCTGCTCATCGGATTCCTCCACCCCCTCCGGTGCCTCAATACAGGTATCTGCACCCACTTCCGGGCATAGCTAGCCGCAGCTAGCCGCAAATGCCCGCCCACCCCCCCCCCCGTTGTGTTCTGGGAAGCACACAGTTCCCACAACACAACGGGGACCAGTGTAGAAGCGCAGCGCGACTCGCGCATGAGCAGTAGGGAACTGGGCAGTGAAGCCGCAACGCTTCACTTCCCGATTCCCTGACCGAGGATGGCAGCGGGGGCAGCCGGGAGACGAGCGATCGATCGGCTTCGGCTGCCGACATCGCTGGACCCTGGGACAGGTAAGTGTCCATTTATTAAAAGTCAGCAGCTGCAGTATTTGTAGCTGCTGGCTTTTAATATTTTTGTTTAAGGTGGAGCTCCGCTTTAAACAACAGACTGAAAGCAGAACTCTGGGATTTTCAACCACCACACACACACACACACACACACACACACACACACACACACCACTAAACAGTGATTACATTTGTTACATTTCTGATTGAATTTTCAGGAAGTCAGCTTTGTGATTCAAAAAATGCATTATCTTTTCTGGCAGGGAGGATCTCTTAGAACAGTGATTGCATCATATCCTCTTCTCTATAACTGTAATCATCCTACATTTCCCATGAATCCTTGGGATTGAAGTGAATGTGGGAGGTGCACTAGGCTTGTACATGTAAATGTGAACTCGCCCACTTCAACATAAATCATACCCCTCATTCTGCAGCCAGCAAGCCACGGTATGATAGGTTATAGCCTTATAATTGCAAAGCATTTTAATACAAATGCAAATTAGTATAATATTAATTTAATGCATTTAAGAAATACATTTAAATTAAATTAATAAATGTAATGCATTTAATATAAATACAAACCAGTGCAGCATATCAGTGTCCACCAGTGCCGAAAGTCAGGGACCACCAGTGCCAAAATGTCAGGGACCACCAGTGCCGAATGTCAGGGACCACCAGTGCCGAATGTCAGGGACCACCAGTGCCGAATGTCAGGGACCACCAGTGCCGAATGTCAGGGACCACCAGTGCCGAATGTCAGGGACCACCAGTGCCGAATGTCAGGGACCACCAGTGCCGAATGTCAGGGACCACCAGTGCCGAATGTCAGGGACCACCAGTGCCGAATGTCAGGGACCACCAGTGCCGAATGTCAGGTAATGCCGAATGTCAGGTGCCGCTTGTCAGGGACCACCAGTGCCGCTTGTCAGGGACGACCAGTGCAAAGCCGGAATTATCAGAAATCACTTTTATGACACAGTGGGGATGCCCCACTGTGTCAGGTATTGTATATGAGAACACTGATTGCTGATGCCCCGCCTGCCGCCGCTATTATGATTGACAGC
Source organism: Aquarana catesbeiana (assembly GCF_042186555.1). NCBI lineage: Eukaryota > Metazoa > Chordata > Amphibia > Anura > Ranidae > Aquarana > Aquarana catesbeiana. Next base: position 241,148,619 of record NC_133328.1, read on the forward strand.
GCACTGTTCCTATACAGGTGGGAGGCGGACATCAGCGATCGGTGTTCACATATACAATACCTGACACTGCGGGAGATCCCCGCTGTGTCATTCAATTACTGATGAAAATACCCGCTCTGCACGGAGATAGCAGCGAGTGGTGACTGGCAGGAGCAAAGGAGGAGCGGGAGGGGAAGGAGGAGGAGGGCGGGACAGACCGGGGGCTGTGAGACCCCCTCCGCCCACAACATGTCTGCTTCCTCCCTGCTCGCTTTCAGAGGACCAAAACGGGGTGTGTCAGACCTCTGGCTGAGCTGAGAAGAGAGATAACAGCCAGCAGTCTTACAAACAGGAAGTCACCAAGCAATAACGGTTTTTCAGCAAGTTCAGCAGCCTATTACAGAGGAACTACAGAGCTCAGAATAACATGGATGGCAAAGTTGGTGGAGGTAGGAGATCAGCAACAAGGACATGGAAAAAACATTTGGTCGGAGTTCTGTTTGAAATCTTTTAGGTGGAGGGAAGTAAAAATTAAAAGCTAAAAATAACATAAGTGTGTACACCCTTAAACTAATACTTTGTTGGAGCACCTTTTCACTTTATTACAGCACTCAGTCTTTTTGGGTATGAGTCTATCAGCATTGAACATCTTGACTTGGCAATATTTGCCCACTTTGCAAAAACACTCCAAATCTGTCAGATTGCGAGGGCATCTCCTGTACACAGCCCTCTTCAGTTCCCCCGGCTGATTTTCAATCGGATTCAGGTCTAGGCTCTGGCTGGGCCATTCCAAAACTTTAATCTTCTTCTGGTGAAACCATTACTTTGTTGAATTGGATGTATGCTTTGGGTCGTTGTCATGCTGAAATATGAAGTTCCTGTTCAGCTTTCTAGCAGAAGCCTGAAGGTTTTGTGCCAATATTGACTCGTATTTGGCACTGTTCATAAGACCCTCTAGACCAGCTAAAGAAAAACAGCCCCAAAGCATGATGCTGCCACCCCCATGCTTCACTGTGGGTGTGGTGTTCTTTTGGTGATATGCAGTGTTGTTTTTGCGCCAAACATATCTTTTGGAATTATGGCCAAAAAAATACAACCTTGGCTTCATCAGACCAAAACACATTTTGCCACATGCTTTTGGGAGACTTCAGATGTGTTTTTAAGCTTGGATGCTTTTCTTCGTAAGAAAAGGCTTTCGTCTTGCCACTCTAACCCATAGCCCAAACATGAAGAACGTGGGAGATTGTTGTCACATGTACCACACAGCCAGATATTCCCGCAGCTCCTTTAATGTTGCTGTAGGCATCTTGGCAGCCTCCCTGACCTCCCTGTTTTCTTCTCGTCTTTACATAAATTTTGGAGGGACGTCCAGTTCTTGGTAATGTCACTGTTGTGCCATATTTTCTCCACTTGATGATGACTGTCTTCACTGTGTTCCATGGTATATCTAATGCTTTGGAAATTCTTTTGTACCCTTCTCCTGACTGATACCTTTTAACAATGGGATCCCTCTGATGCTTTGGAAGCTTTCTGCGGACCATGGCTTTTGCTGTCGGATCCGGCTAAGAAAATGTCAGGAAAGACCTACTAGAACAGCTGAACCTTATTTGGGGTTAATCAGAGGCACTTTAAATGATGGCAGGTGTGTACTGACTCCTATTCAACATGAGTTTGAATGTGATTGCTTAATTCTAAACACAGCTACATCCCCAGTTATAAGAGGGTGTGCACACTTATGCAACCACATTCTTTTATTTTTACTCTCCCCCCCAAAAAAAGATTTCAGTTTGTTTTTCAAATGAGTCGTACAGTTTATAGGTCACATTAAAAAGGTGGAAAAAGTTCTGAAATTATTTATGTCTTTATTTAAATCACAGAAACCTGACGTTTTAACAGGGGTGAGTAGACTTTTTATATCTATTGTGTATGTATATAAAATATTTTTTTTAACTAACCTGGCCCAAAATCCACAGTTGTATACAAGCCTTGAATGGATCCACATCTTACATAAGGTAGACCAGAGCCATCTGTTGTAAACAAAATTACGTCATCCCCTAAATGTTGACGGAACAATTTTGTGAGGTGACGAAGATAGTCGTAATCACAAGTAAAGTAGCTTCCGTACTCATTTTCAACCTGGTAAATAACAAAATGCATTAAAAGAATTCATAGACAATCTGTTCATGGATGTTAGATTCAACAACTAAATATAAAAAGAACTTTAAAATATGCCAATGACAAAGTTTTTTTTTTTTACCTGAACAGTAATGATTGGACCACCATTTTGATAAAGAAGAGGTTTTATCTTGGGAAGGAATACACTCATCCAGTTATCCACAGCCTGGAGATAATCTTAAAAAAAATCAAAAATATTAATTTGTTAAACTTGGGGACTTTTTATAAAACATTTGTTGCACGAACGCAGAAGCATTCGTGCAAGTTGAACAAAATGTCCAGTGTTTTTCCTAAGAGATTAATGCCTGTATCCTCAGCTCCATCTAGTGGCCAAAATGCAGTATATTTGCCTGAACTATCTCAATGAGAAAAGTATACTGCATTGTGGGTACTAAATGAAGCTGATGATACAGGCACTGATCTCTTAGAAAAAATGCAGGACATTTAGTTGAACTTGCATTAACGCTTCTGATAGTTGTGCAACAAATGTTTCATAAATAAAGCTCAAGGTGCGTATAGATATATATTTAAATTAAATTCATTTTAGTGGATCTAGTGGAATGCTTTTGTACATATTTTATGGTCAGGACGAAAAATGCAATATTTTAATATAAATCGTAAATCAATCATTTACCTACTAAAAAAAATGGCATTTTTATTTTTGATCATAAGAAAAAATACATACACAACACTACATTCCATCTAAAGCATAAGTGTGCATAGACATATTTTTTTAAAGTTCTCTTTAAAGTAATTTCATCACAGCCAGAGGAGCTGAAAAGAAAAATAAAAGTATGTTTTTTTTTAACCTTTAAATCTAAGGGGTATTTTTTTTATTTATTTTTTTAAATTAAAAATTTCTTTTACACAAGATTCACAAACCTTTACCCAAGATGCACACATCCAGAAGTATGTGAATAATTGCCACAGGCAGTGAGCAGTGAAGCAGAAGCTTTTCAAGAAAGACTGCTGGAAAAGGTAAGCATATATATATGCAGTCTTCGTTTTGCAGGTGTGTTTTACATACAGGACAACTGTAATTTTTAAAAGCACCATAAACACACAGTACAGACACACCCGAAACGCACTGCAACACATGCATTAAATTCTATATTAAAACGATATGCAAAACCAACCCCTGAAATCTTACATATGCTACAAATATTTTAATGCAGATTTAGGAGTAATTTTCAATATATTAAAGAATATGTAAAACCAACATTTCAAATTCCTGACAAGTGCCTGCTGTATCACATACTTGTATGAAATTCTATCCTGTTCTCTTTGTATTGCTCCCTTTTTGTGAAATCCCTGGTGTTCCAGTCAGTCCCTCTGCTCTCCTAATAAAATGTGACCACACTAGGCATTACAGATCAGCATGGCCAGTTCTCTAGCTGTGCTGAGAACTCAACCTGCTCTCCTCAAATGATCAGACTTGTCCTGACATGCTCCTCCGGCACAGCCATTCACTGGGTAGCTCAGTGTCCTGCTGTTTCTTCACCCCCACCTCTCTATGCAGCTGAGATTAAAGGGAATGTGATCACTTATAATAAAAGGGAAAAAGGTACTTACAATGTTTTTTATATCTATACATTAAAGATTTTGCCTTTCGCTTCAATTTGAAAACGAATGGCTTGTTTTGCAAGGTGAGGGTTTACAATCACTTTAAGTCTGCAGCTTACACAAAATAATATCTGGTGATCCCACAACAATGGTCCTCGTTTCTATCACAGGGTGCTCTATCCCCATCCCCCAGATATGCTCCTGCATTGTCTCCTGTTCACACAGGCTTTCAAGGGAAAGTACAACAGATGGTAATGGTTGTAAACAGTAAAAAATGTGGTTACATTTTACTGTTTACAACTTTAGAAATGTTATGCACATTTGGTATCTGTGAGTTTAAGGCCCAGTTTTTCTATTTATTCTTTGATTTCACAGACAAGCATTGTAAATGTCCAAGAAGATATGAAAATGGGGCTTTCAGGCATCAGATCTCATCAACTTCCTTTTGCCTGAAACAAAGAAAGTCGAGGAAGTACTGCAACTATGCTAAAATGAGACACTCAAGTTACATTTATCCGAGTTTGTGCAATCCACGGACGTCAAAATCCAGCCAGGATATAGTACCTTCCGCTCTCTACTGGAATAGTATCTTCCTCTCTCTGGGTAGTACCTTCGGTTTTTGGGGGGAATGGTGCCCCATTAACCAGTGTCAGTAGATTAAAAAAGCTCCCCTAAACCCAATAGTGGTGTCTGCTGGAATAATTATAGACCCCCCCAGTGTGATCATCCAGCTACAAAATCCAAGAAGGAATGAGTACACAGCTAGAAGCAATACTAGAGAGGAGGAGTAATCAAACCCTAATGGGCACTTAACTGTGTGCAGACTTCATGTCCGTTGGTGCTTTTCCTTTACGCTATACAGCCACCATAGGGCAAGAAATCACGCTGGCCGATAGTGCCCGTTAAAATTTGCTGGGTGCTGGGACGCTCTGCTCCCCTTCTGCATTCAGCAAGAAAGCCCTGCCATGCCAATGGCAATCAGGGGATATAGTTTGGGAGCGGTGTTAAAAGTTTGTTCAAGATAAAAAAAAAAATTAAAAAAAAAAGGGAAGTAGCATTTACTGGCTAGTTATATTTAAAAATGAAAAATGTATTACAAAGAGTAAAATTTTGAAATGTTAAATGGCTCTCAAAAACTATACAATTTACAGCTGATGAGTTAGATGAAAAAAAATTGCCATTTTGCAACTCTGATGTGAGCAGAATAGAATGCAATGTAAAAACTAAACAATAAAAAATAAAAATTAACACATGAAATAATGAAAAGACTTTTTAAAAATAAATAGTAATAGTAATGTTGAAGGATTCAGGATACCTGGATCAGAAGACCGGAGAACAATAGACTTCTTTGCTAAAAGCCAAGGAGGTAATCCTCCCTGCAAGAAAACAAAGGAATGTTTAGTGATAAAAGTATTTGTTCAGAAAGGTCACCCATGCATGACCGAATATTTCTTTCCAATATATTTTATTAGTCAGATTACACTGTACTATACAATAAGGGGTACATAAAAATCACAAAATGTGCTAGGTTACTTCAGGACATAGCATTCTCAAAATATATAGGAATGTTTATCCATAAGACAAAAGAATAGAAGAAGAAAGGAAATAAGAAAAAAAAAACAACATTTTAAGCCATACAATCCAGGGGTACTTAGACTCAACATATTAAGCATCACCCATCAATTAAAGAATCCAGGGCTTTCACGTTTTCTCAAATAGTGCAATTTTTGCGGTTTAAGATAGCAGAGAGACATTTGCCAACATGACCTAATATTTGTAAGCAATTCAACCAGTATTACTTACAAAAATCAGTCTGTGTAGAGTGACACTAAACTCCCTTTTTATAAAATAAATGCAATAAGTAGAATGTACTGCACCTAGCTTTCTTTTCCTCTGCTTCATCTCTCAAATGCAAGCTTTTTCAGGTATTCTCAGACTTCCTTGTTGTAGGGTGGCTGAGTTTGTTCTCCATGCCACCATTGTGCATGTGAACATAGCCACCCTCTTCTGCTTGCACCCAAGATGGACTACACATCTACGTGCAAACACATCCAGCTCTATGGAAAGTGGAGTGCACATAGAGCAGAGCATGTGTACAGAAGAAACCGCTCTGCTCGTTCTACACTAGTAGCTACCAGGTCTATATTTGGAGGATAGGGAGTCTGCACAAAACAAAAAACAAAAAAAAGACACCAGAAAAACAAGGGTAAGACATTTTTTTTAACAAAAAAATTAAAAAATAAAGAGAGTTTAATTTCATATTAAGAAAAAGAAAAATCTCTACAATAAAAAAAAAAAAAAAATTAAAAAAAATAAAAAAAAGTAAGAAGAAGAACAACCCCATCGCCTCAACTCAGCCACAATTAACCGCTTCAGCCTCAGAAGATTTTACCCCCCTTCCTGAGCAGAGCACTTTTTACAATTTGTCACTGCATCCTTTTAACTGACAATTGCCTGGTAATGCAATGCTGTACCCAAACGAAATTTGCGTCCTTTTTTTTCCCACAAATAGAGCTTTCTTTTGGTGGTATTTGATTACCTTGGTGGTTTTAATTTTTTGCGCTATAAACAAAAAAAAGAGCGACAATTTAAAAAAAAAAAAAAAAAAAACCCCACACTATTTTTTACAGTTTGCTATAATAAATATCCCCAAAAATGTTTTTTAAATAAACACATTTCTTCATCAGTTTAGGCCAATATATATTCATCAACATATTTTTGGTAAAATGATCGGTTTGCACAAAAGTTATAGCGACTACAAACTATGGGAAAGATGTATGGCATTTTTTTTTCACTAGTAATGATGGTGATCTGTGATTTTTGGCGGTACTGCGACATTGCAGCAGACAGATTGGACCCTTTTGACACATTTTTGGGACCATTGACATTTTTACAGCGATGAGTGCTATAAAAATGCACCAATTACTGTGTAAATGTCACTGGCAGGGAAGGGGTTAAAACTGGGGGGGCAATCAAGGGGTTAACTGTATTCCCTAGTTAGCGTTTCCAACTGTATAGGGATAGGACTGACTGGGGGAGGAGACGTATCGCTGTTGCTACTTAGTAGGAACAAACAATATGTTTCCTCTCCCCTGACAGAACAGGGATTTGTGTGTGCTCTCGTGACCGTGATCGCGGGTAGTAGCATCGGTCCCCTGCCGAGCAGTGGGCGCACCTCCTGGCAGCTCTTAAAGGGAACAATGTACCTATAGGTATATAGATTTCACCCAGCAGAGCCATTCTGTCGACGTATATCAGCGCGAGCCAGTCGACAAGGGGTTAAATGCTGTTTAGGTTGGAGAGAAAAGTCAAGATGAGTGCAATGAATATCTGGTTATAGCGAAGGTGAATTGTCATTTGTCGCACTGCCCATTTTTCTTACAATAAACCACTTTAATTAGATGTCATCTAGTTAAAAAATATATAAGAACACATTACCAACATTAAAAAAAAGGTTCCATATGTCCGCTAAACATCACTGCTAATTTTATTACAATCTAAACTAAAACCGCCTACTACACATCTTAAGAGACATCTCAAAAGATTCAAGATCAGGGAGTAACCTAGGAACAGCAAAGTATTTTGCAAGATTAGTCAACATTTGCATTGCTATAGCTAGTAGTAATTACCATATTTATCAGCGTATAACACACACCCCAATTTAAGAGGGAAGTTTCAGGAAAAAAAAACCTTTTTTTTTTTTTAAATAAACCACTTTGAACCTAAATAGTGGTCAGTGAGCATCAAAGCAGCCCGATTAGTGCCCATCTGCAGCCTGGTCTGTGCCCATCTCCCCCATCAATGCAGCTCACCATCTCTTATAGGAAAGCACCGAGCCGTCATCGGTTTACTCGGCTCTCAGTCGGCAGTCACATACACAGTCCCGCCTCCGGCATCGGACCAGCTCCTGTGATAGACAGAACACTGGTTCAATGCCGGTGGCGGAGGCGGGACTGTGTGTGTGACATGCGGGCCAAGTGAGAGCAGAGTTCGAGCCAAGTGGAGAGGAGATGACGGCTCTGTGAATTCTGGCGGCACTCTTCCCCCTCTGAGGTACACTATCGGCGTACAACGCGCACGCAAAATTTTCCCCCTATTTTCAGGGGAAAGAAAGTGCATGTTATACGCCGATAAATACGGTAGTCATATTCAACTAGACTTGTTCTGTAACGCTGAAGATGTTTTACAGCTTTCCAAGCCACTTCTAAACGACCATCAGGAAACATACTGAAGAAATAGCTTGGATAAGTTACAAAACATCTTCAACATTACAAAACAAGTCCAGAAGACTGTGACTAACTCCCAATAGTTATGCCATGACCAATTGAGACCCTTCACAGATTACATTGCTGTGATAATACGTTTTGTCCACACAGACTGTTTTAAAAGCTAACTCCATCTTTCTGACCAGGTTTCATGTTACACCCATATTTAGGGTCTAATATAAAACATGGTTATCATTCTATTCCAGCCCCTACTTACATATTTTCCCCTGCTGCCTCCACATACATACACATACACATACACACACATACAAACCTGCACATCAGGGGCGAGTGAACTGATCAGAGGGTCCCACCGAACTGGATTTCCACCAGATCATTCTGTACACAGGCAGAATGGCAATCTGCCTATGTAAACAAGGCAGATTACCGTTAACCCTTTGATCGCCCTTCCATAAATATATCCCATAGTTTGTAGACACTATAACTTTTCCGCAAACCAATCAATATACGCTTATTGGTACTTTTGTTTACCAAAAATATGTAGCAATATTGGCCTAAACCGACAAAGAAATTTGAAATTTGGCTACGTTTTAGAGCAGAAAGTAAAAAAATGTTTTTTGTTTTTTTTTCAAAACGGCCATTTGTTTTTTGTTTATAGCGCAAAAAAAGAAAAAAAAAACAAAAACGCAGAGGTGATCAAAAACCACCAAAAGAAAGCTTTATTTGTTTGGGGAAAAAAAAACAAGCATACATTTTATTTGGATACAGCGATGCACGACCTCGCAATTGTCAGTTAAAGTAATGCAGTGCCATATCGCAAAAAATTGCCTGGTCATGAAGGCGGAGTAAGTCTTCCCGGAGCTGAAGTAGTTAGTTAAAGTGATCATACACAATATAGAGGCTGGAATAAATAGTTAATTCTCTGTGTTTGCTGATGATACAAAGCTAAGCAGAACCTCACAACAGACTATGGCAAGTATACAAGACGACCTAGTTTGAATAGAAAGTTAAGCAGTTATATGGCAGATGAGATTTAATCTTGTTAAATGTAAAGTAATGCACTTGAGAGATAATATGCAAGTTACACGCTAGGGGGAGAACTTCTGGGGCAATCTAGCATGGAAAAGGGCCTGGGGGGTCCCAGTAGATAACTCATGCAATGCCAAGCTGCAGTAAGCACATCATGCATTGAAAAGGGTATTTATAAAACTATAATTCTACCAATTTCCAAAACTCAGGTTAGGCCACATCTTGGGTACGCTGTCCAATTCTGGTCATCAGTCCTTAGAAAGGATGTCCTTGAATTGTAGAGAGTCCAGAGAAGGGCAATAAAGCTAGTAGGGGGGCTGGAAAACGTCAGTTATGAGAAACGACTACAATAAATCACCATATGCTTCCTGGATAAGAGGTGCTTAAAAGCGATATTAAAGCCTTGTTTTGTGTTTTGTTAAATAACAAACATGTTATACTTACCTGCTCTGTGCAATGGTTTTGCACAGAACAGCCCAGATCCTCCTCTTCTCAGATCCCACGCCAGTGCTCCTGGCTCCTCCTTCCTGCCAGGTGCCCCCACAGCAGCTTGCACATGGAGCCACTGCTGGGCCCTGTCTCCTGATTGGCTAACTGGCTGTGACTGACAGCAGCGGGAGTCAATGGCTCCTGCTGCTACCAAAAGCCAATCAGGAGCGCTAGTCCCCAAAGAGGCAAGGCTCTCGTGGACATCCCTAAATCGAAAAAGGACTTGAGTATTAAGTGGCGGGCTGCTGCACACAGGTTTTTTTACCTTCATGCATAGAAGAGAAGGAAAAAAACCTTGTGCCTTTACAACAACTTTAAGATGGGATATGACCGCAAGATTCATAGGTAAATGAAGTTCACCATGCGGAGGCACCCATGGCGCCTCTAGCTCAAAGTATATTCCCAATCTTTTAGGTTGAGGACATTGGGGGACATCTTATGAAGAGGTTCTTCAGGGGACAGCCCAGGGTTAAAAGGTAGTAAGTATTGCAGTACAAGATTTTTTTTTCAAACCTCTAACACTTTACTGCTTACTTTTGTACTATTTAAGAATATTCACTGGACTTGAACTGTTTAAATTGTAATAAAAACTGGGAAAAATGGGAGGCATTCCAAAATTCAGAATGAAAGTTTGAAATGATTCCAAGCCTTTTGAGGTTTGTTTATGCATTAGGATTGTCAACATAATTGGAGAAAGTTGATGCTTAACACCGTTGTACAGAAAAATGCCTTGACCCAAATCTTAAAAATAAACAAATTACCATGTCCCATTCTGCACATATGTAGGGACCTGCTCTCAGTATCACTAACAATCCAATTTCATTAGCCAACTTCAAAAAAGTTTCAATATCATGATCTCCAGAAAAATCAAAGACACCAGGCTTCGGCTCATGAAAGTTCCATGGTACATACCTGGATTGACAAATAAATAGATATTAGCACTTACAGCACCAGTAAAAGTATATACAAGCTCTTTATAAAAACGATTATACCACTCATAAGTCTGCATTTCAAAATACGGATCACTGAATAGAACCCCAGGAAAAAAAAAAAACTTTTTTTTTTACTTTTGATTGGTCATAGTGGTTGAACTACATCTGGATGTGTGTTGGGGATCCAAAAAAAAAACAAAATCAAATTTTTTGTCATCCCAAATACTATTAGCTGTAATCTTCTGGCGGTTGTACAGTAAAGGATGGTGTGCTTTAATTTCCCCCATCCTCCCCTCTTGTCCATTTACAAAACATCTTGTATTTTGTTCACGGTATACAAGGCATTCTGTGAATGGACAAGGGATGGAGGGCAGTGGTATATTTAGGATTTGTGCTGCCTAAACTCGTGCACCCCCTAATTTAAATATGACCCACCCCTTCCTGTTTAAGACCCGTTGTGTCTGTCAGCAAATACATATTTTTTATAGCATAATATATATATATATATATATATATATATATATATATATATACACACACACACACACACATATATATACACATACAGGAAAATATATGCATAGAAAATGAAATAGTATTTATTAATATATAATTCATTTATAGCTTAGAGCATAATATTAAATGGTAGTAACCGTGTAAAAGTCAGCCACATGAATCCATATATCACATAATAGGTATATAAGAAATCATGATTGTTACAGAATAATATAGTAAAACAAGGTAAAAATGATAAAATTATCCCATATAGCGTATATCATGAAAGCATCAGAATGGCTCGATGCGTTTCGTGGAACTCTCCACTCAGGAGCAGATGCTGGTAGTATCTGGAATTAATAAGGTTCAACTATTGGTAAGGGGTCTCGAATAACAGAAGAGTGGGGGGGGGAATAAAGAAAAAGAAAAAAGGAACAAAATACATATGGGGATAAAAACATCCACCCCCACTTACAGATCACCTACGGGTCTGGCTGAGAGCGGCCAATAATGTCTAAACCGCCGGCAACAAAAGAGAGTACACCCCTAAGTGAAAATGTCCAAATTGTGCCCAATTAGCCATTTTCCCTCCCTGGTGTCATGTGACTCCTTAGTGTTACAAGGTCTCAGGTGTGAATGGGGAGCAGGTGTGTTAAATTTGGTGTTATCGCTCTCATACTGGTTACTGGAAGTTTAACATGGTAAAGAACTCTCCGAGGATCTTAAAAAAATAATTGTTGCTCTACATAAAGATGGCCTAGGCTATAAGAAGATTGCCAAGACCCTAAAACTGAACTGCAGCATGGTGGCCAAGACCATACATGGTGGTCGGCCTGTCAGTGCACAGACCATACACCGCACACTGCATAAAATTGGTCTGCATGGCTGTCATCCCAGAAGGAAGATGATGCATAAGAAAGCCCCCAAACAGTTTGCTGAAGACAAGCAGACTAGGGACATGTATTACTGGAATCATGTCCTGTGGTCTGACGAGACCAAGATAAACGTATTTGGTTCAGATAGTTTCAAGCGTGTGTGGTGGCAACCATGTGAGGAGTACAAAAAAAAAAAAAGGGTATCTTGCCTACAGTCAAACATGGTGGTGGGAGTGTCATGGTCTAGGACTACATGAGTGCTGCCGGCACTGGGGAGCTACAGTTTATTGAGGGAACCATGAATGCCAACAGATACTGTGCAGGGATGTGCAGTCAGTGGAGGAAGGTGAGGCAGAACAAAAAAAAAAAATAAATAAACACACACAACTTCGAGGGTCATAGCTCGTTGACCTGGGGTCACATATAATTTGGGGGGTAGGTAGCTGAAGTCATACCCCACCACTGGTAGAAAATTTGGGGCTCCGATCTATGGTTCCAGAGATACAGGGCTCCTTGTGCAGCCTGTCAGAAGCTACATACAGAGCGGACAGTTTAAATACAAGCTGGCACACTCTGTTTGCACCAGACTGAGAGGATGAGCTCACAGTGCCTCTCCTCACTTCTTGTCAGAGGCACTGAGCTCAATGGACAGCTTGGAGTCTTGGACCAATGGTAAAGTATCATGGGCCCCAGCTGTCCAATAAAAATGCTGCAGTGGAGGCTGCCCTCTCACTGCAGTGTCATAGAAGGGGGATGTGTCTAAAAGACAAATGCTCCCTTCCAGCCCAGCCCTCTTAACTAGAAGGAAAAAAACGTGTTTATATGTACTGTAAAAGATCTCCCCACAATCCCATGTTTTTCTCACACAGTTAAGAGGGAGACTGAGAATCTGCTGCTGCTGAAAAGGTACAAGCTAAATCATACATTATGATATATATATGTTATAATAGAATATATTATTTACTGTGAAATTACTGGTTGGAAGTTATAACTTCAAACTTCAGTAATTTGTCCGTTAAAGCGGAGCTCCGCCGAAATTATTATTTTTTTTTTTTTAAGTCAGCAGCTACAAATACTGCATCTGCTGACTTTTAAAATATGGACAATTACCTGTCCAGGGCGCCCGCGATGTCCTCACCCGAAGCCGATCTGTCCCTCGGCTCTTGGGTAGAGGCGCCGCCATCTTCGGTAAGGGAATCAGGAAGTGAAGTCTTGCGGCTTCACAGCATAGTTTCCTACTGCGCATACGTGTCCTCACTGGTCCCTGCTGTCTTCTGGGACCTGTGTGTCTCCCAGAAGAGAGCGGGGTGGACGGAGGAGGGGCCCGACATTGCTTAGATCACTGCGGAGCCTGCGGGAGGAACATAAGCGGTATTTCCATTTTTGGGTGGAACTCCGCTTTAAGTCACCTGCTTGAGTACAGTTTTTGAAAATATAGTAAAATTACCTTAGAAACAATATATAATAATTATTTGTATATTACTTATGGTAATTAACCCCTTGCCACCCAGGCCAATTCTAACACTTCTCTCCTACATGTAAAAATCATCTTTTTTTGCTAGAAAATTACTCAGAACCCCCAAACATATATATTGTTTTAGCAGACATCCTAAGGAATAAAATAGTGGTCATTGCAACTTTTTATGTTACACGGTATTTACGCAGCAATTTTTCAAACGCATTTTTTTTTGGAAAGAAACTTTTCATGAATAATAATAATAATAATTTAAAAAAAAGTTAGCCAGATTTTTTTGTATACTATGAAAGTTGATGTTACTCTGAGGAAATAGATACTTAATATGTCATGCTTTAAAATTGCACACACTTGTGGAACGGCTCCAAAACTTCAGTACTTAAAAATCTCCATAGGCGACACTTCAAAATTTTTTACAAGTCACATGTTTAGAGGTAGAGGAGGTCTAGCGCTAGCATTATTGTTCTCGCTCCAACGTTCGTGTATGTAACCTGTGTGTATCTGGCTGTAATATTAGCAAGTGCCTCACCAGCCACTGACCTCACCGCACGTCTCTGGTTCTGTGACACAGGGGCGGATCCAGAGTCTAGTCTCAGGAGGGGCACTGCCAGAAAAATAGGATTTTTATAACAACTTACCTGTAAAATCTCACGGGACACAGAGCCATATTATTAATTATATGGGTTATAGCCACCTTCAGGCGCTGGACACTGGCATACCCAATACAGGAAGTTCACTCCCTATATAACCACTCCTCCTACCAAGAGTACCTCAGTTTTTGTAGCAAAGCAATATATCTAAAACCCAAAAAGAGGGGCGGGACCTCTGTGTCCCGTGATGTACTCCAAGAAAAAGATTTTACAGGTAAGCTGTTTAAAAAAATCCTATTTTTTTTATCGTACATCACGGGGCCATTGTATTAACTATATGGGACGTCCCATAGCAATGCTATTTGAGGGGAGCGAGACACAATCTGTAGGGCACCCCCAGACTTGAGAACCTATACTGCTGCCTGCAGCACACTGCACCCAAAGGCGATATGCTCATGCCTTTTTACATCCACCTGATAAAACTTGGTGAATGTATGTACTGAAGGCCTTACAGATCTAAGCCATGGAGGCCTGGTGACGCACTGCCCAAGAAGCACTAACCGCCCTGGTAGAGTGCCAAATCCACTTAGTGACAGTGGATTTCGATGCTGCCTGTCCTTTCTTAGGACCTTCTGGCAGTATAAATAAGACATCAGTCTTCCGTATCTGAGCAGTCGTCTTTAACCGCTTGCCGACCATCCGCCGCAGTTGTACTGCGGCAGAATGGCACAGGCAGGCGAACTGCCGTCATGTTACGTCGGGCGTGCTACCGGATTCGATCAGGAACCGATCAATCCCCAGGCCCATGAAATCTGGCCTGGACCTGGTGATCGGTCCTGACGAATGTCGTGTAAATGTAAACACTGACAGGGGAGGTGATGTCCTCTTTCCTCGTGTCGGTCATTTTGTTCCAGACCGAGAGGAGAGAGCAATGAAAAGTGAGTTGCACCAACACTACACTGACACCAGGTCACATAGGCACACAATTCACCCCCCGATCACCCCCCCCCCCAGTTAACCCCTTCACCACCTGTCACTGTGTCACCCAATGCAGCATTCAGATTTTTTTTGTACTGGTGTCATTAGTGACACTAATCAGTGTTAGGGTAATTAGTATTAGGCTCAGATAGACCCCCCCAATAAAGGTTTAACCCCTTGATTACCCCGTCACCTGTGATCACAGTATAATGCCCTGTACACACGGTCGGACTTTCCGACGGAAAATGTGTGATAGGACCTTGTTGTCGGAAATTGAGTGTAGGCTCCATCACACATTTTCCATAGGAATTTCCGACACACAAAGTTTGAGAGCAGACTATAAAATTTTCCGACAACAAAATCCGTTGTCGGAAATTCTGATCGTGTGTACACAAATCCAACGCACAAAGTGCCACGCATGCTCAGAATAAATTAAGAGACTAAAGCTATTGGCTACTGACCTATTTATAGTCCCGACGTACGTGTTTTACGTCACCGCGTTCAGAACAACTTTGTCGGACCGTGTGTATGCACGACACCAACATCCGTCGGAAAAAATCCATGGATTTTGTTGTCGAAATGTCCGATCAATGTCCGACCGTGTGTACAGGTCATAAGGGTCATAAGTGTCACGGGTGAAGCAGTTTAGCTAGATGTTGTTTTTATAGCATCAGGGCACCCGCCGTATTTTAACCAATAAAGGTTTAACCCCCTGACCACTCGGCGGGTGATCAAGTTAGGTTTTAGCATCAGATAGGGTCTGCGTCGCCCCAATCAGTGTCAGATCAGTGCCAGTACCGCTAACACCAACGCACGCACCATACGCCTCCCTTAGTAGTATAGTGTCTGAACGGTCGATATCTGATCAGATCTATATTAGCGTCCCCAACAGTTTAAGGTTCCCAAAAACGCAGTGTTAGCGGGATCAGCCCAGATACCTGCTAGCACCTGTGTTTAGCCCCTCTGTCCAGCCCAGACCACCCAAGTGCAGTATCAATCGATCACTGTCACTTACAAAACACAACACACATAACAGCGTTATGCAGAGTTTGCAGAGTCAGGCCTGATCCCTGCGAATGCTAACAGTTTTTTTGGTAGTGTTTGAATCAGTCGCTAACAGTCAGGAGCTTTTTTACCTGTGAGTCTCACTAGTGTACCAGTAAATTTAGAGACCAAAATGTCAAATCAAAGGTACACTAGTGAAGAGGCCGCCACGTTTCTGAGCATGACAGATGGTGAAGAGGAAGTCACTCATTTGTCAGATACAGGCTCAGAATACGAACCTGTAGACAGCAGCGGCACCCTGACAGATAGCTCTGACGACAGAGTTGTGGTCCTTGCCAAGGTCAGACGTACCAGACCCCGATCTTCTTCTGCCGTCGTTGAGGTGCAAGAACCACAGGTCCCTCGTATGGAGCAGAGAGCCAGTACTAGCGGCGCTATTCTTTCTGGTGAACTGGCAAGCACCAGCGGCCTATTATATCCTGGTCGTACATCCAGCACTGCAGTAACACTTGGTGACATGGCGAGTCCCATAATTGCAGTTCAAGCTGGCGAGGTGGCTAGCACGAGTAGTGTCCCGCTGCCACAAAGAGGAAGACAAAGACAGGCCCGTCGAGCCCATAGTGCCCTTCCTGCTGCATTCGCCAATCCTAATTGGGAGCCCACCACTTCTGCAGCACCTGTACTTCCATTCACTGGCCAACCTGGAATTCAGGTGGAAAAAGTTGGATTTTACGTCACTTGATTTTTATTCACTGTTTTTCACCGAAGATCTCTTTAGATCTATTGTGGACCAAAGCAATTTATATGCTGGTCAATTCATCACCACTAATCCCCAGCTGACCCTTGCCAGAGATTGGAGACCAATTACGGTCTCCGAATATAAGACCTTCATGGGCCTATCCCTCCTCATGGGTGTAACTAAAAAAACAAAAAAAAAAAAACAAAAAACAAAAAAAAAAACAAAACAAAACAAAAAAAAAAAGAGAGTGAGTTGTGGTCATGTTGGTCCACTGACCCAATTCACCATACGAGCAGATCTTGCGGTTCATGCACTTCAATGATAATGAACTCTGTCATCCTCAGGGTGACCCTGAATTTGATCGGCTCTACAAAATTCGGCCCCTCGTAAACCACTTAAACCAATGTTTTGCAGCCTTATTTACTCCCCATCAAGTTGTCTGCATTGATGAGTCCCTGATTAAGTTTTCTGGCAGCTTGTCATTCAAACAGTATCTTCCTAGCAAGCATGCCAGATACGAGGTCAAGATGAATAAGCTCTGTGACAGGGCCACAGGCTATACATATAGTTTTATGGTTTACGAGGGAAGAGATAGTTACGTAGAGCCAGACAACTGCCCTGACTACATAAGGAGCGCTGGTAAGATTGTGTGGGACTTGGTGTCACCCTTATTCGGAAAGGGGTACCACTTGTATGTGGACAATTATTACACAAGCGTGCCACTTTTTAGTCACTTGTTTGATCAAATTGGCGCATGTGGCACTGTGCGATCTAATCGCTGGGGCTTACCCCAGTGGCTTGTAGATTCCCGTCTTAGGCTGGGGGAGAGAGCCTGCTTGAGATGTAATAATTTGCTCGATGTGAAGTGGAGGGATAATAAGAATGTTTTCATTCTGTCCTCCCTTCACACAGACACGGCTGGCCAAATTCCTACGGCGACTGGTGTTGTGGAGAAACCCCTCTGTGTCCACGAATATAACCTTAATATGGGAGGGGTGGACCTCAACGACCAGTTGTTGGCGCCGTACCCATTTGCCCGTAAGGCCAGACGCTGGTACAAAAAAAGTGTTTGTTAATTTATTTCAATTGGCTTTGCTGAATGCTTTTGTGCTATACAAAGCTTCAGGACGAACTGGATCCTTTCTTAAATTCCAGTAAGAGATCAGAGCCCGTTTCCAGACGGTGCTCTGGCCCTACTTCCCAATGCAAATGCAGTAAGCCGGCTGCATGAGAGGCATTTTCCACATGTCCTCTCTGATACCCCTACCCAAAGAAACTCCCAAAGAAGATATCGTGTCTGTAGAAAGTGCAGATTTAGGCGTGACACACACTTTTATTGTCCCTCCTGTCCTGACCAAGCTGGTCTTTGCATTGGTGACTGTTTCAAACGCTATCACAAACTAGTTGAGTATTAGCGTAGGGTACAGCACCACATAGTCATAGGCACACATACACAGGGTCTCGGAAGATGTGATGGCCATCACATTTTGAGAGACCCTAATCTGCAAAGTTTAGTTTATAGTTTTTTTTACAGTTTTTATAAAAGTGAAAAAAGTGAAGAAAAAAAAAAAAAAACCACACACACACACCAAATAAAAAAGCCAAAAAATAGGATTTTTTAAAACAGCTTACCTGTAAAATCCTTTTCTTTCGAAGGACATCACGGGACACAGAGCCACAGTAATTACTGATGGGTTATATAGGTATCACTGGTGATTGGACACTGGCACACCCTATCAGGAAGTTCAACCCCCTATATAATCCCTCCCCCTTGCAGGGATACCTCAGTTTTGTAGCCAAGCAATATAGTGTATTAGAAGAGGGGCGGGACCTCTGTGTCCCGTGATGTCCTTCGAAAGAAAAGGATTTTACAGGTAAGCTGTTTTAAAAAATCCTATTTTCTTTCTCGAACATCACGGGACACAGAGCCACAGTAATTACTGATGGGATGTCCCAGAGCAATGCTACCTGAGGGGGGGGAACCACGACCAAGTAGGGTGCAATCAGACCTGAGGACCCTGTACCGCTGCCTGCAGCACACTACGCCCAAAGGTGATATCCTCATGCCTTCTCACATCCACCTGATAGAATCTGGTGAATGTATGAACTGAAGACCAGGTTGCGGCCTTGCAGATTTGAGCCATAGAGGCCCGGTGATGCACTGCCCAAGAAGCACCAATAGCCCTTGTGGAATGTGCCCTGATCTGAAACGGAGGAATCTTCTGTTTCAAACCGTAAGCTTGAATGATCAACTGTCGAATCCATTTAGAAATGGTAGCTTTTGACACTGCCTGTCCTCTATTGGGACCCTCTGGCAGCACAAACAAAACATCCGTCTTGCGGATCTGAGTAGTTGCCCCTAGATAGGCCTTAACTGCTCTTACTACATCCAACGAATGTAGAGATCTCTCTTCCGGAGAACAGGGATCTGGAAAAAAAGGAAGGTAGAACAATGTCTTGGTTTAAATGAAAATCAGAAACCACCTTCGGTAAAAAACTAGGATGAGGGCGTAGTATCACTCTATCCTTGTGTATAATCAAATAAGGCTCCTTACAGGAAAGAGCTGCTAATTCTGATACTTTTCTAGCAGAAGAGATGGCCACCAGAAAAATTAATTTCCTTGTCAACAAGACCAAAGGAATCTGACTTATTGGTTCAAAAGGCTGTTTCTGTAACACAGCCAGGACCAAATTCAAGTCCCAGGGGTTTAGGGGCGCTTTAACCGGAGGATTAAGACGCATCACCCCCTGCATAAAGTTTCGGACCAAAGAATGCGAAGCAAGTGGCCGCTGAAATAATACTGATAAAGCAGAAACCTGGCCCTTGATGGTACTCAAGGCCAGCTTCATCTCTAATCCCATCTGTAGAAAATCAAGGATTCTACCTATGACATATTTCCTGGGATGCCAACCTCTGGATTCACACCAGGTTATATAAGCCTTCCAGACTCTATGATAAATCATCCTGGAAGCTGGCTTCCTTGCATTAATCAAGGTAGATATGAAAGGACCTGAGAGCCCACAACTCTTCAGAATGTGGGTCTCAATAGCCAAACCGTCAAATTTAGCGTTTGTAAGGCAGGATGGAACACTGGACCCTGAGATAACAGGTCTGGGTGTACCGGTAGGGTCCACGGGGAACCCACCGTCATCCTTACTATTTCTGCATACCAAGTCCTTCTGGGCCAAGCAGGGGCCACCAGAAGTACCGACTTCCTTTCCTGCCTGATCCTGCGAAGGAGTCGTGGTAGTAGCAGAATAGGCGGGAATGCGTAAATCAGTGAGAACCGATGCCACGGAATCACCAACGCATCCGTCCCGCATGCAAGAGGATCTTTTGTCCTTGCCACAAATCTGTCTATCTTTTTGTTGAATCGGGATGCAAAGAGATCTACATCTGGAACCCCCCATCTTTGGCATATGGCCCAAAAGACGTCGGGATGCAGAGACCATTCCCCTGGAAGTAACTGCTGGCGACTTAGATAGTCCGCCTGCCAATTCTCTATTCCCGGGATGAAAACTGCCGATATGCATGGCACATGCATCTCTGCCCAGACTAAGATCTGGTTTACCTCTTTTTGAGCAGCTCGGCTCCGGGTGCCTCCCTGATGATTGACATAAGCCACTGCTGTGGCATTGTCGGACTGGATCCTGACCGGACAACCCTGTAGCCTGATAGTCCAGGCTTTTAGAGCTAGATGTATCGCCCGGATCTCCAGAATGTTGATGGGTAAGGTCCTCTCTGTCTTGGACCATACCCCTTGGACCGCAGCCTGTTCCAGAACTGCTCCCCAACCTGACAGACTGGCATCTGTTGTTACCACCGTCCAGGTATGAGCCACCAATTGAGGCTCTGACGCACCGCATGCGACAGGTGCATCGGAAAGTCTAATGCCTGAACCTTCTTGTTCCAGGTCGACAGAATACTGTGCTGCAGCATTCTTGAGTGAAACTGAGCATAGGGAACTGCTTCGAATGAAGACACCATCTTCCCTAGTAGCCTCATACAAAGGCGGACTGAGGGACCCTTCTTGGTCCTTACTGTCAGAATCAGCTCTCTCAAAGCAGTGATCTTTGCCTAGGGTAGAAATATTTTCTCCTGGCTTGTATCTATAATCAGACCTAAATACTCCAGTCTTCTTACTGGTTTTAGGAAAGACTTTTCTAAGTTGAGGATCCAACCCAGGTGTTCTAGATACCTGACCGTGGTCAAGTTTCCATTCAAAGAGGCTACCGACCGGTCTATCAAGAGCAGGTCGTCTAGGTATGCTATGACAGCTATACCCTGAGCCCTTAATCTGGCCAGAGGAGGAGCCAAGATCTTTGTGAACACTCGAGGTGCAGTGGCTATCCCGAAAGGCAGAGCCACAAACTGGAAATGGCGCCCTCCTACCTCGAAGCGCAGAAACTTCTGATGAGCAGGAAAAATGGGCACATGCAGATATGCATCTCTGATGTCTATTGATGCCAGAAATTCTCCTCCCTGCAGGGTGGGAACTACTGTTCGAATTGATTCCATGCGGAAGGATTGAATCCTTAGGAATCCGTTCAGATCCCTTAAGTCCAAAATGGGCCTGACATCCCCATTTGGCTTTTGGACCGTAAAAAGGTTGGAATAGAAGCCCAATCCCTGGTCCTTTGCGGGAACTATCATAATGACCTCCTGCGACAAAAGTCGCTCTAACGCTAGAAGGAGCGACTGCTTCTTCTCTGGGTCTCTGGGAACATTTGATCTGAGGAACCGAGGAGAAGGGAATTCCTGAAACTCCAGCTTGTACCCTAAGGTTACCGTGGAGACTACCCATCTGTCCTGGAAGTCCTCGTGCCAGAGCTCTGAGAACTGTCGCAGTCTTCCCCCCACTTGAGTGAGCGGGGGCGCCCCCTCATGCAGAGGTCTTAGTGTTTTGCCTAGTAGGCTTCTTTCCCCAGGACTTCTTTTGTCCCTGGGGTTGACTCTTGTCTCTGGACCCCGATGGAGGCGGCCGTCGAGACTGCCTGGAGGCTGAAGCCCCCGGCGCTGGAGAAAGAGTCCATTTGAGAGAGGGACGCTTACTCTTCTTCTTGACAGGTAAGAGAGTGCTTTTCCCACAAGAGATTCTCTTGATATAGTTATCCAAGTCCTCTCCAAACAACCTTGCACCACGAAATGGAAACCCAGCCAGTAGCTTCTTACATGGTGCTTCGGCTGACCAATTTTTCAACCATAGGATTCTACGTATATGCAACAACCCCAGTGAAAGACGGGAGGTTTGCACGATAGAATCTCTAATGGCGTCAACCACAAAGCATAAGGCCGCTGGAAGGTTAGCAAACCCCTGGGCCTGCTGTTCAGGTAATACTTTGATGACCTGCTTAACATGGTCTCTTAAGTATTGACAGACTCCAATCGCTGCTACTGCAGGTTGAGCCACTGATCCTGCTAAGGAGAAAACATCCTTCAATAGGGATTCCATCCTTTTATCTACAGGATCCCTGAGCATCTGAGCATTGTCTACAGGACAAGTCAGGCTATTATTTACGGAGGAAATGGCGGCATCAATAGCCGGTATTCCCCACATTTTAATAAACTTTTCTTCCATCGGATAAAGTGTTGAAAACTTTCTCGGCGGAAAAAAACGTTTGTCTGGGTGATCCCACTCAGAATAAATAAGCTTTTCAAGTAAAGTATGAACAGGAAAAGCATGTGCTGCTTGGAAAGGTTTCAGTGACCCCAAAGCAGAAGAGGATTCTTTAGCAGTTTCAGGTATGCGCAACTTAAATGTGGAGCGGACCAATCCAGTGAGGATCTGCACTAAGACTTTCTCCTCTTGGGAAGTCGCAGAAGGTCCCTCTCCACCTGAATCCTCCGAAGAGGAATCATCCATCCCATCCCGATCCTCTGAAAGGGATTCATCTCCTTTATCCCAGAACTCCTCTGTCTGAGGGTCTTGGGGAACAGAGGAAAGCCTAGTGCGTTTTCTTCCACTGAGTGAAGACGTAATCACGGCCATTAATCTGTCCTCTAGACCATTAATGGTTGAGGAAAAAACCTCTTGTGTAATATATACAGGGGCTGAAGTGCCAGAAGCAGGTGTAGCCCCTGACCCCGATGGCTCTCCCTGGCTAGCCGTCCCTGGCCCATCTTTAGGGGGGGGGAGGATGCTGCCGACAGGGGGCCCTCAGAACCTGAACAAGATCCCCTAGTGTCTCTGGTTCCTGGGGTGCTTGAACCTCTTCTACCCATAGTGCAAAGCAACAAGGTGTGAGGTATACAAATAAACACTGCCCGCTGAGCGATGTAGTCTGGCTAAAAGCCTTGCTACCCAATGCTCAGTCTGGTGTTACTTCAGTAAATGCTGCCTAGGAGAATGCCTGTGTCCCACCTTACATGCGACCGTCAGCTCTGTGTCTCTCAGAAGGCTGAGTGCACCTGTACAGAGTGCCTTTAATAGCCTGCAGCTGGCCTGAGTGGGAGTCTAAACACTCTGTGCTAACATCCCGCCCCCTCCTCTACCGCCCCCCCCCTCGAGTTTTGAAAAAAACTAGCGCTTCCCGCACTGCCGACTCTCCTGTCATGCTTCTGGAGAAAAGGCTGGGGATGGGGGGGGGGAAGGAGGGAGACTGGTAACAAGATCTGCCTGAACGGCTATCTTCAGAGATGGTGGCCATTAGGCCGCAGAGCCCGGGTGGTATAACCACTTTCTAGACCCCTGTGGCCCCTCTCTAGCCTGGGGGGAACATTCAAACATGAGAAATCCCCCTTTCCACCTTACCTGCTTGCAGCCTGCTTTGAGATGCTGGGACATAATCAGCACTGAACACCTGAGACAGTCAGTCAGCATGTGTAGGTTTGTGCTCTTGGCAGCCCCCGGTGGTCACAATAGGCATAGCATGCATTTACCTTAAAGGAGAAAAGCCACTAGAACTCAAAAATTCTGTGGAATCTCCTCTTACCTTATCCAGCCGCAGGGTGCTATTTACACAGACCCAATCTTCACCTCTCACGGTGGGCTCCGTTTGAAAAAACCGTCAGAGACTGGGGCCCCCATCAGTAGGGGGATCCAACAGTTCTGGGACCGTAAAGCACCTCGCCAGAAATTAGGAAGTTTAAAGCCATTTTCTGATCTGCGGGGTCCAGCTTTCTAAAAAGAGAAGCATTACGGTAAAACCTCGTTTCTTCAGACACGAGGCCCGGGTACCATTCAATTCGGCCATGAAAAGACACTTTGAATGGATCCGGTTCGCCTGGCTTGCCCCAGTATAGGATCTTAGGATATTCCCTTTGGAGCTCAGCACAGGACATCTTTACACGTCCATCACCTAAGACACTGGCGTAAAAACTGAGGTATCCCTGCAAGGGGGAGGGATTATATAGGGGGTTGAACTTCCTGATAGGGTGTGCCAGTGTCCAATCACCAGTGATACCTATATAACCCATCAGTAATTACTGTGGCTCTGTGTCCCGTGATGTTCGAGAAAGAAATAGTTGTGGTTGTATTTTTCTTCTCTCTCTTATGTTCACTCTCTAATGTCCGCTCACTATTGTTCTATATCTATCGTTCTCTGTTTTATTTTCACTATGTTTTATTGTATTTGCTTTGCAGGTATGGCAAGTTATACTGTAATGTTTGTTTTATTGTTAACCATCATTTGCTTAGCAGGTACGCCATTTAGGTGCAGCACGGGTTTATTTATCTTGACAGCAACAGCATTTGCTCCTACGATACATAAAGCCTTGACTCCATCGCTGTCGGAGGTGATTTCACCGCCACAGTTAAAAAAAGAGCATATATGGCGAAGCATGGGGCAGGGGTGGAGGAGCGATTTGCTCCTAACATTAGGGGTGGGTGCCCCCATGCTTCGGCATATATTTTTTTTAGGCACAGATTGCGTTAAAAAATGTTTTATTTTACTAGGTTTTATTGTATTTGCTTTGCAGGTATGACAAGTCTTACTGTTATACTGTAATTTTTTTTTTATTGTTAACCATCATTTGCTTAGCAGGTACACCATTCAGCTGCAGCACTGATTTATCTTGACAGCAACAGCGTTTGCTCCCACGATACTTAAATCAGCGACTCCAGCACTGGAGGAGGCAATTTCTCCACCACCGTTAAAAGAAAATGATGCATGTATGCCCATCATTATAAGTGGGTGAATGAAGGGCGGTATTCTAATGGTGGACATACCCACCAATCAGTCTCTTTTTTGTTCAGCCCACAGGCTGCATGAAAAAAAAGAACATTACAATGTACGCCTAACAAGGACCACCAACGTACTGGTATGTTGCTGGATTTTGAGTGGTTATACCAGAATGATGCCTGCAGGTTTAGGTATCATCTTGGTATCATTCTTTTCAACCAGCGGTCGGCTTTCATACAAAAGCAATCCTAATGGCCAATTAGCCTCTAGACTGCTTTTATAAGCAGTGGGAGGGAACGTTTCCCCCCCCACCCCCGTCTTTCATGGTTTTCTCTGGCTCTCCTGTCCCAACAGGGAACCCGAGAATGCAGCCGGTGGTTCCGCCATCTGACCATAGAGCTGATCAGAGACCAGAATGGCTCCAATCATCTCTATGGCCTAAGAAACCGGAAGCTACGAGCATTCAATGACTTCAGTTTCACCGGATATAAACATCGCCATTGGGAAATTGGCAAAGCATTTTATCACACCGATCTTTTTTTTCAAAAAAAGAGTACCTGTCACTACCTATTGCTATCATAGGGGATATTTACATTCCCTGAGATAACAATAAAAATGATTAAAAAGCACCCCTGTCCCTCCATGCTCAAGCACAAAGGCGAACACAAGCGTCAGTCTGGTGTCATATGTAAACAGCAATTGCACCATGTATGTAAAGGCTTTTAAAAATGTATGTAGTTTGTTGCCGCTGCACATTTGTGCGCAATTTTAAAGCATGTCGTTTTTGATATCCATGTACTCGGCATAAGATCATCTTTTTTATTTCAAACATTTGGGCAATATAGTGTGTTTTAGTGCATTAAAATAAAAAAAATTGCATTTGAAAAATCGCTGCGCAAATACTGTGTGAAAAAAAATTGCAACACCCACCATTTTAATCTGTAGGGCATTTGCTTAAAAAAAATATATAATGATTGGGGGTTCAAAGTAATTTTCTTGCAAAAAAAAAACAAAAAAAAAAAAAAACTTTTTTCATGTAAACAAAAAGGACTTTGTCTTCAAGTGGTTAGAAGAGTGGGTTGATGTGTGACATAAGCTTCTAAATGTTGTGCATAAAATGCCAGGACAGTTCAAAACTCCCCCAAATGACCCCTTTTGGGAAAGTAGACACCCAAGCTATTTGCTGATAGGCGTGTTGAGTCCATGGAATATTTATATTTTATCACAAGCTTCGGGAAAATTACACTTTTTTTTTTTTTGCAAGTCTTCACTAAATGATATATTGTTCAAACATAGCACGGTTATATGTGGAATTACACCCCAAAATGCATTCTGATGCTTCTCCCGAGTACGGGGATACCTCATGTGTGAGACTTTTGGGAGCCTAGCCATGTACAGGACCCTGAAAACCAATCACCTCCTTCAGGATTTCTACGGGTGTAAATTTTTTATTTCACTCCTCACTACCTATCACAGTTTTGAAGCCCATAAAATGACAAGAAAGCACAACCCCCCCCCCCCCCCCCAAATGACCCCATTTTGGAAAGTAGACACCCCAAGGTATTTGCTAAGAGGCATGTGAGTATTTTGCATATCTCATTTATTTTTGAAAATGAAGAAAGAAAAGAAAAGTGTATTTTTTTTTTCTTTTTTCAACTTTCAAAACTTTGTGACAAAAAGCGAGATCTGCAAAATACTCAACATGCCTCTCAGTAGATAGCTTGGGGTGTCTACTTTGCAAAATGGGGTCAATTGGGGGGGGGGGTGCTATCTGGGCATTTCATGGCCTCCAAAACTGATAGACAGTGAGCAGTGAAATCAAAAATGTACACCCTTAGAAAGCCTGAAGGTGGTGCTTGGTTTTCGGGGTCCTGTACGCAGTTAGACTACCAAAAAGTACAACACATGTGGTATCCCTGTACTCAGGAGAAGCAGCAAAGTGTATTTTGAGGTGTAATTCCACATATAACCATGCCATGTTTGAACAATATATCATTTAGTGACAATGTTGTGTAAAAAAAAAAAAAAAATTGTAAATTTTCCCGAAACTTGTGGCAAAATATAAAATATTCCTTGGACTCAACATGCCTCTCAGCAAATAGCTTGGGGTGTCTACTTTCCAAAATGGGGTCATTTGGGGGGGGGGGGGGGGTTGTGATATGTTCGCATTTTATGGCCTTCGAAACTGGTAGGTAGTGAGGAGTGAAATCAACAATTACGCCCTTAGAAAGCCTGAAGGCGGTGCTTATTTTTCGGGGTCCTGTACGCGGCTAAGCTCCCAAAAAGTCTCACATGCGGTATCCCCATACTCAGGAGAAGCAGCAGAATGCATTTCGGGGTGTAATTCCATGGCATGTGTGAGCAATATATTATTAGTGACAACTTTGTGTAAGGTTTTTTTTTGTCATTTTTCAATCACTTGTGAAAAAAAAAAAAATATATTCAATGAGCTCAACATTCCTCTCAGCAATTTCCTTGGGGTGTCTGCTTTCCAAAATGGGGTCATTGGGGGGGGGGGGGGCTGGTGTTGTGGTGCCCTGCCATTTTAGCACCTCAAGAAATTAGATAGGTAGTCAAACTAAAAGCTGCGTAAATGCAGAAAATGTACCCTAGTTTGTAGACACTATAACTTCTGCGCAAACCAATAAATATACGCTTGACAATTTTTTTTTACCAAAGAGATGTGGCTGAATACATTTTGGCCTAAATGTATGACTAAAATTGAGCTTATTAATTTTTTTTTTTATAACAAAAAGTAGAAATTTTTTTTTTTTTTTTTTTCAATTTTCGGTCTTTTTCCGCTTATAATCGCAAAAAAAAAAAAAAAAAAAAAAAAAAAAAAAAAAATCGCAGAAGAAATCAAATACCATCAAAAGAAAGCTCTATTTGTGGGGAAAAAAAAAGACGCAAATTTAATTTGGGTACAATATTGCATGGCCACGTTGAGCTGCCAAATCCTCTGGGGCTGAAGTGGTTAAATAGACTTTTACCGCTCTCACCACATCAAGACAATGTAGTGACTTCTCTTCCCTGGAACATGGTTTTGGAAAAAACGATGGCAGGACAATATCTTGGTTCAGATGAAAACCTGAGACCACTTGAGAATGCGAAGCAAGCGGTCTTTGAAATAAGACCGTTAAAGCTGAAACTTGGCCCTTAATAGTACTCAAGGCCAACTTCATCTCTACCCCTAATTGTAGAAAGGCAAGAATTCTGCCTATGATATAACTCTGAGGGTGCCAACCCTTGGACTCGCACCAGGAAACGTAAGCCCTCCAGACTCTATAATATATAGTTCTGGAAGCTGGCTTCCTTGCATTAATCAAGGTAGAGATAACTGACCCGGAAAGCCCACGTTTCTTCAGAATGTGGGTTTCAATAGCCAAGATATTAAATTTAGAGTTCATAAGGTAGAATGGAATATCGGCCCCTGTGAGAGTAGGTCTGGCCGTAGTGGTAGGGACCATGGATCCTCCACCGCCATCTTTACGATTTCTGCATACCAGGACCTTCTGGGCCATGCTGGGGCTATCAGAATTAACGGCTTTCTTTCCAGCTTGATCCTGCAAAGAAGTCATGGTAGCAACTGAATAGGGGGGAATGCATAAATGAGTGAGAACTGATCCCATGGGGTCATCAAAGCATCTGTTCCGCATGCGAGTGGATCCCTTGTTCTGGACACAAAGTTGACCAACTTCATGTTGAATCTGGAAGCCAGAAGATCCACGTCTGTAGCCCCCCATCTTTGGCAAACAGCCCAAAAAATGTTGAGGTGAAGGGACCATTCCCCCGGGAATAACTGCTGGCGACTCAAGTAGTCCACCTGCCAATTCTCTACTCCTGGAATGAAGACTGCCGATGGGCAGAAAGAAATGTTCCATGCCTAAGTTAGAATATGGTTTACCTCTCTGCGCTGCAAGAGTCTTGGTGCCCCCTTGGTGATTGATATAGGCCACAGCTGTGGCATTGTCAGATTGGATCCTGACAGGACAATCCCGTAACCTGAAAGTCCAGGCCTTCAGAGCCAGATGCACTGCCTGAATCTCTAGGATGTTGATGGGCAATGCTCTTTCGGTTCTTGACCACTGTCCCTGGACATTTGTCTTTTCTAGCACTGCTCCCCAGCCTGAAAGGCTGGCATCTGTCATTACCACTTTCCAGATAACTGGTCTGAAGCATTTTACTTTCAGCAGATTCTGGGTTAGTAACCACCAACTGAGGCTTTGGGACACCCTTGGGGACAGCCTCATTGGCAAGTCCAAAGCTTGAATAGTTTTGTTCCAAGCAGACAGGATACTGTTTTCCAACAGTCTTGAATGGAACTGGGCATAGGGAACTGCTTCGAATGAAGCCACCATCTTTCCCAACAACCTTATGCAAAGGCGAATGGAGGGATCTCCTTTTGGCCTGACCATCTGCACCAGCTCTCTTATGGAGTTGATCTTTGCCTGAGGCAAGAACACATTTATCTGGGCTGTGTCTATGATCAGACCCAAGTACTCCAGCCTATTTAGCTGTTTTAAGGAAGACTTCTCTAGGTTGAGAATCCAACCCAGACTTTCCAGGTAACTGGTTGTAATGCACACGCTTTGCCCCAAACAAGCCACCGACTGATCTATTAGCAATAGATCGTCTAGGTATGCCAAGACTGTTATGCCCTGTGCCCTTAACCTGGCTAGAGGTGGGGCCAGGAGTTTTGTAAAACACACGGGGTGCTGTAGCTAGCCTGAACGGCAAGGCCACAACCTGGAAATGCTGCCATTCTACCTCAAAACACAGAAACCTTTGGTGAGCGGGAAATATAGGAACATGCAGATAAGCATCCCTGATGTCGATAGAAGTTCTCCTCCCCTGTAGAATAGAAACCACTGACCTGATCGACCCCATGCGAAAGGAGCGGATCTTCAGGAACTTATTTAGATTTTTTAGATCTAGAATGGGTCTGACACCTCCATTCGATTTTGGTACCGTAAAGAGGTTTGAATAAAACCCCAAACCTTGCTCTTCTGTGGGGATTTGTATGATCACCCCCTGAGCCATTAATCGGTTTAGTGCCTGAAACAGAGACTGCCTTTTCCCTGGATCTTTGGGAATGTGTGACCTCAGAAAACGAGACGGTGGAAAGTCCTGAAATTCCAGTTTGTACCCTAGAGTTACCGTGGAGATGACCCATCTGTCCTGAATTTCCTCTTGCCAGACTTCTGAGAACTGCAGAAGTCTTGCCCCCACCCTGGCCCTTCATGAGGCTTTAGAATTCTGTTTTGCAGGTTTCCAGCCCCAGGCCTTCTTAGATAGCTGGGGCCTGACCCTGAGGTTTTCCTCTAGAGTCTGACGGCGGAGGCTGTCGCCACTGCCTAAAGGCAGATGCCCCTGGCGCTGGAGAAAGAGTAAATGCCCTTCATTTAAGCAGGCTTTCTTTTGACTGGCAAAAGAGTACTTTTCCCACTGGAAATCGTTGGGATGTATTTGTCCAAATCATCTCCAAATAGCCAATCCCCATGAAAAGGAAAACCAGTCAGGAGTTTTTTGCATGGTGCTTCGGCTGACCAATTTTTTAACCACAGGATTCGTGTACTAGCACAAGCGCAAGGCGGGACGCCTGGTGAATAGAATCTTTAATGGCGTCTATGGCAAAAAATAATGTTCTTGGCAGCTCAGCCAAATCCCGGGCTTGCTGTACAGGAAGCTCTTTAAGGGCCTGTCTAAATTGGTCCTTTAGGGATTGACAGATGCCTATTGCAGCGACTGCAGGCTGAGTAACGGCACCTGCCAAAGAAAAAGAGGATTTTAGCAGGAATTCCAATCTTTTATCTGTTGGATCCTTAAGCATTTGTGCATTGTCTACTGGACAAGTTAGACTTATTCACACTGGAAATCGCAGCCTCAACTGCTGGTACATTTTTTGGCAAATTTCTCCACCATGGGGTAGAGAACTGAGAATCTTTTTGGAGGGAGAAAATGCTTATCCGGGTGATCCCATTCAGCATAAATAAGCTTTTTTAGTAATGCATGGACAGGAAATGCATGCAAAGGCTGTCAAGGTTTTAAGGAACCCAAGGAAGAAACCGAACTTTCAGTTAGGGGTAGCATGAAAGTGGAACGAACCATCTCCGTAAGAGATTGTGCCAGCAATTTCTCAGATTGTGAGGCTGAAAAGGGCTCATCTACCGTTGTTTCCTCCGCAGAGGAGTACTCGGTTTGTTTTTCCTCCTGATCGCCTGCGGGTAACACGCATATATCCACTGTTCCCCTTGCAAAGGGTCTAAGGTGGGGGAGGGGGATCTAACACGCTTCCTATCCATTTGAATGGAGGATGCGATTAAAGCCGCTAATCTTCCCTCTAGGCCCTGCAGGGCGGAGGAAAAGGCATCTTCAGTCACGTATACAGGGGCTGAGATGTGAGAAGCAGCTGCACCACTAATTTTTCCAATGACTCACCCTGGCTTGCCCCAACTGGTATTTCAGGCGAGGATGATAGTGTGGAGGCATGGCTTGAGTTCCCAGCGCCTGGAGGTGGAATCTTTGGTACCTTTTGTGAGGTTTTTGTGGTGTCTTTTTTGGCAGACATAGTCCTAAGCACAAAAAGCAGAGGCACTATTTAAATGCACTAATCGCTGAACAATAGCCTGACACTATAATGCCACTATAAAAGTTCAGTCTAGTGCTGGGAAAAAAATGTCCTTCCATATTGGGAATGCGAGTTTTGCACCCTTACATGTCCCACCGCTCCTGTGTCCCGAGTGTAGCCAGCTTGCTTTCTCCTTGCAACAAGCCGAATAAGGCATGACAGCATTTTTTCCCTAAGGAAGAAAAAAAACATAGGTGGACTTTTTCAGTTCCTAGGCTTCTTCCCTTACCTTAACCTTGCCACAGGATACTGCTGTAACAGACAGATCCAAACTTCACCCATCACGGCGGGTTGTGTTAGCAAACCTTCAAGGACCGGGTCCCTTTTTATCGGAGTTCCACTCCCTTGGACCTGTATTAGCACCCCGCCAGGAAAAAAACTTTAGTTAATGTAAGCATGACCAAAGCCCTGGATCCTGGGGTCCAGCCCTACAAAGGAGGCATTACAGGCAAAACCTTGTTCTTCATATACAAGGCCCAGGTACCATCCACTTTGGCCTCAGTGGCACTTTGGATGTATCCGGTCTTGTGGAGGCTATTTAAATCCAGCAAGGATCCCTCCTGGAGCTCCTCAGAGCACATCTTCACTCATGACCAACACCTTAGACACTGGCGAAAAAACTGATGCACTCCTGGTAGGAGGAGGGGTTATATAGGGAATGAACTTCCTGTATTGGGTATGCCAGTGTCCAGCACCTGAAGGTGGCTATAACCCATATAGTACCCATATAATACTATGGTTCTGTATCCCGTGATGTACGATAAAGAAATAAGGTGTTGCTTACAGAACTGAATTTAAGTATCATACAGTGTACA
This sequence comes from Aquarana catesbeiana, assembly GCF_042186555.1. Taxonomy (NCBI): domain Eukaryota; kingdom Metazoa; phylum Chordata; class Amphibia; order Anura; family Ranidae; genus Aquarana; species Aquarana catesbeiana. The sequence continues at coordinate 241,180,732 of NC_133328.1, forward strand.
GGAGGTCATCAGTATGTAGGGCAGTGTACAGGAGGTCAGCAGTATAAAGGGCAGTGTACAGGAGGTCAGCAGTATATAGGGCAGTGTACAGGAGGTCAGCAGTATATAGGGCAGTGTACAGGAGGTCAGCAGTATATAAGGCAGTGTACAGGAGGTCAGCAGTATATAGGGCAGTGTACAGTGGTCAGTAGTATATAGAGGTCAGTAGGATGTAAGCGGTGTACAGGGAACAGTAGGGCAGAAAACAGGGGGTCAGCAGGGCAGAGGACAGGAGTTGGCAGGACAGAGGGTAGGGGGTAGGTAGGGAGGAGAATAGGGGCAAGAGGACAATGTACAGGGGTCAGTGGGATGAAAAAGCAGTGTACAGAGGTCATTAGAATGTAGGACAGTGTACAGGAATCAGTAAAGCAAAGGAATAGGTGTCACCGGGGGGGTCAGAACAGCATACATGGGGGGGGCAAACACAGGGGGGGTTTGGGAGGACACACACTATGGGGGGGTTGGGAGGGCGGAAGCGCACACATTGTTGTGGGGGGGTCAGAAGGGGACACATCAGGGGGCAGTCACGATGCTTTAATGAGCCCAATTTCTCACTGTGCTACATGAATAAGGTTTTGTCAGCTAGCAGCACAGCTATGCTAAGCTGCAGTAACTCAGCAGACTAAGCATAGATGTGCCTGTAAACTAACCCACGACGTACTGCTACTTGAGCTTACCTCCAGAAAGTTCACACAGTAACTCAGCTCCATCTGCTCAGCTTTCTTACACCTCCCTCTTCCAGGTGGGGCGCGATTTCGGGGGTCAGGCACATCCCCATCCCTCCTACTCAAGCAGCAGAAGCCAGAAAGCTCCTGCCTACTTAAGCAGCAGCCTGCAGGAAAGACGCTGGAAAACTGCTGGGGGAGGTACAGGGGGCGGAGAGTCCAGTCCCGATGTGTCTGGGCAGTCATTCCTAATGCTGTGAGAATGGCTGTGAGTTGTCCCCTCGCCCCGGTGGAAAGTTTAACCTCAGAGTCTGTAATATTTTCGGGGGGGGGGGGGGGGGGGGGCAATTGCCCCGTTGCCCCCACCAGATCCGCCCCTGCTGTGACATATTGAGGCAGAGCATGATCCCCTCCCTTCGGGGACTAGGCCGCAGGGCAGTATTCCAACATAATAATGACCCCAAACACACCTCCAAGGTGATGGACTGGCCAAGCATGTCTCCAGACCTAAACCCCATTGAGCATCCTCAAAACAGAAAGGTGGAGGAGCGCAAGGTCTCTAACATCCACCAGCTCAGTGATTTTGTCATGGAGGAGTGGAAGAGGACTCCAGTGGCAACCTGTGAAGCTCTGGTGAACTCCATGCCCAAGAGGGGGGTGTACTCACTTAACATAATATGCATTGCACAGTATGTTGTAGAGAAGGAATATTTATACTACTTTTCTTAGCTAATATGTAAGTTATTATCTGGGACTTTGTTTTAGTTAAACTAGGACCTGCTTGCCTATATGTGCCATCACAATATGTCACTGGATTAGTAAGATTATTCCTATCTTGTAAGATATTGACTTGTGTTTTTCTGACACCGATTGTAATCATAGGATTATTTCACTTATTTGTATAATGATTAAGAAGTCCCTAATCATTATACAAATACGTGAAATAATCAGCCCACCAGCCCAGTCTGCCCCATAAGACTGGCGCTATACTAAAAATGTAGTGTAAGCCGGCGGGAACTCTTTTCGTGCGGGAGATCGGAGGAAGCTGGGGGGTTTTTTTTGTGCGGGGGGGGTGTTTGCTGCCCCCCTGCAAAGTGTCGCTCTAGGCCTGGGCCTTGTTGGCCTAGGCCAAGATACAGCTTTGTGTGGGGGTATGAGTAAACGACAGGACTTCCCCTTGTCCATTTACAGAACAACTTGAATTCTTTGAACAGAATATGAGATGAAATAAGGGGAGGAAAGAGGGAGAGTAAACCACACTATTCTTCGCTGTATGAGCACCAAACATAACATCCCCAGTGTCAGAAGATTATAGTGGACAGAAGTTTTACTTTAACCAGCATTAGGCAACTTTTCTGGACTAATCAAGTCATAGGGTGTTCCACTTTAATGCGGTGTCATTTTGGATAACGGGGAATAAGGTTTCCATACATTGTGGTAAGATGCCCCATTCACTACAACACACATTCTAATGTAAAAGCAGCATTATTCAACACAGCACACCACAATACAGATGTGAAAACATGCGCATTGGTTCTGTGCTACCTCGGTGTGTTGGTGTCCAATTCAAAAATGAATGCCAACACAATGTACCACATGATATGAAGGAGCCTTAGGATTTTAAGGTTTAAGATAATTTGTCTCCTTGTTAATATTGTCTTGTCTTAAGTGACTGTTCCAAATACACCAAGCAAAGCACTTCCTCTTTAAAGTTTCACTAAACCCACATAATTAAAAACCATCAATAAATGCTATATTACTTGGTGTTCATGTTCAGTCACTATGAGATTGGTTTTCTGTATTCTGTCCTCCAAGCCCACTAACCAGCTAAACACAATGGAGGCGGCATAATACATGTAGAATAATGGAAGCTTCACCTCCCTCTTATTTTAAGACACAGGCTGGAGGAGCGTGACACAGCCTGCAATGGGCAGAAATCTGCCCACACCATATTATTGCCAAAAAATAAAAGCTCTGATTTCAAATATATGTTTTTATGACAATTTAAAACAGTTTATTGATAACAATTTTTTAATTTATTTTTTTTACATGTGACCAGCAACAGAGGACAAGAAGCTCCTCCTGCTTATGTTTCCCTGCAAACAGGTTGGGAAAGATCTGGGTCATGTGACAACTGTATATTGTTTAGGAAAAAGGTACTTCTGCATCATACAGAATATGCAACAATAGAAGTCTAATGCCGCGTACACACGGTCGGACTTTTCGTCTACAAAAGTCCAACTGACGCCGACGGACTAAAGCTGGCTGGTAATCCGATCGTGTGTGGGCTTCTCCGGACTTTCAGCAGACTTTTTCAGCCTCAAATCCGACGGACTTTAGATTTGAAACATGCTTCAAATCTTTACGTCGTAACTACGACGGACCCCGAAATCCGCTCGTCTGTGTGCTAGTCCGACGGACAAAAACCCATGCTAGGGCAGCTATTGGCTACTGGCTATGAACTTCCTTATTTTAGTCCGGTGTACGTCATCACGTACGAATCCGTCGGACTTTTGTGTGGTCGTGTGTAGGCAAGTCCGTTCGTTAGAAAGTCTGCTGCAAGTCCGCCGAAAGTCCGCCGGAAGTCCGCCGGAAGTCTGTCGGACAGGCTGTCGGACTTTTGTAGACGAAAAGTCCGACCGTGTGTACGCGGCATAAGAACTTTCTAATGTCATTTTCTGAGGAAAAAACTCAGACCTGTAGTAAAATTATTAGATTATAGTTTTTTCCCCTCTTACATGAATGTCCACTTTCTTCATTAGTGCTCAAAGACATTAACCACTTCAGCCCCGGAAGGATTTACCCCCTTCCTGACCCAGAGCACTTTTTACAATTTGGCACTGCGCCGCTTTAATTGCTAATTGCGCGGTCATGCAATGCTGTACCCAAACGAAATTTGCGTCCCTTTCTTCCCACAAAGAGCTTTCTTTTTGATGGTATTTGATCACCTCTGCGTTTTTTATTTTTTGCGCTATAAATGGAAAAAGACCGAAAATTTTGAAAAAAAAGATATTTTCTACTTTTTGTTATAAAAAAAAAAAATCCAATAAACTCAATTTTAGTCATACATTTAGGCCAAAATGTATTCGGCCACATGTCTTTGGTAAAAAAAAATGTCAATTAGTGCATATTTATTGGTTTGCGCAAAAGTTATAGCGTCTACAATCTAGGGTACATTTTCTGGAATTTACACAGCTTTTAGTTTATGACTGCCTATGTCATTTCTTGAGATGCTAAAATGGCAGGGCAGTACAAAACCCCCCCCCCCAAATGACCCCATTTTGGAAAGAAGACACCCCAAGGAAATTGCTGAGAGGCATGCTGAGCCCATTGAATATTATTTTTTTTGTCCCAGGTGATTGAATAATGACACAAAAAAAAAAAAAATTTACAAAAAGTTGTCACTAAATGATATATTGCTCACAGAGGCCATGGGCATATGTGGAATTGCGCTCCAAAATACAGTCAGCCTCTCCTGAGTACGGGGATACCACATGTGTGGGACTTTTTGGGAACCTAGCCGCGTACAGGGCCCCGAAAACCAATCACCGCCTTCAGGATTTCTAAGGGCGTAAATTTTTTATTTCACTCCTCACTACCTATCACAGTTTTGAAGGCCATAAAATGCCCAGATGGCACAAAACCCCACCAAATGACCCCATTTTGGAAAGTAGACACCCCAAGCTATTTGCTGAGAGGCATGTTGAGTCCATGGAATATTTTATATTTTGACACAAGTTGCGGGAAAATGACAATTTTTTTTTTTTTTGCACAAAGTTGTCACTAAATGATATATTGCTCACACAGGCCATGGGCATATGTGGAATTGCACCCCAAAATACATTTAGCTGCTTCTCCTGAGTACGGGGATACCACATGTGTGGGACTTTTTGGGAGCCTAGTCGCGTACGGGGCCCCGAAAACCAATCACCGCCTTCAGGATTTCTAAGGGCGTAAATTTTTGATTTCACTCCTCACTACCTATCACAGTTTCGGAGGCCATGGAATGCCCAGGTGGCAACCCCCCCCCCCAAAATGACCCCATTTTGGAAAGTAGACACCCCAAGCTATTTTCTGAGAGGCATGGTGAGTATTTTGCAGCTCTCATTTGTTTTTGAAAATGAAGAAAGACAAGAAAAAAATTATTTTTTCTCAAAACTTTGTGACAAAAAGCGAGGTCTGCAAAATACTCACTATACCTCTCAGCAAATAGCTTGGGGTGTCTACTTTCCAAAATAGAGCCATTTGGGGGGGGGGGGGGGGGTTGTGCCACCTGGGCATTCCATGGCCTCCGAAACTGTGATAGGCAGTGAAGAGTGAAATCAAAAATTTACGCCCTTAGAAAGCCTGAAGGCGGTGCTTGGTTTTCGGGGTCCCGTACGCGGCTAGGCTCCCAAAAAGTCTCACACATGTGGTATCCCAATACTCAGGAGAAGCAACAGAATGTATTTTGGGGTGTAATATCACATATTCCCATGGCATGTTTGAGCAATATATCATTTAGTGACAACTTTGTGCAAAAAAAAAAAAAGTGTCTTTTTCCCGCAACTTGAGTCACAATATAAAATTATTCCATGGACTCGACATGACTCTCAGCAAATAGCTTGGGGTGTCTACTTTCCAAAATGGGGTCATTTGGGTTGGGTTTTGAACTGTCTTGGCATTTTATGCACAACATTTAGAAGCTTATGTCACACATCACCGACTCTTCTAACCACTTGAAGACAAAGCCCTTTCTGACACTTTGTTTACATGAAAAAATATTTTTTTTTTTTGCAAGAAAATTACTTTGAACCCCCAAACATTATACATTTTTTTTAAAGCAAATGCCCTACAGATTAAAATGGTGGGTTTTTCTTTTTTTTTTTTCACACAGTATTTGCGCATTTTTTGGGGGAAAAAAACACACTTTTTTAAATTTTAATGCACTAAAACACACTATATTAACCAATTGTTTGATGAAATAAAAAAGATGATCTTAGGCCGAGCACATGGATACCAAACATTATATGCTTTAAAATTGCTAAACTAAATACGTTTTTAAAAGCCTTTACAGGTTACCACTTTAGATTTACAGAGGAGGTCTACTGCTAAAATTACTGCCCTCGATCTGACCTTCGCGGTGATACCTCACATGCATGGTACAATTGCTGTTTACATTTGACGCCAGACCGACGCTTGCGTTCGTCTTTGCGCGAGAGCAGGTGGGGACAAGGGTGCTTTTTTTTTTTTTTTTTTTTTTTTGCTTTTTTATCTTATTTTAAACTGTTCATTTTTTTTTTTTTTTTTTTTTTTAATCATTTTTATTGTTATCTCAGGGAATGTAAATATCCCCTATGACAGCAATAGGTAGTGACAGGTACTCTTTTTTGAAAAAATTGGGGTCTATTAGACCCTAGATCTCTCCTCTGCCCTCAAAGCATCTGACCACACCAAGATCGGTGTGATAAAATGCCTTCCCAATTTCCCAATGGCGCTGTTTACATCTGGCGAAATCTAAGTCATGAAATGCTCGTAGCTTCCGGTTTCTTAGGCCATAGAGATGTTTGGAGCCACTCTGGTCTCTGATCAGCTCTATGGTCAGCTGGCTGAATCACCGGCTACATTTTCAGGTTTCCTGTTGGGAGAGCAAGAGAAAAACATGGAAGATTCCCTCCCACTGCTTGCAAAAAGCAGTCTAGAGGCTAATTAGCCGCTAGGATTGCTTTTACATGAAAGCCGACCGCTGTCTGAAAAGAACGAAGAGAAGAGATTGATCGGTGGGTATGCCCACCATTAGAATACATCCCTTCATCCACCCACTTCTAATGATGGGCATACATGCACCATTTATATATGCCGAAGCATGGGGGCATCCTCCAGCAAAAGGTAGGAGCAAATCGCTCCTCCGCCCCTGCTGCCCCCATGCTTTGGCATATATCACCTCCGCTGGAGTCACGGTTTTATATATCGTGGGAGCAAACGCTGTTACAGTCAAGATAAATAAAAGTTAAATAAAAACACAGTAAAGTATAAAAAAATTGCATACCTGAAAAGCAAACATGATAAAACATAATAATAACAACAATAAAACATTGCAGAATAGAGGACAGAGAGAGAGAGAGAGAGAGAGAGAGAGAGAGAAGAAGGAGGGACAGAGAGAGAGAGAGAGAGAGAGAGAGAGAGAAGA